>NC_064285.1:14746345-14897959 GCF_019186545.1 Solanum stenotomum
TATGAAAATATTACGAGAGAGGAATGATAGATAAGTATATTGTAAGTTTATTGGGTGTTGCTGCATTAGTTCTATTTTGGAGTTCCACTGCTCAGTACTGCTACTAATTACTATTTTAGCTCCCATTTTAGTTCAATTATTGAAAACTATTACTTTTCTATTGCCATTTCCGATTAGAATAGAAGTTTAAACATTTTAGGTTCCAGTTGATGTTGTTCATCCAGAAGGATGAGATGATTGACATCATTAGTGTAACCAAAGGTAAAGGTTATGAAGGTGTAGTAACTCGTTGGGGTGTAACAGGTCTTCCTCGCAAAACTCATAGGGGTCTACATAAGTGTACTTGTATCAATGCCTGGCAGCCTGCTAGGGTTTCATTCGCAGTGGCTTGTGCTTGTCAAAGGTAGTTTGAGTCATGAATTTGTAGATAATAGTATTCTACAATTATTTGCTTTGTGAATGAGTTTTTTTTTTGGCAGATTCTTAATGTTTGTGTCTCATTTATGTTACCAGTGGAAACATTTTGGAAATGGATTTTGAGCCATTTACTACTATAACTCCTCCGAAGTCTCTTTCTCACTCCATTGGTAATGGTTTGGAGTTTCTTACTCGCCACATAATTGCTTCGACAATGTTCTATGACAAGGAGATTACCAAGTGCCTCGTTGACTTTCTCAGACACCATAAATACAAAGGAAAGGTAGTAAGGTTAACTAATGAAAAATGTAGGCTATTGCTTTTGGTCAAACTATGATTATTATGTGTTCTTCTAACTACGCCAATTTGAACGGTGAAGAAGGAATCCAAACTTGTCCTGAAAAAAGCAGAGGAATATCTGTGCACCCTGAATCCAGAAACTCCGTACTCCAATTTTGAATCCAAGGTTGAAAAGATTGGCTTGTTAAGAGTGTAGGGAGACACTGCTGAATGCCTGCAAGAAACCATCAGTCCTCTGTTGAAGCCTCCTAATGCATCTTCTTTGGAGAACTTCCTCGGAAGAATCCCATTGGTTTGCTAGTTTGGACATGATCGCTTCCAGACCACCCAAAGAACACAAGTTTTAAACAATTTATTATTGCTCTTACTGTTTATTTTCCTCTGGATGTTTCCGATGACAATTTAATGCTTTCTGTTGTCATGAGGATTCTTGTTGAGTACATTCGTAATTCAATAGTTTTGTTGTTGTGATTCTAGTTGACAATCAGCTTCAATAAAAGCAATGCTCGGCTTCTCGACTATTGCTGTTTGTTTTTATGTCTATTGGTACATTCGTAATAGATATTATTTTGCTAGGGCTCATTAGAAAAAAAAATACATCTGTCTCTTTCTCTTGATGCATGTTAGTTTTTCCCCAAAGGGGCATGTTTAGATTGTAGTGAATAGTGGTTTATCATTCCCATACAATGATACAAATGGAATGTTGTTCATTTAAAAGTAGGATATTATTGATAATCTTGTTTTATTCATTTAATTTAATATATTAAAATAAAATGTAAAACATCATATATTAATATTCCTATGGAGAAAAGTTTATGGTCCATCAAATTAAAATAGTGACCAGATCTTTGGTCTTTATAGGTTTTTTAGGACTAGTTGCAAGTAGTTTCTAAAGAGTTAAAGATCATAAATATAGTTCCTAAAAGTCTTTTAAGTCTTTTAGGGACCAAAAGATTATCGGCTGCCTACTAACCTTTAACGACTGGTTGTAATATGCCGTCCCTAAAGACCTTTAACAACGAAGCCTATAGGGACGGGTAGCGACCAGATCTTACAAGTCGCTATTGACCTTTAGGAACCAAAATTACACTTTTTGGGACCATTTTTCTTACAGTGTTATTAATCTCTTAAAATACTATTCTATGTTAATTAATTCACTCACAACTTTCACTATTAGTTACCTAAGCTCATTCTAATTAATTAAATTGAAGACTAATGATCTATGCACATAACAGATTCTTTCAAATTATATTTGAAAAATAACATCAAGCATATTGGGCCCGTGTTTAGCATGGACCTTGGCCGATCTAGTTTTTGTAAATATCACAAGTTGGGTTGTGAGCCCAACTATTTTGACATATGAAATTGCAAATAATAATAGAAAAAATTAACTAAATATACAACTTATTTTACCATATTCTCTAAAATTCTTTACCACTTGATAAAATTACAAAAATTTATACTCTCTCATATTCTTGGATACATCACTTTACACAATGTATCGATCGGATACATCACTTTACGTGATGTATTGGGACGATGATTGAAATATCAGAACGTTGAGTGATGTATCCGAAACCAACACGTGATGTATAGGGACGTTGGACGATGTATCCGTAATCGGGATGCGATGTATCCGGACATTTTGAGATGTATCCGGATTCCACCAAATTTAAGGGATTTTTGCAATTTTTTTAAAAATAGGTTTATGATGTAATTAACTCTTAACACTATGAAATTTGTGTAAAATCCAAAACATATGAAATTACAAATAATATAAAACCAATACTAATGTATATAAAGGGTCGTTTGGTAGAGTGTATAAAAATAATATTTAAAAAAATGTATTAGTAATGATTTTTTTTTTCTGTAATGCTTTTATAGTTATACTTGGATTACTTTCTTTTTTTCAGGAACTTGGATTACTTATTCATAGATTATTTTTATGTATTATTTGGTTTGATGTATTAAAAATTGCATGCATTGCATAAAAATATTTGTTTACAAAATATTTTTCATAATTATAGTGGAAAAGATTAGGGTTTTGAGGGGTAATTGGGTCCTTAACAATGTTAATACTTGCATTTAGGGGTGTCAAATGGGCGGGTTGGATTGAAATTGGTGATAGTAAAATTGGTTGAAATAGAAATCAGGTTATATCATGACCATTGCAAGTTTACTTTGGGCTCAAATAAGTTAGACTCAAATGGGATAAAAATTGGATTGGGTCATGACTCACCCAATTTAATCCGCTTAATATCAATAATCCTAACTTTAACATATTGATATTTAACACAATTTAATTTTCAACTCAAGAAAAGAATAATAAAAAGTTACAAATGGGTATTTTACTATAAAATAATAAACGAATCCTCAATATATATTTTGCTCACATATATATATATATAACTTAAAAAAGGTTTAATAAAAAGAAAGAATTTTTCTAAACAAAATTATATTCCTAGAAAAAAATATTATAGGAAGAAAAAAGAATTTATAAAATCAAAACCTGCAGAAAAAATGCAAATGTTATAATTGTGGTGAAGAAGGCCATAAAAGTTACGAGTGTAAAAAAAGAAGAAATCCAGAAAATAGTTTAGACTTATTGTCTCAAAACATGCTCCTATATTTTTTATTAGAAAAAGAAAATTATACGGATGAAGAAAAATATATCATCATGATAAATACTTTTATTGGAAAAGTAAATGATATATAGATTATACTTATTTGACTTTGGCCTGAGTTGAAAGGTAACTTTTGAGCATGAATTGAATATTATTTTTTTAAAAAAAAGAAGTTAAAGATAGGAAGGTCTCACACAAAAAATAAAACAAACAATAATCTACTATTTTAATTACTTAAAGATTAAAAACTGTTATATTTAACATTTCTATTTTTTTTCTTACATACGACAATTGGGTATTAGTTTGAGTTTTAAATATAAAATTTTAAATTAAGTCTTACATTATTACTAGACAAGTAAGTAATTCTCTTTCTACGAATACTTGAATGAGCATTTTACGTTGTCTTTAACAATAAACTTATATTTTAGCATGGAGTCTATTTAAGTTTCACTCACAAAATCAGATAATTAATAATGTAATATAGTAAAACCTCACTAAATTACTATTCGGCAATTTATTAATAATTTCTCTGAGATAATATTTTCCTTTGATCTCGAATTGCAGCAATGGTAAAAATTAATTATTTCGATAAGATAATATATTTTTTGAAGACCCCTATATAAATACTAGATATAGGACAACGTACCAGCACGGAGTCCAATATATATTATTTTTTTATTTTAATTTATGTCATATTATGGAATTTGAGAAGTTATTGAAATTTTTATATGATTTTAAAAATATTTTAAATTTTTAGTTATTGTGATTTGTAGTACTTTTTTTTAACATAATTTTGAAAATAATATTTATTACTCTGTTTGTTCTAATTTATGTGGCACACGCAGAATTTCAAATATTAACCATTTTTTATATGTCTCTTTAATATATTAAGTTGTTAATTATTGTATTTTATAGTACATTTTGAACCTAATTTTTTAATAATATATGTTATTTGCCATGTCCCAATTTATGTGGCATTAATTGATAGATTTGTTGGAGTCGAGAGATTTATTTTGTTAATTATTGTAATTNCCCATTAATATTATAAATTAATAATTTTTTAAAAGTACTAATGAAATGTGATTATATTGTGTTTTGTTTTTTGTTAAACTTTAAATTTAGTTGAAGTTCATCTCTATCTTTTCTTATTGCATAAAAAAAATTCGGTGTTTTGATCTGCACAATAAAATTATGAAGAGTTTTAGATACGATAAGTGTTCTCTTACATGTAATTGGTTCCAATGGTAATGTATCATCTACAACTTCATCATCAACATTGCTTTTTTATGGTATCCACAATTTCTTCTAAACTCTAGACCTCTGAATATGTATCATTTTCACCTGGATAATCCAATAGGTTAGTGACATCATTTTATTGCGGTAATAAAGATCATTAATCATGACCCAAGTTCATGAATGACGTTTTGACAAGTGGGTTCATTCAAATTCTTTAAGATTTTATCCTCCAAATAATTTTTGCAATGTTAAAAACAATTTGTTCTTGTCTCTTGTTGAACATTTGTCGTCCAAGCCGGAATTGCAAAATTAATAGCATCCAAAATATTAATCTTTCCTCGATCAGTTTCATGTCCCACTTCATAGTCTTCTAATATCCTACCATAAAATTTATTCCAATAATACATCTTGAAAGCTCTTATAATCTCAGCATCACAAGGTTGAATCTCAAAATACTCTATAAATTAATAATTATTAATTTATCAATTAAATAATACCTCTATAAAATAATAATATTTCACGGTTACAACTATATTAATTTGGTGAGATTTTACTGTACTTTATAATCTTAGCTTGGAATCTATTGATAGTTTACGCACTCAATTCTTGAGAAAATAATACTATTTTTATCAAATTCATCAACAAACTTTGAATGATATTATACATAACATAGTATCTTACAACAATTTTAGATAGAAGAAAATGTTTTTCTTCTATGTTAGCCCTTTTATGAATATAGTTGAAATAAAATTTAATATTTTCAAATAAATAATACTATATATTCGAGCATAATGTATAATGTTGTTCTCTTCAATATTATCCACGCAACACGCAGGTACGTGTACATACAAGGAAAGATATTTAAGAAAGACTATATGTTAGTTAGGGTAGGAAGTAGTGTTTATGAAATCGTTACAAATTTGAAACCTTGTCATCTAATGAGAAAATTTTGATAGCTGGCGAGTTTTCTTTCCTACTATACTAAGTAATATTTTATAACACAATAGGAACTGACAACCTACAGTTAGCTTCTAGCTGAAATCAAGGAGTGAAACTTCAAAATGTTGATTTGCAGGACAAATGGTTCTGCAGAGAATTAAACATGAAGAGAAGCAACATCTTGAGACAAACCATCAACTTCTTCGTTTTGTTCTTCGATTGGCTCTTCCTATAAAAACATTGTCAATAAGAAAAAGTACCGACAGATGAGTGAAGGAATGCTAAAAATTGCAACAATTGGCATTCAAATTGGTTATTAAAACAAGATATTCTCATCACTTGCTTTATTGAGCGTACAGTAAGGGAAACAGAATAAAAAGATTACCTCTGCGTTTCTTCTTTTAACTTCCACACACTTGGAACCACTGATGCTAGCACTCTTCAGCAAGCTACGAGCACTGTAGTTCTCTGATCCCTCAGACTGCGCTGGTGGACTCTGAAGAGTTGTTAAAACAGTTCTCTTTTCACAATCATTATTTTGGGAAGAGGTGTCATCTTTTGGTGCAGGAACTCGCTCTCTGCAGCAGAGGTATTACAAAAAGAAAACAAGTTCATATGTTAACCGAAGGTTTCTAACCAACACACATAATTCAGCTTTTAATGTAATCTATTGTAATACTTGAATTTTGTATTAAGTATATGCGGACAAACTATAAGAGTTTAATCGATCAAACAGGATGATAATCAATTTAAAATAGAATGTAAACAAATCCAAGGTCCTCAGTGCCCAAAGAGACTGGAAATATTTAAACAACAAGAGGTAACTGGTAAGTCACTGCACAAGATAACACAAGCAACTCTATGATCCACACCCATATGTAAAAGCACAGTATATTTTAAAAACCTTGTTTTCAATTGATATTTATTTTTTTCAGAAACTACTTTCCAAATCTGAGTTTTTTTAATGTGGATAGTTTTAAATACAAACAAAGCAATTCCTTAATCTGCAGATTCTGAAAAAACCGTTTTACCGATATGGCGGAAAGAATCATAGATTCAACAACGCACCTAGGCAAGGAAGCATGCTGCCTCAGAATTGGAGCACTATGTTCACCTTTACCAGCATGCTCCTCAAGATGTGCAAATTGTCGCTTGAACCGATCAACACCACTAAATTAACATAGAAGAAAAACCACAATCAATATTTCTTGAATAGCAATACAAAACGAATAAAGAAAACTTATTTGGCACAATACATTTGCCTTTATATGAAGTGGGTAGTCTAGAAGACAACAATCAACTGTATGTGATAGAGAAAAAAATATTAAAATAATCATGTCTTTTCACAGAAGGATGATCAATCAGATCCAACACTAGACCAAGGATAAGGCAATCACTAATAAGAGTGAAAATCTTGCGAACCAAGGTTCAAATTCCAGCATAAGTGACACTAGGTTAATTCTTCTCATCTGCCTAAACCTTGGTGGGCAAAGTTACCCAATACTTGTGCTAGTTGGATCCCAGTGGATTGATCAAAGTGTGTCTAAAACTGATGAACTCTTTTGTTACTGTCATGTTAAAAGTTTGCAGTAACCCTACTGTTGCTGAAAACTTAATTCCTTTGATTTCATCTGAAAATGATTGTCAACTTTTACTTTTAAGGGAAAGAAAAGTTATGTATGCTTTGTGATGTTCTTCCACCTATGAGAGTAGCAATTAAACTCCAGTAAAATACTACAAACACCGGCATTTAATGGAAGAGAAAGAGGCGGGTCAACTATTATAGAAAAGAAAGAGCATAAATTATTAGAACTAGCTTCTATTAGCAGCAAACCTTGGGTACATAAAGCCACTAGTCTGATCTCCACCAGAAAGATACTCCTGAAGCATCTGAGGATGATATTCTAAAATCTGGTTGTTCAAGACAAGAGTAAAGTCAATCCTTTGAATCATTTCACTAACAAGGTAGCAATTAATACTAAAGAAAGCCGCACCTCGCGATATATGAGTTCTCTAACATCATCTTTTGCCAATTTCCTCTTCTCAAATTCAAACTCAAGCTTTGATATTGGTGGTCTACATGGTTCACGATCAGCATTTGATAAACCATGGAAATAAGGATCCTCTAATCCCTAAGAAAAGGCAATATTAGTGTTAAGTCAATTGGACTTGAGATTTTCATTTAGTAGTTGAAACAACATTGGATTTGTTTTCAATCACTACCTCTTCTGCTGATGGCCGATCTTTAGGGTCAAATGCAAGCAGTCGTTCAAGTAGGCGTAATGCCAAAGGATCTGCATTTGGAAACTTTTTTGCAAATCCAACCGGTTGTTTCTTCCGCATGCTGCTGAGGTATCTTCTAGCCTTTTCATTTCTAATCTGCCAGTTTTGAATGAAACAAGTTAATAAAATAAGAGAAAAATAAAGTAGCATGTAAAATGTGACACCATGGAACTTCTCAGCAACAGTTTTTCTACCTTATCTTCTAAAGATAACACATAAATACCACTCTATACTTGTCCCGTTTTTTCAACTGTACACTTTATTTTCGTGGAGATCCTATACCACCACACCTCCTTCACCAGCCACCAGAAACCTAAGCTTTCTAATTCTCTTTGCCACCTTCATTCTTCTCCATTCAAGTTTTAAGAGTTCACTGCAATTCAACCTAGAGATGTCTTTTTTTAAGAGTTTAGAAATACATTCTTAACACTACAACTCACAAGCCATTGTACTCATCTTTCATTCACCAACGCCTCACGCCACCTTCAAGAGATATCATCATTACATCTTTGTGACCACAGGTCATTCACAAAAAAATAAAGCCACCTTGAATACATGTCAAAAACTCCAAAAACAAGTGACACCACTGGCTGGAATCCTTCAAGCTGCCGGAGTACCACTAGGAAGAACGCATCAGTTATGCCACCTGAAAGCCCACAGATACAGGGCAGTAGAAACCACAAAAAATAATCACCGTAGAGCTCCATCACTATCAGAAATACCAATGAATGCCTCCTTTAATTCACACTCATTCTACCAGAAAATGGCATCATCTTCATCAGCTTTCACGCCATAGATGTCTCACTTTTCAACTTCTTGTTAGCTCAGAAACAGCCCTCAGGGAACACCACAGCTCCTTCCGCCTTCAAACAATGAAACCCGACAACACCACAAATTTGGTGGTGATTTTTATTTTCACCAATGGTTTCTTAAGTGTATTACCCTCATCTTCTATTCTCAAATATATCTACTAGCAGTATTAGACACATACTTTGGCACAAAAAACATGCACAATAGGATGATACTAAAAGAATAACAAATTATTAAAGAACATTCTGAGAAAGAAAAGCATATATTATGAGAACTAACCTTTGCAACTGTTTCTGGAGGAGGTGTCCCAAGCAAATCTGTGATTAGGTCTAATTGATGCACCACATTCTTTCCAGGAAATAATGGTTTTCCAGAAAGCAACTCTGCAAATATGCATCCGATGCTCCATATATCAATAGCAGGAGTATACTGCAAATAGAGAACTCTTAGAGACGTATATGTCACATGAAAATGAGTCTGTGAAGATGTGTCAACAACACAAATAAAGTCTTCACATGTATGATAAATGTGAGAAATATATGGGAAAAATATTATTGAATTGTGTATCTAAATAGTTACATTGAAACCCTATTTATAGACACTACATTGGAATCCTTTTCCAACTAGGATTCCTATTCCTATTCCTATTCCTATTCCTGTTCCTATTCTAAGTAGGAAATACTTATTTATATTCTAACAATAAAGTTGTTTCATAGTGAAACATCTTTTCACATTATTATTCTTTCATCAAAATTTGGCAACGAACAAATCCTCGTCCTTAAAGCATGTAAACTGTAAAGCCATGTGTCAGTGTAAAATGCAAGAGAAGTAGCTTCTAAGCATCTCATCCATTTCTTCTGTCTATACCAATGCTGGAAGCAGACTCAAACTGAACTTGGAAAAGAAGTTCGCAGAAGGTTAACTGAGCGTGGCACATTCATGCTCAAAGCCAGTAAATGTGTGGTATTCTCTGGGCTAAAACTATAAACCCACATGACAACCTATTAGCTTCTCTGAAATGATAATGTTGTTACTTTTTAAAAGTTTCACCTTTTCAGGACTTGTGAAATGTTGAAAATTCCAATTTCCTTAGGCAATTACTTGAAGATTAGCAAAATGCACCCAATTTTCCTACAGCCTCATAGACTTGGTAATCTTCACAGTAAAATGTTTGTTGCTGCATATTCTTTGCTTTTTAAGATTATTACTTTAGTCTTCCTTGTGGTGTCTTTTAGCCTTGTGGCTAATGGTGTATCTACTTCAGAGACAGCGCAATACGAGACCCTCTGCCATTAAATTCTGTATCCACCTATGACAAACAGTCAGCAAACTAAATCTTTCACTGTTGCTGAACCATTGAGGAGAACAGGCCATACCACAGGTACCCCACAGTATTGATGAGCACTACACTAGATTCGAGAGATTAAAACTCATTACGGAAGGTGGACCAAATGCTGTAAAAGGAAAATACTCATCATTGACAAGGAAATTATGCTACTACCTAAGTTCTTGAATTCAAATTTTCTTTTTCCAACAAGTAGCTCCATGAACCTATAATTCAACATAGCTACATAGTGACTTTTATGTATTACTACTTAGACTCTCCTCTTTGTTCTACATTTTTTTATCCTTTTGGTTTTTGCTGCAGTTAATTTTTCAATCAGTGCAGTTTCCAGTTGTAATCACATGAATCTAGATTGCATGCATTGTTAAAGGCTGCAATGGTATATGAGTACATCCAGTGCCATCCCCAAACCATTTATTGTGAAAAATAATTACTTTAGCTAGTATTTTGCTCTCCCCGTATAGAAAGGCATATTAGCTATGAATCTCAAAGGAAAGCAAAAGACTTGAGGAGGGGAGTGACAAAATAATGAGGAACAATCTTGATCATAATACATTGACGCTAGGTGCAAAAGAATGGAGAAGTAACAAAATAATGCGAAACAAACTTGAACATAATACATAAAAACTAAGTGTCATCAACTATACTTAACATCATTGTAGTTGTTGAATAAATGGAACAGAATGCCCTCAAGGCCTAGCTCGAGTGGCAAAAGGTGGAGGATTTGTGGCTTAGGTCACATGTTCAAGCCCCACACCATGCAAAGCGAAGCTCAGTATTTAAGTGGAGAAGGGTAGAGGTGCGGGCCCATTATCCACCGAGTTTAGAAGGCTATGATTGATCCTAAGGACGAGTTACAAGCGGATTTCTCAGTTATCAAAAAAAATAAAAATATATGGAACAGAATGAACAATTAAACTCTAAAATTTAGTGCCATTGCAGTTGTTGCATACACAATTAGAAAAAAAGAGAGCTAAAGCTAAAGTCAGTGACATTATAGTTGTTGCATAAACACCAGCAGATTGAACAATAAATACTTCGAAAGTTATAAATGAATCTTACCTTAGAGAAGAAGGAACCACATAGCTCAGGAGCACGATACCATCGAGTTGCAACATAATCCTTTAATACATTCAAAAAGATACATGTATCAAAACTACCAGACAAAAACACGTATAAAAAACAACAGAGAAAGGAAGCCTTTTAAATTTGAACTTACAGTCCAGAAAATAGCTGATGGCACATCATTGAATGATACACGAGCAAGCCCAAAGTCACATATCTTCAACTTACAGTCAGCATTAGCAAGGATATTTTTCGGCTTTAAATCCCGGTGGAAGATATTTGCTGGTAAGGGGGCAAAAGTGGCAGGTTTGATTATCACAGAGTTAATTTTAACTTCTACAGTTAGAGGTAGCAAGAGGCACATTTCGAATTACAGAAAGAACCAACCTGTATGAATATATTTTAGTCCACGCAGAAGCTGGTAGAGGAAAAACTGATAATGCTCATGTGTAAGATCATTATTGGCCTTAATTACCTGATGGAGATCTGATTCCATCAATTCAAAAACAACATAAATATCTTTAAACTCTCTTCGAGAAGGAGGCAACATAATGTGCTTTATTTCTACAATATCTGGATGCCTAAGTAGCCGAAGAAGCTTGATTTCTCTCAAGATTCTTGTCGCATCAGAAACATGGTCAAAGACATCATTAATTTTCTTGATTGCAACTCTTTCACCAGTATGGGTATCAACAGCAGACCCCACAACTCCATAGCTTCCTTTGCCAATAACTTCCTGAACTTGGTATCTACTTGCCTCTCCATATTCAGTAAAGAATTCCGTCTCTAACGCATTCTGAATAAGAACATCCCATTCAAAACATATATCATACATCTGAAAGCTTAAAAAATCCTCTTACCCATGTACATTGACATAAAGGTTAAAACATAATAAGGGACAACTAGAAGTAACTTCTTCATATACACAAACACAATAAACACAAAAACATAAGCAATCAAGGAAGCTGATTCTTTGACATGACTTCCCCATTGACCAAATTCCATCTAATACTCCCTATTAACATAAATCCAAAGTCTCAAAGGAATTCGCGAAATTTGGTTTAAGATTATTCAATCCTAGTAATAGCACAGACTACCAAAAGTGAAAGATGTATTAAGTTCAAATTTCATTCGCAATCAGAAGATATAACTCTTACCATATAAACAAGGGATTCAAATCCAGATATCAAGACAGATCAAATTGAAATAAAAAAAGTCAAACCCAGAAAAAACAAAACAAAAGGGGCAATAAAAAGAGACCTTTTTGATAGGATCCATGGAAGAAGAAGAAATAGGCAAATGAAAACGCTTGGGTACTTTGATGAGCTTTAAACCGGTAAAGTCAAAGTCTTCAGTAATAGTAAATTCGTGTTTATTTTCTTGTTTTTCTTGTAAATGGGTATCTGCAGAATTGTGGGGTTGAGTCAAGATCGCATCTTCATTAGTGTGACGACGATGAAACCATCGAAGAACTCCATCAACAAATGAACTACTACCCCCCATATACACAACCCAACTTCTCCCCTAAAATTTCGTATTGATTCTACCACAAGATCTCAGCATTCCACGCTTTCTCTCTTCTCCAATATTCTCCCTCCTATTTTTATTGGTACAGATTGATGCAAGGAAGTAGCAATAATAGTGTGTATACGAGTTAGGACAACCGTGTTATACTGGCAGATGCTTCCATCATCCTACCTTTGAAATTTTGGAAAATTATATTAGGCAAATTATGGCTGCCAAGTGGGCAATTTGATTTCCTACCTTTTAAATGTTTGAAACCATATTACTACTATTAAAATTACATGTAATTAGGTATTAAGTGAAAAATATTGTTTTCCTACCTTTCAAATTGAGAAATTTAATCTAACGCACCAACTTATCATTAATTTGTATTCTTTTGTAATTTTATTATTTATAAGAGATGTGATATTTAAAATAAGGCTTCAATGTCGTTTCTTATATTATTGTTTTATGTTATTATTTGTGTGTATCGCATGTTTATCAATGGAGTATCTTACAAGACTCTTGAAACAATTGAAGCAGAATTTTGAGTTCAAGTACCACCCAAAGTAAGGTTGGCAACGGAACCGGGAGGTGTCGGTTCTGGCACCGGTCCGGTTCCGTTCCGTCTTGTACCGGTTAGGGCCGATGTCTAGGGGGTCCGGGAGGGGTAACGGGATGGAAATCGGGATATACCGGTTAGTCCCAATTTGGTAAATACCGGTTTCGGTCCCGATTCGGTAAATACCGGTTCCGATCCCGGTCCCGTAAATACCGGTTTCGGTCCCGATCCGGTCCAGTTCCGTTTTTTTTTAAAAAAAAAAATCTTAAATATAGCCATTTTGAGAGTCGTTGGGCAATGGGTTTTGAGCCCCACCAACGGCTCTTTCACCCCCATAACTCCCCTTTACACCTCCCTANCCCCCCCCCCCCCCCCCCCCCCCCCAAACTTTTTTTAATACCCGAACCTTCTAAAAACTACATTTTCATCCTTTTTTTTAACTATAAATACTTCCAATCTTTCATTCTTTTCACTCACAAAAATATTAGCTTCTACTCTCTCAACAACTCTCAAAAGTCTCACTCAAGTCTCTACTCTCTAATCTCTTATTCTTGTTAAAATTACGAATTTGATCTTTGGAAATTGGAGCTTCAAAATTCAACTTTCAATTTTCGGCTTTCGGTCATACACGTCTACTTTTTTAAGTAGATGTTTGGTACATTCGTTCCAACTCACTTTTCATTTAGTTATTTATTTGTTTGCATTTAATTATTTATTTTGTGAGTAATTAGTCTCTAGTCTCTACTTATTTAGTTATTTATTTGTTTAAAACTTTGCATTACATTTTCGTATTATATATAATTTACTCACTTTTTATATTTGAATATGGATTCTGGTAAAAACAATGTTGACAAGGGTAAAACAACCATAGTTGATTCGATCACTAATTTTTGGAGCTCAAAATCCAAGAAAAATAAAAAAAACGGTAATACTTCTAAATCTAAAACTNTCTTTAATCTGTAAGAGAACATGAGAAATAAGAAATCCATCATGAATTTGAAAGAAAATTCCTTCCAACATATAATGTCATTTAACATTAGACTTGCCCCAGCAGACTGGGTAATCGATTTTGATGTTGGACTAGATGAGAAAGAATGGAGAAAGTTTGATAGTGGGTTGTGGGTTGAGTCGCGTGGGAGTGAAGAAACGTGTGGGATGGTGGTGTGATCAATGATTGGGGATGGTAACGGTAAACAAGGAAAGGAAATCCCTAAAATTGGATAACTGAAAATTTGAAGTAAAATAAAATTAATTAATAATAAAAAACTATAAATAGATTAATAATTTATTAAATAAATATAATTTAATTTTAAAATAAAATTAAATTTAACTGATATGTCATAGCCCGTAAATAATCTGTTATAAGCAAGAAATTTTTAAAAGTAGGTTTAAAACCCGTAATATTTACTCTTAAATGTGTATATGGGGTGATTTTTCCACAATTAAATCCTTCTAATGTTTCTGGCTCTAGTATACAACGGTCATATAGTAGAGAAAAAGATCTTGAAGAATTAGCTAAAATGATTGTTGTTATGGGTTTACCATTTAGTTTTGCTGAAAATCCCCGTTTTATTCATTATATTCAAATTGTGTATAATCCACATTTTAAAGGTTTTGCTAGAAATATAATTAAAAAGGCTATCTTTGATTATCAAGCTCAACATTTTCAATATCTTTGTTGTTTATCAATACAATCATTAACTGAGTTTTACAGATGATCTGTTATTGTTTAGCAAAGGAGACTCTAAATCAGTAAAACTACTATATGACCTATTTACTATATTTTCAAAAACCATCAGGCCTAGAAGCAAATGAGGAGAAGAGTGTTGTTTATTTTGGAGGAGTGCCGGAGGAGGTACAACAAGAAATCCTACATCTATTAGGATTTGTACAGGGCACTTTACCTATAAGGTACCTTGGGGTACCACTTAGCTCCAAAAGAAAATTGTCCAATTCCAAACACTGATTGAAAAAATATGGGGAGAGTAAAGAGTTGGACCTCTAGATTCCTATCATATGCAAGGAGAATTCAAGTGATCAGAAGTGTGTTGTTCTCAATATAGATTTTCTGGGCTCAGATTTTTGTTATGCCAAAGAAGGTGACCCATTGTATAGAAGCACTGTGCAGAAAATTTCTTTGGTCTGGGGGGTTGACTCCTCCAAGTAAGCTTTGATTGCTTGGGAAATGTTATGCTGACCAAGAGTTGTTGGTGGGCTGAATTTTTTGGACATTGCTACATGGAATAAAACAGCTATATTTAAACTATTATGGAGCCTAAACAAGAAGAAAGACAAAATGTGGATCTAATGGGTACACATGTATTATGGAAAGAAAGGGTCAATATGGCGGGTTCAACCGAAACAGGCATCATGGATGGTAATGAAAATCTTGAAAGCCCAAAAGTACTTTGAGGAGGCGGGGTGGTCTGAACAGGAAGTCGTGACTTGATCGGGTTTCTCCATCAAGAAGATATATTTGAAGTTGAGAGGTAACTTTTAAAAGATGGAGTGAAGGAGACTGGTGTGTAACAATGATGCACCGCCTAAATGGATCTTTATTCTATATTTAGCACTCAAGAGCCGTTTGCAAATGAGAGAAAGACTAGAAACTTGGGGAGTGATAGAGGATACTAGATGCATACTATGTAGCTCAGAAGTTGATAGTTGTGAGCATTCATTCTTTCATTGTATTTATATTGCCTCTATTTGGGAGAAGATTCTGTAATGGATGCGTATAGATAGGCAGACACTTTGTTGGAAAGAGGAGGTAATATAGGCTCGGCAAAACTTTAAGGGAAGATAAGCTAAAACAAAGATCTTTAGAGTGGCTTTGGCTGCAAGTGTGTATGTTATGTGGCAAGAAAGAAATCTTCGAATATTTCAGAAGAATGCAAGATCAGCCGATATAATTATCAAAAATATTATTCAGGAAGTCCATATTAGAGGAAGCAGACATACTAAATTGACTAGTACTTTGAGTAATCTTGATTACTGTCCATAAGGAACTTCTTTTGAGTTATTAATGGCATAGTAAGGTTGGGGCTGTCCAGTTCTTACTCAACCTTTTGAACTTACATGACTCTTTGGTAATATTAAAATTTGTTATTTCCCCCAAAAAAACTTCTCCTTAATTTGGAAAAATAAATTCAGTCGAGACCCACAGTTAGGGGTGTTCGTAGTTCGATTTGGATCAGTTATTGATTAACCAAAATCAAATC
Source organism: Solanum stenotomum (assembly GCF_019186545.1). NCBI lineage: Eukaryota > Viridiplantae > Streptophyta > Magnoliopsida > Solanales > Solanaceae > Solanum > Solanum stenotomum. The sequence continues at coordinate 14,762,648 of NC_064285.1, forward strand.
AATCTAGTTGATTTTTTTAATTTCTAAAACCAAAACAAACAAAACGAAAAAATAACCATCGGTTTGGTTCGGGTTGGATCGGTTTTTCTGGTTTATTTAGTTTAAAAGTAATAATTTTTTTCAGGGCGTACGTATCTCAAAAGACACAAACACCTAGTACATGAACAATCCAGAGAAAAGTTATTGTCAGTTCAATTAAGCAATTAAGCAATAAAGTAATACTAGAGTTATCATTGTTTTACTCGAAAAAATAAAAATAAAAATGGACTTGTTTCAAAAAATCGACCAAACTTATGACTTGAAGAGAAATCAATTTTCCAAATAGAGTCGCCACTTAATTTTTGAAAGAAATTAAGAAAACTTATAATTTTTTCAAAAGATTTAAACAGAATAAAATCATTTGAATTTTAAAGAGGGCCGGGGTTCAATTTACATTTTGAGAAGGTATTAGGCCTTCGGAATGTCCGCTAACTTGCGGTTGACCAACTATTTGACTAAAATATTTGATTAACTTGAAAAATATTAACTAAGTAATAAGAATCCATTTTTATTGGAGTTAAATAAACTTAAAAGGGATTTTTAAGGGAAATAAATCATATGTAACTAATAATATAAATAAGTAAATAATAGACACTTCAAAATAAGAAAGGGTCATTTCGAGGAACTTAATTAAATTAAACCACAAATAAAGCAAGCCAAGGTTAGTTGATCAATATAGTATAAATAATAATAGAGAAAATAAAATAATTAGACTTGGGTCTTTGACCCAAATCCAATTAAATTGGGTTTTTGGCCCACTTGTTCTAAACCTAAAATTCAATCCTTTAAAAGGACTGACTGATGCAATTCATTTGGGCATTTAACTCATTTCTTCCATTTTGACATGCTGAAAATCTATGGGATTCGGCCCATTTTCATCAAAATTTGCTGCTGAAATTCCATTGGACTTTTAGGCCCATTTTTTGCCTTTGAAAACCTATGCTTCAATTTTGGGCCCGGTTTCTGCATTCTCAAAATCTGTATATCTCCATTTTTGAACCTGTATATTATATTTTTGATTGTATATCAGTGTATACAACATGTATATCAGCTCTTTTCAAGATTTTCGGACACCAAAAATTCAACTTTCAGCCCATATTTATCGTTCTCCAACCCTGTTCGTCGGTTTCACTGACCCGATTGACTCAATAAAAGATTGTTAGGCCTCCATGGCCCAACGAGAAAATGCAATGAGAAGACAGAAGTCCATAGGGACTCAGACGTATTTCACATGCAATAAAATGACAAGAAATTAGCATACAAAATAATAAAAACAAATGAGACATAACTTGAACAAGACATAATTCAATTGAAATGAAAGCCACTTAAAAAATCAAAACTGAGAATACCACAATTTCAACTACTGGACCCAAAAGTAACAAGTGACTTTGAGAAAGACAAAATTAAATTAACTTAACAAATGACAAAAATTAACAAACAGTGCTAGAATATTACTTAACAGCAACATGTACACATACTTATGAGTATCAGAATTTAGAGGGTCAAAAAAAGGGGCAACAGGAGCAGATTAATACCTAGCCAATAATCCACAGTAATTCAAAATGTTAAAAAGAAAAATCATGTTACATAATCAACACGTAATACACCTCACACTATAATAAAAAATAACTCTACCAATGGAGCCTAATGAAACCAATTTATCATGCTAAAGGACAACAATGCTATTAAAAGACAGTAGCAGGCTAAATCATTTTTGAAGAAAACTATTATTATATTCAAACAACTAAACATGACAAACATCTTTACTCAACTTAACATGCTTATAAACACATATGGGTAAAAACAAACACAATATTCATAGAGGCTAACATTGTTGATCAATAACGCCAAATAAACGAGTAAGCTAAACAAACCAGTTATACTTATGGTAGATAATTTCAGATTACACGACAATGAAAACTAAGAACGACATGCTCATTATTATTCAAGATGAAGGTAAAACTATATTAAACCAAGCATGAATCCTAAAACAGAGCAAACCTAATACTACCAATAACACATGACAAACATGATAAACACATACGAAAGACTAAACACTAAACAACTAGCACATTCGAATCCCCATCAAATTTGTTCACAACAGTAATATGAGAAAGGAGCAAATTTGTTCACAACAGTAATATGAGAAATGAGAAAAGAAGTCACTAGGATAAAAATAATGGAAAGATAGCATCATAAACGACTTTGGCATATTAGTTAACTCGAAACTCTTAGATTCATGTGAATGACAATTTTGAATAGTAACAAACTAAAAAAAAGGGCAACTGGATTGACGATGGTATAGGCAGGATACTACAAACTCAACGGCATTCCAAAAATAAGTTTGACAAGGGAAGCATCAAATCAAACTCGAGTAAAGTAGCAAAGAAACACAACATTAGATTCAAAACTATGAAACTTTGTCTCGACTAAGACATGAAGTCATTTGAGAACACATATATTGCGTATTAAATCATACAACCATACAACAGGAAAGCAGTGAAGCATATAAAATAATAGAAGAAGACGAGGAGAAGATTACGGAGGAAGCATTACATCAAAATATAAGAAGTCATACTCAAATACAAGAAGAGACATGAAGAATGCTATAAAGGACGAGACGTTACCTTTTTCCAAGCAGCGAACAGGAAACAACAACGAGCTACAGAGAACTTCACCACCGACTTCGAACTTCAGGAGTTCCTGTGAGTCCTAGAAGCCCACGAATAAGGAAAATGAGAAAATAACTAAGGAGTATTTCTTATGCGGAAGTGGTAGCTAATTTAACGTATCAAGGACACTTCATCCAATTCTAAGTGTCAACGATAGCTAGTCAGTATAAAACTCAACTAAATGAGTTGGGGTCAAATCCCACAGTGAGCGGTACGTGTTTGAGATTCAATAGCAAAGTATGAATATGGTCAAATCAGCCATAGGAATACATATTATCAAATAAAAATATAATTCAAATCAGGGGATGACACGAATGTCAAATAAGGGGGTTTTGGTTGTAATTATCAACTACAAACAACAGAGAACAATACGAAATAATAATAATGAGATGGGTTCTTAGGATGTGATTCGATTGTAGGCTAATATAGACAAATGAGTAATTGCAACTATTAGAAAATAGCTAGATATTAGTGAGTAAGCTAGACTATAGAGGAGGTAAACTTTCTCTCAAACAATTTTTCCTGAATCAAGTCAACTTCTCTCAAACATTGACAAACATGCAAAATAAGACCAGCCCATACCTTAGTCCATTCACTCTCTCGAGCTGAATGTGTGGAATTGGGTTTAGGATTCACTCTCTCGAGCTGAACCCATGACAACCCAATATCCACTGACCATCAATCAATAAGTTTGGTTTTAGAACCCCTCTCTCTCGAGCAATCCATAAATACGAAAGTAGAATTGCATTTGCAACTACAATTCTTAAATTAAACCACAATTATTGATTGAACTCACTTCTAAACAACATTTAAACTAACAATTAGCAATACCCATAAACCAAATCAGCCCATAATCACACCCCAAGAATTGGGGTTTTAGATAGACATTATAAAAAGATAAAAATTATTACCAAATTTAGTTTCCATCAATTAGGTAAGATTGATTACGTTCTTACAATGGTCCAATTTGAAGAATCTCAAAGACCCACTTCCAATTTCTCAAAAGTGAAGACACTTCAACTCTCCAAAGCTTAGGAAAAACTAGAGAAAACTGTCTCAATACTCAGAATTCTATATGACTAATAATAATAATTGCTAATTGATTCTAAACTAAATGTTCAAAAATGTATTTATAGTAGCCAAAATGTGCTGCGAATAGCCACTTGGTGAAGTATGTCGGACTCGGCGATCAACTCGGCGATCCACCCTTTGGTTATTTCTATCACCCTTTTTGCCTTGGTCTTCAACATCATCAAGTTCTGTAACTTTGGGCAATCCAACACTGCATCGTAGAACCACTCGGTGATCCGCCGACTGCTCCTTTCTCTCGCCAACTTGATTTTCTCCTTCAAGGCTTGGCACACTGGAACTTTAGGCGGTCAAATAGCCATTCGGTGACTCACCAAGTGGACTAGGTGATCACCATGCTTTCTTTTCTTTATTCTTTCAGCTCGCTTCATTCCTTTTTGCAAATTAGTGTCCTTGCTTGGTTCCTCAATCCATAAATGTGAAAATCAAGGGTTTTACATAAGTTGTTGGCACAAAATATTGAGGACACTTGTAAAATCTTGCAAATTGAAAGAACTAGAAAGAGCTAGAATTAGAAATAGTGATTTTTGGAAATAATAAAATTCTGGAAAATTGGTTAAGTTAAGTTAAGTTTGAGTTTTTGGTCAACTTCAAATGACCATAACTCCTAGTTCAGGATGAGTTAGGTATACTTCCAGATATGGTAGGAAAGCTCTTGGAATTACCTTTTCAACGCCGCTGAGTTTGCGCAATTCCGAGTTTGTATAAGTGATTTATGCCTATTGGAAGTTGGGTTGTTCAAATAAGGAAAGTCCAATCCAGATTTTAGAAGGGCATTATGGTCTTTTCACCACCCAATTAAGTTAATTCATTTTTAGCAATTAAATTGGGGTCTAAACTGAATTGGTTCAGTTTAGACAATTATAAATTTACACTAGGGTTTTTGGAGAAAGAACCAAGAGGAGAAAAGAGGAGAAAGAGCAAAGTTAGTCGTTCTTGAAGATTTAGCTAGTGGATTTCGACAAGGGTTGATCCCTAAAGAGGTATGTGAGTCTTTCATATCATTGGGTTCATTCACCCACACGCCAATCACGTTTATTTCAGCGAAGTTTGTTCTAGAAAGTTGAAAGTTGATGAATCTTGAATGGTGTTCTTGAAATTGGCTTTCGTTCTTGAGTTAGGTTGAGATTGAGGAGTTCTTTGAGGTTAAAATGTTGTTTCCTTGAGTTGTTTGAGTTAGATTCTTGTGTATACATACTGGGTATCTGAATCTAAAGGGAGTTTGAGAAAAAGAATCGAGTTTAGGAGTATTGGGGTTAGGAAATGAAAAAGGAACAAGTCGGGCAGAAACTGGGCACTAGGTCCGCGACTCGGACCTGTTTCTCAGAAGTGTAATTTTCCTTTCGCATCACGGCGAGGTCACGGACCTCTCTGCCTCAAAAGTTATTTCACGGCCAAATATTTAAATGTGTCTCCGCGTCGCGGACCTGCTTTCAGACAATAATTTCTTGATCATTTCTCACGTTTAGCTATCTAAAATCATTCCTAAACATCATGAGATTTTTCCTATCACAAATCACAATCCTTGAATCCGTAATTCAATTCAAGGAAAGTTAAGAGTCAAGTCAAGAGAAGTTCATAAAGTTTTCCAAAAGTCTTTTACAAATGTTTTAACTTTGTTTTAAGACTTGAGTTTTGAGTTGAGTAAAGAGTAAAGTTTGAAGTTTATTTCTTCAAAAGAGTATATCGGGACTATGTATTCCCAAAGAGTAAATGTTTTCACATTTAAAGAAGAAAGGAAACCTTGATTTCCAAAAGAGCTTTGAGCTAGTTTTCAGTAAAGAGTAAGAGTAAAGTTCATTTTTCAAAGATTATACGGGAACTAAGTATTCCCAAGAGTTAAAATGTTTTCACATTTGAGGAAGAAAGGAAACTAAGATTTCCAAAATAGCTTTTAAGCTAAGTTTTTGAGTAATTATCTCAAACCAAAGAAAGAGTTTTGTTTTTACAAACATATGAGCTAAGTATATTTTGGGAGTAGTATTGAACACCTATATGAGGACGAGTTTGAGTTCAGATAACTCACGTCTCCATAAACCATGTAGCCATCATGGGTAGTAAATGATCATACTTTTTAGATGACTCCTTAAGATACTTTTAGCATAGACTAGTGGATCCACTTAGTTAAGCATTCTATATGACGACAAAGTATAAGACAGTTTTGGCAGCGTGGGCAAGACGTTGTATCACCACTTAGGCTCATAGTGGTGGTTGTCGGTTAGAGAAACTCCCACATAAATTATATTACTTTATTATATGAATAAAGTTGAGTTTGTTATTGCATTTTCTTTAACGAACTAAGTTGTTTTCTACTGTTTTAAAGGTTTTCTATATATTGCATGTGTTTTATTGCTTTATATTGAGTTAAGTTTTTCAGGAGTGAGTAAAGTCAAGGTAAGTGTTTCTTTCAGATTCTTTTCAAGCTTAAGTTATGTTTAACATTCCAACTCGCATACTCGTACATTCAATGTACTGATGCCAGTTGGCCAGCATCTTATTATGATGCAGACGCTGGTAATCAGGATCAACATCTAGCATCTCGTTGATCTAATTGAACACAAAGAGTCAGTTGGTGAGCCTCCTAGCTTTCCGATGGATCCTTTCTATTGCTTTCAGTATTTTAGTTCATCAAAATGTCGTGGATCTTGTCCTGACGTCCATATCAGTTGTTTAGAGGTTTCATAGACAGAGTTAGTGATGTTAGTTCATGAGCCTTTACTTTCCCTTTTCAATTAAGTTGAGACTTGGGTTGCCACTTTGGCAGTGAATGCTATTTATTGTATTCTAAGTTGTTTATTGAGTAGTTCAGTTTATTCTTTTAAAGTATATTTATCTTGAGTAAAGTCTTCCGCTGAGTTAAGTAAGTCAAGCCAAGGGTTCGCTTGGGGCCAACAATGGTTCTCGAGTGCCAGCCACGTCCGGAGTGTAGGCTTGGGGTGTGACAACACTAAATCATTGTAAATAAAGCCCTAAATGAGTCCAAATCTCGACTTATCAGTAGCCTAGTGATTCTTTTTCCTGTAAGTTCTTGCCAAAGTTTCCCAACTTTTTTTCCAACCCTGAACAAAGAGGAGGAAGAGAGTATTTACAGGCAAATGTAGGGTTCCAATCTTCTTCTTTTTTGGGGGAGGGGGGACGGACGAAATGGATAAACAAGGGCCCATGAATTTGGAATTCAAAATCCCAATTATATTCTATCCAAAACAAAAGAATATTCCAATAATTCTTACGATTTTGAATGGATTGAAGAGAGGTGGACGATTGTGATCGATCTAATGTCCTTGGGCGCGACGTGCCTCCATCTTGTGGCTACAAGGACGAGTTCACGACTGCAAGGACGAAATGACAGCTGGAATTGCAGAAAAGTTGTACGACAACAGTACTTACCTGAGAAAGGAGACACGTGAATGATAACGTTCAAATATACTTCTTGAAAAGAAATATAAACGATCGTATGCAATATATTTACCCAACTATGAGTCGGGGTCGATCCCACAGAGAATATGGAAGAATATTGTCAATAGCAAATATTTAACTCAATAGTCGTTATATAAAAATGAGGGGCTTTAAATTGAAATAAAATAAAAACAATAAAAAAATAGCTTTGAAATAAGTATTTATTTATATTCAGATTATTAAAAGTAACTAGGAATGTGTTCCCAATAAGCTCATACCGCAGTAATCCTAATAATTGTAATCTTTTTCTAGTGTATTACATGCAAAGTGATAAGTTAGGTATCTTTAAATTCTTTGTCCGGCATCTAGAGAATTTCACCCCGCACCTAGGTTCGGCTACATGTGTATAATTTACTAACCCTTACCTTTACCTCATATTAGACATCATAATTGATGTTTGACTTAGTTATTACTTCGCATTAATCGACACTAGACTATTAGATAATATCACACTAAATCTATGTTGATAATTCTTTCTTGTTGATTACCTCCTTGGTCCGGCAAGTAGCAACAAGGCGAGTTCTAACGTTGACCACTGTTAAAAAGACTTCTAGACGAAAGAATTATCAATGCATGCTTCAACACTATTCACAAATTACTTAGTTATTATTCATACTTTGTTAATCGTTTATGGTTCCCACAACCCTAGTTATGAAAGTTAGCTACTCATTATCTCAAAAATACAATCAAAATTTATTAAAATAAATATGCTTGTGTTAATCATAAAAAGTTAAGAACAATAGCTAGACTATCTTTTATTAATCACGAATACAAATAAATAATAAAGGAGAAGAAAGAATAAACCACAATTCTCGGGCCTCAACGACGGCTCTTCCAAAGTTCCTAAGCTAGAAGAAAATTTATATTGTGTCTTGTATCTTGGTTCTTGGCCTCCCTCCTCCTCTCTAATAATTATTTCTATGCACTATTTATGGATGTAGGAAACCCTAAATAAAATAATTAGTTCCAATTAAATTAGGAATCCAAAATCAAAAGAATTGAATTCCTTTTTATCTTCAGCGTGAATAGTAATCGACCGCCTCCACAATTGGTTGTTGCATCCACTTGCTGCCACGTGTACAGTAGAGGCAACTTGAAAATTTTCAATTGCAGCCGCCTTTTTCTTAGATGTATAAATATATTATTTTATTAAATTTATCCATTAAGTTGTCTGCTTGATTTCCTTCTTCAACCTTCAATCTTTAATTCGTTTTAGCTCTAAACTTTTTTAATATTTTTCCACCAATTTAATTTTATAAATAAAATACACAATTTAGCACAATTCATAAAATTCATGCTAAAAAAGGACAAATATAAATAATAAATGTGAGAAAATAATGATTAAAAATATGTATTTTTAGCCTCACATCAACACCCCACACTTAAACTATTGTTCGTCCTCGAGCAAACATTGAAGCTCATCCCAAAAAAAATCATACTAGCAATGTCATCACTTTGGTTAATACAAACAATTAGGCCATGTAACAATTTCAAAACATCAAGTAGACTTCTTAATCATTATGCAAGACATCCAGATAAACAACAAACCTCCTAACCTCCTAACCTCAAGGAAGGACTTTGAACTCATCAAATTTAAGCTTGCTCACCTACTCTCATCAAATAAAGTTAATAAAATCATCTATCTATCATGAAACAAGTGCCCTCACAAGAAGAAATAGTCCAGACACGAAAATCAAAAGATTGAATATAAATTAAGGACTTAGCATCAAAGAACACTGCCACACTCACAAAGAATTCACATGTATGCACAAAGAACCATATGCTTGCCCATTATGTATATCTCTACTAATTAAGCATGCTTGAATAGAATCAAATAAGACTTTAACGGGTTGTAATGTAGGCTAGGGGACGGGTAGGAAAACTATATAATAGTGACTTACACTTCCTTAAGCATTTTGCAATTTTAAACTTCATCACCCATTATTTTCTTCTCTTTATTTTCAGCCCTCTCTTCAACAATTATTTCACAAGTAATTCTCATCCTCTCAAGAATGTTTCAACCATTATTTTTTTTTATTTTAGTTTTCCTTCATAATAGCCACCCTCAACTTACGTATTTTACACGCGTTAAGGTGCATGATGTCCTTGGAAGGACCAGGGTCATCATCAAGGTAATTTTTTTTTTTCATGTCACATTTTTTTTTTTTCATATCTCATTCTTTCAAAGAGGGCTTTTAAGCACTTTGTAGCTATCATTGATTACTCAACCATCACTTTTTCTCATAATTGATAATTAGAATAAGTCTATGCTATAATGCTCAAGGAAGCAATATGCAAAACTAGGGATTCAACAAAATAGTTAAGGGCAAAATATAGCTACCAATAAAAGGGTGCAGGCCCAAAAGGGCTAACTAGTGATAAAATATCTGAAAAGGTAAAAATTTACCAGACAAATCAAAGAAAGCCTATTATCATCTCCTAAACAAAGCAACACTTTTTGTTTCGCTTCAATAACATGCAGGGCAAGTTCTAGACTAAGATGCAAAACATGGAATAAACAAAATCTCACCACACATGACACAAGTATCAATCAAGATGGATCAATTCCACTTCTAAGAGAGACAGGATCATACAAAGTCACAACCATAAACCTAAATGTCAAAAAGCTTGCAATTTCACCAGCAATCAACCATTCACAAGAAAGTACTACTCAAATTTAGGCCCAAATAGTAAGTATCACATAACTCAAAAGGGTCTTTTCTTTTCTCTCCAAAAAATTAAAATTAAAAATAAAATTTATTCCTAAAAAAAATAAAAGACACTTGGTTCAAAGGGACTATCCTCAGAAAAAGAACCGAAAACAAAAGCCAAGGAACCCATCTTAAAAAAAAAAGACTCAATAAAATGGTAAAAACTAAAAATTCATTCATTCACCCCACACTTAAAAAGATGCTATGTCCCAATAACATTAAATAAAATTTAAAGCAAGGGTTAGAAAAACTCCCTGAGGCCTTTAGGCCTAACTAGTAGCATGTTCTCTTAATTTTCATCAAGGGTCATCACCCCACACTTAAGCTCAAACATGCTCCTTTGCTTCAATTTTTTCTTTTTGGGTACTCAGACTTCCCCTAATCTGAAAAAACAAGAAAAGAAAAAAAGTGATACTAATAAAATAAAAATAAAATAAAATAAGAAGTTACACTACTAATTGGGTTGCCTCCCAATAAGCGCTTAATTTATCGTCACGGCACGACACCATCAATATTACTATTTTTCCTTTCACTTTGAAGAGATGAATTGCACCCCTAATTTTACATCAATTTTTCTATTACGCTCAAGGGGTGGTGGTATAAAAATAAAAGTCTCAAGCAATAGATATCGCATTATGCACTTCTTGGATCCTAAGTGAGGAATGTAATTCTCCGATATTGGAACAATAAATTCAAGAATATAGACACAATTTTCCTCCTCCATACATTCTTCTACAGACTTAGATGGCTCGATTAATTTCTCATAATCTAAACGTAATGTGAAAAAATGATTGGAATGAGGTCTAGTGCGCCCTAACTTGTGAATTGCATTATTATTTACACCCTCAGATTTACACATACTAGAGTTTTTAAAAATAATATTATCTACTTCATTACATAACTCTAGTGTACTCTTCTCAACAATGACAACATCAATAAAAGTATGATCAAACAATTGGCCCTCAACTTTTAGCTCTTCAAGTTGACATATAAGTATTTTTTCTTCCTCACACATATTAAATTGTTGGGTGTCATATAATTTAATCTTTGCACTCAACTCACAATCTAAATAATAGAGATCAAATTCAAATTTATATTCACCACTCTGCTTACATATTGATTTATAGCAAAATATTAACAAATCTTCCATATCCCCATACAACTTATCTTGTTGAGAAACCTATAAAAATCCATAATATAAAAAGTGCAAGAATTGCAAGAACACTTATCACTACATACTTTTTCAGATGACATCTCAAGAAGAGTAAAAGAAATATGATAATAATTAGAAAAAAAACAAATTTAAAACTAATCCTAAGAAACAAAAAAAGACTACAAGTCAAAATAAATAGTAAAGACAATTTCTAAGCCACATTCCCTGGTATTAACACCATTCTTGATAATATTCAAATATACTTCTTGAAAAAAAATATAAACGATCGTATGCAATATATTTACCCAACTATGAGTCGGGGTCGATCCTATAGAGAATATGGAAGAATATTGTCAATAGCAAATATTTAACTCAATAGTCGTTATATAAAAATGAGGGGATTTAAATTGAAATAAAATAAAAAATAATAAAAAGATAGCTTTGAACTAAATATTTATTTATATTCAGATTATTAAAAGTAACTAGGAATGTGTTTCCCATAAGCTCATAGCGCAGTAATCCTAATAATAGTAATTTTTTTCTAGTGTATTACATGCAAAGTGATAAGTTAGATATATCTAAATCCTTGGTCCGGCATCTAGAGAATTTCACCTCGCACCTTGATCCGGCTACGTGTGTATAATTTACTACCCCTTACTTTTATCTCATATTAGACATCATAATCGATGTTTGGCTTAGTTATTACTTCACACTTAATCTATGTTGATAATTCTTTTCTTGTTGATTACCTCCTTGGTCCGGCAAGTAGCAACAAGACGAATTCTAACGTTGACCACCGTTAAAAAGACTTCTAGACGAAAGAATTATCAATGCATGCTTCAACACTATTCACAAATTACTTAGTTATTATTCATACTTTGCTAATCGTTTATGGTTCCCACAACCCTAGTTATGAAAGTTAGCTACTCATTATCTCAAAAATACAATCAAAATTTATTAAAATAAATATGCTTGTGTTAATCATAAAAAGTTAAGAACAATAGCTAGACTATCTTTTATTAATCACGAATACAAATAAATAATAAAGGAGAAGAAAGAATAAACCACAATTCTCTGGCCTCCACGACGGCTTTTCCAAAGTTCCTAAGCTAGAATAAAATTTATATTGTGTCTTGTGTCTTGTATCTTGGTTCTTGGCCTCCCTCCTCCTCTCTAATAATTATTTCTATGCACTATTTATAGATGTAGAAAACCCTAAATAAAATAATTAGTTCCAATTAAATTAGGAATCCAAAACCAAAAGGAATTGAATTACTTTTTATTTTCAGTGTGAACAGTAACCGATCGCCTCCACAATTGGTTGTTGCATTCACTTGCTGCCACGTGTACAGTAGAGTCAACTTGAAAATTTTCAATTGCAGCTGCCTTTTCCTTATATATATAAATATATTATTTTATTAAATTTAATTCATTAAGCTCCCTGCTTGATTTCCTTCTTCAACCTTCGATTTTTAATTTGTTTTAGCTCCAAACTTCTTTATTTTTCCGCCAATTTAATCTTACAAATAAAATACACAATTTAGCATAATTCATAAAATTTATGCTAAAAAAGGACAAATATAAATAATAAATGTGAGAAAATAATGATTAAAAATATGTATTTTTAGCTTCACATCAGCGAACAACTATTTGCTTTCCACCTATTTGACGCCGTGAATCTTCTTTTGTGAACGTTGGAGTTTGGTTGCTTGTGTGAAGAGAGATGAGGTGCATACAGGGTCATTTGGGGTCTTTCACACGTTTCCCCGGCAGAGTCGCCATTTCTGTTTTATTCGAAAAAAAAAAATCAAATTGGATTTGTTTCGATAAATTGACTAAACTTATGACTTGAAGAGAATTTGATTTTTCCAAATTGAGTCGCCACTTAATTTTTGAAAGGAATTAGAGAAAAATGCATAAGTCCCCCCAACCTATGCCAAAAATTTTCGAGACACACTTAACCTTTAATAATGTCCTATTACCCCAAACTTATTTTATATATAATTTTCTACCCTTTTTTTACTTACATGACACTATCTTTGAAAAAATTGTCAACGCGCACTAGGCCAAAAAAATAGTGCCACGTAGGCCGAAAAAGGGACACGCTAGGCCCACAAGATAGTGCCACGTAGGCCGAAAAGGGGTAGAAAATTATATATAATATAAGTTCGGGGGGGGGGGGGGAATAGAACCTTAGTAAAGATTAGGTATGTTTCTGAGATTTCGGGCATAGGTTGGGGGGGAGTACTTATGCATTCTTCCAGAAATTAAGAAAACCTATAATTTTTTCAAAAGATTGAAACAGAATAAAATCATTTGAATTTTAAAGGGGTTCGAAGTTCAATTTACATTTCGAGAAAGTATTAGGTCATCAGAATGTTCGCTAACTTGCGGTTGACCAACGATTTGACTATTTTGAAAAATATTAAATAAGTAATAAGAATCAATTTTTATTGTATGTAAATAAACTTAAAAGGGATTTTTAATGAAAATAAATCATATGTAACTAATACTATCAATAAGTAAATAATAGACACTTCAAGATAAGAAAGGGTTATTTCGGGAAACTTAATTAAATTAAACCACAAATAAAGCAAGCCAAGGTTAGTTGATCAACATAGTATAAATAATAATTGAAAAAATGAGATAATTAGACTTAAGTCTTTGACCCAAATCCAATTAAAACAGGTTTTTGGCCCACCTGTCCTAAACCTAAAATTATATACTTTAAAAGGACTGACTACTGCAATTCGTTTGGGCCTGATCCAATGTACTAATTTGGGCATTTAACCCATTTCTTCAATCTGGACTTGCTGAAAATCTATGGGATTCGGCTTATTTTCATAAAAAATTTGTTGCTGAAATTTCATTGGACCTTTAGGCCCATTTTTGCCTTTGAAAACCCATGCTTTAATTTTGGGTCCGATTTCTGCATTCTCAAAATCTGTATATCTCCATTTTTGAACCTGTATATTATATTTCAAACTGTAAAACAATGTATATACCATGTATTTTAGCCCTTTTTGGGATTTTCGAACACCAAAAATTTGACTTCCAACCCATATTTATCGTTCTCCAGCCTTGTTCGTCGTTTTCACTGGCCCTGTTGACTCAATAAAATATTGTTAGACATTCATGGCCCAACAAGAAAATGCAAGGAGAAGAAAGAAGTCCATAGGGACTCGGACGTATTTCACATGCAATAAAATGACAAAAAAAAATTAGCATACGAAATAATAAAAACAAATGAGACATAACTTGAACAAAACATAATTCAATTGAATTGAAAGCCACTTAAAATACCAAAACTGAAAATACCACTATTTCAACTATTGGACCCAAAAGTAACATGTAACTTAGAGAAAGACAACTAAATTAACTTAACAAATGACAAAAATTAACAAACAGTGCTAGAATACTTAACAACAATATGTACACATATTTATGAATATTGGAATTTAGAGGGTCAGAAAAGGGAACAACAAGGGCAGATTAATACCTACCCAATAATCCACAGTAATTCGAAATGTGAAAAAGATAAATCATGCTGCATAATCAACAAGTAATACACCTCATACTATAATAAAAAATAACTCTACCGTTGGATCCTAATTAAACTAATTTATTATGCTAAAGGACAAGAATGCTATTAAAAAACAGTAGCAGGCCAAAATCATTTTTGAAGAAAACTATTATTATATTCAAACAACTAAACATGGCAAACATATTTACTCAACTTAACATGATTATAAACACATATAGGTAAAAACAAACACAATATTCATAGAGGCTGACATTGTTGATTAATAACGCCAAATAAATGAGTAAGCTAAACAAACCAGTTATGCTTACGATATATAATTTCAGATTACACGACAATGAAAACTAAGAACGGCATGGTCATTATAATTCAAGATGAAAGCAAAACTATATTAAACCAAGGATGAATCCTAACCTAGAGCTAACTCAATACTACCAACAACACAAGACAAATAAGATAAACACATACGAAAGACTAAACACTAAACAACCAACGTATTCGAATATCCAACATATTTGTTCATAACAGTAATATGAGAAATGAGCAAATTTGTTCACAACAATAATATGAGAAAAGAGAAAAGAAGTCACTAGGATAGAAACAATGCAAATATAGTATGATAAATGACTTTGGCATATCAATTAACTCGAAACTCTTAGATTCATGTGAATGACAATCTTAAATAGTAACAAACTAAAAAAAAGGGCAGCTCGATTGAGGATGGTATAAACAGGATACTACAAACTCAACGTCCTTTCAAAACTAAGTTTGACAAGGGAAGCATCGAATCAAACTCGAGTAAAATAGCAAAGAAACACAACATTAGATTCAAAACTATGAAATTTTGTCTCAACTAAGACAAAAAGTCATTTGAGAACACATATATGGCGTATTAAAGTCATACAACCATATAACAGGAAAGCAGTGAAGCATATAAAAAATAGAAGAAGACGAGGAGAATATTACAGAGGAAGCATTACATCAAAATACAAGAAGTCATATCCAAATACAATAAGATACACGAAGAATGTTATAAATGATGAGACGTTACCTTTTTTCGAGCAGCGAACGGGAAATAACAACGAGCTACAAAGGACTTCACCACTGACTTCGAACTTCAGGAGTTCCTGTGAGTCCTAGCAGCCCACAAACAAGGAAAATGAGAAAATAACTAAGGAGTATTTCTTATGCGGAAGTAGTAGCCTAGTGATTCTCTTTCCTGTAAGTTCTTGCCAAAGTTTTCCCAACTTTTTTTTCCAACCCTGAACAAAGAGGAGAAAGAGAGTATTTATAGGCAAAATTAGGGTTCCAATCTTTTTGGGGGGAAACGGACGAAACGGATAAACAAGGGCCCATGAATTTGGAATTTAAAATCCCAATCTATCCAAAACCAAGGAATATTCCAATGATTCTTATGATTTTGAACGGATTGAAGAGAGGTAGACGATTGTAATCGATCTAATGTCCTTGGGCGNTGAATTTGGAATTCAAAATCCCAATTCTATCCAAAACAAAGGTGTATTCCAATGATTCTTGTGATTTTGAACGAATTGAAAAGAGGTGGATGATTGTGATTGATCAAATATCCTTGGGCACGACGTGTCTCCATCTCGTGGCTACAAGGAGGAGTTCACGGTTGCGAGGACAAAATGGCGGCTGTAATTGCGAAAAAGCTGTACGAGAACAGTACTAGCCTGAGGAAGGAAATGCGTGAACAACTATTTGCTTTTCGTCTATTTGACGTCGTGAATCTTCCTTTGTGAACGTTGGTGTTGGGTTGCTCGCGTGAAGAGAGGTGGCGCACATACATGGTCATTTCGGGTCGTTCACCCATTTCTCCAACAGAGTCGCGCATTTATGTTTTACTCAAAAAACTTATAATTTTCTCAAAAATATTTAACATAATAAAATCATTTGAATTTTAAATGGGCTCGAGGATCAATTTACATTTCGAGAAGTTATTAGGCCTTTAGAATGTCCGCAAACTTGCGGTTGACCAACAATTTGACTAACTTGAAAAATACTAAGTAGTAAAAATCCATTTTTATTGGAGTTAAATAAACTTAAAAGGGATTTATAAGGGAAATAAATCATATGTAACTAATAATATAAATAAGTAAATAATAGACACTTCAAAATAAGAAAGGGTCATCTCGGAGAACTTAATTAAATTTAACCACAAATAAAGCAAGTCAAGGTTACTTGATCAATATAGTATAAATAATAATAGAGAACATGAAATAATCAAACTTGGGTCTTTGATCCAAATCCAATTAAATTGGGCTTTTAGCCAACCTATCCTAAACCTAAAATTCAATCGTTTAAAAGGATTGACTGCTGCAATTCGTTTTGCTCTGACCCAATGTACTAATTTGGGCATTTAACCCATTTCTTTCATCTAGACCTGTTGAAAATCTATGGGTTTTAGGCCATTATTTATCAAAAATTTGCTGCAGAAATTTCATTGGACTTTTAGGCCCATTTTTTGCCTTTGAAAACCTGTGCTTCAATTTTGGGCCTGATTTCTGCATTCTCAAATTCTGTATATCTCCATTTTTGAACCTATATATTGTATTTCCAACTATATACCAGTGTATAAAGCAGGTATATCAACCCTTTTCGGGATTTTCTGACATCGAAAACTCAACTTCCAACCCATATTTATCGTTCTCCAACGTTGTTCGTCGGTTTCACTGACCTGGTTGACTCAATAAAAGATTGTTTGGCCTCCATGGCCCAACGAGGAAATGCAAGGAGAAGAAAGAAGTACATAGGGACTCGAGCGTATTTTGCATGCAATAAAATGACAAGAAATTAGCATACAAAATAATAAAAACGATTGAGACATAACTTGAACAAGACATAATTCAATTGAAATGAAAGTCACTTAAAAAATCAAAACGGAGAATACCACAATTTCAACTACTGGACCCAAAATTAACAGTTGACTTTGAGAAAAATAAAACTAAATTAACTTAACAAATGACAAAAATTAACAAAGAGTGATAGAATATTTAACAACAACATGTACACATACTTATGAGTATTAGAATTTAGAGGGTCAGAAAAAGGGGCAACATGAGTAGATTAATACCTAGCCAATAATCCACAGTAATTCACAATGTCAAAAAGAAAAATCATGCTGCATAATCAACAAGTAATACACCTCAAACTATGATAAAAATTAACTCTATCAATGGAACCTAATGAAGCTAATTATCATGCTAAAGGAAAAGAATGTTGTTAAAAGACAGTAGCAGGCCAAATCATTTTTGAAGAAAACTATTATTATATTCAAACAACTAAACATGACAAACATCTTTACTCAACTTAACATGCTATAAACACATATAGGTAAAAACAAGAACAATATTCATAGAGTCTGACATTGTAGATTAGTAACGCCAATTAAACGAGTAAGCTAAACAAACCAGTTATGCTTATGATAGATAATTTCACATTACACGACAATGAAAACTAAGAACGGCATGCTCATTATTATTCAAAATGAAGTCAAAACTATATTAAACCAAGCATGAATCCTAACCCAGAGCAAACTCAATACTACCAACCACATTGGACAATTAGGATAAGCACATACGAAAGACTAAACACTAAACAACCAGCGCATCCGAATACCCAACAAATTTGTTCACAACAGTAATATGAGAAAGGAGCAAATTTGTTCACATCAGTAATAAGAAAGGAGAAAGAAGTCACTAGGATAGAGACAATGGAAAGATAGCATCATAAACGACTTTGGCATATTAGTTAACTCGAAACTCTTAGGGATAAGGGTTTGAAAAATACCCCAACTTTGGTCGAATTAGCTGTTGCGATACTAAACTTTCATGAGGACCTATTACCTCCCTAGACTATTTAATACTATATTTTAAACATGTATATTTGCCCATGTGGACATAAAAAAGAATGCAAAATTATAAATAGTAATGTGTCCACGTGGGCACGTATATACCTTTAAAATACACTATTAAATAGCTTCAAGGGGTAAAAAATATGGTATTAAATAGTCTAAGGAGGTAATAGGTCCTTATGAAAGTTTAGTATCGCAACAGCAAATACGACCAAAGTTGGAGNGTTGCATTCACTTGCTGCCACGTGTACAGTAGAGGCAACTTGAAAATTTTCAATTGCAACTGCCTTTTCCTTATATATATAAATATATTATTTTATTAAATTTAATCCATTAAGCTGCCTGTTTGATTTCCTTCTTCAATCTTCGATCTTTAATTCGTTTTAGCTCCAAACTTCTTTATTTTTCCGCCAATTTAATCCTACAAATAAAATACACAATTTAGCATAATTCATAAAATTTATGCTCAAAAAGGACAAATATAATAATAAATGTGAGAAAATAATGATTAAAAATATGTATTTTTAGCCTCACATCAGCGAACAACTATTTGCTTTCCACCTATTTGACGCCATGAATCTTCCTTGGTGAACGTTGGAGTTGGGTTACTCGTGTGAAGAGATATGAGGTGCGTACATGGTCATTTGGGGTCGTTTACGCATTTCCCCTGTAGTGTCGCCATTTTTGTTTTACTCGAAAAAATAAAAATAAAATTGGATTTGATTCGGTAAATTGACTAAACTTATGACTTGAAGAGAAATTGATTTTTCAAATAGAGTCGCCACTTAATTTTTGAAAGAAATTAGGGAAAATACATAAGTACCCCCCAACCTATGCCAAAAATCTCTGAGATACCAAAATTATAAATAGTAATGTGTCCACGTGAGCACATATATACCTTTAAAATACACTATTAAATAGCTTCAGGGGGTAAAAAAAATACGATATTAAATAAGTCCTTATGAAAGTTTAGTATCGCAACAGATACAAGAAGAATGTTATAAATGATGAGACGTTACCTTTTTTCGGGCAGCGAACGGGAAACAACAACGAGCTACAGAGGACTTCACCACTGACTTCGAACTTCAGGAGTTCCTATGAGTCCTAGCAGCCCACGAACAAGGAAAATGAGAAAATAACTAAGGAGTATTTCTTACGTGGAAGTAGTAGCCTAGTGATTCTCTTTCCTGTAAGTTCTTGCCAAAGTTTTTCCAACTTTTTTTTCCAACCCTGAACAAAGAGGAGAAAGAGAGTATTTATAGGCAAAATTAGGGTTCCAATCTTTTTGGGGGGAAACAGACGAAACGGATAAACAAGGGCCCTTGAATTTGGAATATCAAAATCCTAATCTATCCAAAACCAAGGAATATTCCAATGATTCTTATGATTTTGAACGGATTGAAGAGAGGTAGACGATTGTAATCGATCTAATGTCCTTGGGCGCGACGTGTCTCTATCTCTTGGCTACAAGGACGAGTTCGCGGCTGCGTGGACAAAATGGCAGCTGAAATTGCAGAAAAGTTGTACGAGAACAATACTAGCATGAGGAAGGAGACGTGTGAACAACTGTTTACTTTTCGTTTATTTGACGCCATGAATTTTCCTTTGTGAACATTGGAGTTGGGTTGCTCGCGTGAAGAGAGGTGAGGCGTGTACAAGGTCATTTGGGGTCGTTCATGTGTTGCCGTTTTCATCATTTGGAACAGTCGCGATTGACGCCATCTCTTGGTGTTGAAATTGTCATTTGTCGATATGTACTGTTGTTGCTTAACGTGTTGAACATCTGGGCTCTTTTGAGAATAGAAGAGGTAGGCTGGACCGGGTCCAAGAGTAATTGAGACGGGCTGCTGGGATTGGAAATAATGGAATTAGGCTTGGTTTATGGGTATTGCTGAATTTGTTGAATTGAGGAAATAAAAGGGAATTGGGTCTGTTAGGATAGAATTGGGCCGGCTCGGTCGGAAAATGGAAAGGGAAAATGATTTGGGCCCAAAATTTGTTTGAAAAGTTGAGTTAGGGAAGGGGTAAAAGAGAGGTTTGATTTGCAAACACAAAATAGCTAAATGAATTGCAATTATAGCCATATAGGATTCAACACATAGCCGAATCGCATTTAATTTACTGAATTCGGCTAATCTTTAAACATGATGAATTATAATTAATTAACAAGCTTCGCAAATCGACGAAATCAAATAATTACACTAATAAGCTAAATAACTTAAAACTATAAATATACTTTAAACCTAATTGATTCAATTGGAGATTTAATTAAAATAAAATCTTTTTGAGACGATTTTCAAATATTTAAGAAATACTAATTACATATATAATTATAAAATGCTATAAAAATCGGCTAAAATTGCTTAAAGTAACCTCGAATTTTTTTTTGAGTTTTATAAAGCTAATTATTCTAAATCGTTTAAAATTAAGAAGTTCAAAAATTAATTATTGTCAGGGAGGGTCAAAATTGGGTGTCAACAGTCATTACACGAACAAAGTGATTCAATTAAGAGAAAGTCTGACTATTTTTATGTGAAGTATGGTAGGTAAAGACTAGAGCCCATTTGGATTGTCTTAAAAAAAGTAACTTTTTAAAGTGCTGAAAGTTATTTTAAAAATAAATAGTTATGTGTCGGGATAAAAGTGTTGCACTTGAAAAAAAGTTGTTGATGTGTTTGGCAAATAAGTGTTGTTAAACACTTTTTTTTAATCAAAATGTCTGAAATACCATTAAAACTGTTAACATAATAAAAAGTTGATTAATCTAAGGTTTTTATTTCTAAGAAAAATTAAAATAAAATTAATTTATATTTTAATTCAATTTCAAGAACTTAATAGTTAAGTTAATATTAAATGTGCAACTTATTTTAAATTTCAAAAATATATAATTTGAATAAATCACATGAAATAATTTGAAAATTGTTTATAAGAATTAAAGGTAAAAAAGTAATATACTTGGTCAAAGTAGAATGACTTTTAAGTTGAATAAAAAAGTAAGGGCCGGTCACCCTTCTTTTACCTTTTTGACTTATTTTAAGTTATTCTTATAATTGTCAAACACTCTCACAAGTAAAAAACTAACTTATAAGTCAGTTTGTCCAATTTAAAAGCCCTTCCAACGGGCACTAAAATGGTTTTTGATGGACTTGGACTTAGAATTGTTATAGTTGGGCTAAAGTATTGGCCTTGAGAAAATGGTAAAATTAAATTTAAGTTAATTAAAATTTAACAAACTATTTATAATTTATTTATAAATAATATATAAATGATTATAAAATTTATATATCTAATTTATCGGTTCGGTTTGATTATTTTTGCGGTTATTTTTTAGTAAAACCATAACCAAATCATGTATTATCGATTTTCAAAATTTAAAATCAAACCTAACCAATTATCAATTGTTTTAATCGGTTTGGTTCGGATTGCGGTTTGGTTTTATTTTTTAACCATAGCCATGAATAGCCATACCCATAGTTGTGGATTTTCAAGGCTGTCTCCCTTATGAATAACCTGAACCCTTATCTAGAATCTATTGATTTAGTAGACATTCTTTTAAGTTAATTAACTAATTGGTAGTTTTGCTAAAATTAGACGGCGACTCATTTTCCCTTTTAAAACACCATTTATTCTTTTAATTTAAATTGATTATTTTTTTGAGTCACCGCGACGTTGCGCCTTTTAAAGGATGTCAACAAAATCGATAACTGAATTGATAAGAATCAATAACTAATAAACGACAAGTCAATATCTTAATTGTTCTATAACGATTTAGCGTGTCTACGAATTGATAACCAATAACTCGAACCGAATAGATAAGTCAATACCTTAATGGTTTCATAAGGGTTTATCATGTTACAAACTGATAAACAATAAGTCGAATGGAACAAACTTCAACCCAAATAAAGGAACAATAGCAACACTTAAATTGATTACTCAAAGAAGAACTATTACACTAGTAAAATTTGATAATATTGCTCTGAAAAAGCAACAATTGTAGTAGAAGGAGATGAGAGAACTTAGAAGAAATAAGATGAGAATTTAGAGAATGTTGTTATCACTTCTTTCTTGCCCACTACTCTGATAGTGTTGTTGCATATAACAGATGTTTCTTGTAGTTTCTATGCTTCTCACATGCTTGTTTTCCCCTTTAGCCTAAGACATAGTCTTGTAGCTTTTTATTAGGCTATTTAATTCGATGACTTTTCCTAATTTTGCCAGACCCACTATCAATCCCTTATTGACTTGGGCCGCATATGTCACGCCCCGAGCCTACACCCTGGGCAGGACTGGCACTCGAGAACCATTGCTGGCCCCAAACAAACCCTTGACCTGACTTACTTACTCAGCGAATGACTTAGACATAAGAAAGAGAATCCAAGATAACTCAACATGTCTCAAACTGAACTCATAATGTTTTAAAAATAAACATTCAACTTAGCCAAAATGGTAACTCAAATCTGAACATAAGTCAATAAGAAAATGATGACGAATGAACTACATCTGACTAACTATCTATGAAGCCTTTAAAACAACTGAGATGGATGTCGGGACAGGCACACGACATCCTAATAAGCTAAAATGATAAAGAAAGTAATGAAAAAAGGGGATCCTCCGGAATGCAAGGAGGCTCACCAACAACTCTGAAGCTCAATTGGATCAACGATACGTTGGATGCTGATCTTGGTTACCTGCGTCTGCATCATAATAAGATGCAGACCACCTGGCATAAGTACAGTGAATGTACGAGTATACGAGTTGGAGTGCTAAACACAACATAGGCTTGAAAATAATCTGAAAAGAACTGAAGAACTTACCTGGCTCAACTCAACTCAACATAACTGAACTCATTTCAATATAAAACAATTTAAAAACATGTGTAATATAAAGAAAAACTGTTTAAAACATGATGTCAACTCTGTGTGTATGCAAATATACATATAACTCTGAGATGTATGTAAAAATACAAATAAACTGATGTATATAAAAATTCAAAATACTGTTGTGGGAGTTTCTCTAACCGACAACCATCACTTAAGAGACATAATGATGATACAACACTTTACGTCACGCTGCCAAAGACCATCATATACCTTGCCGGGGGTATAGGACCTAACTTACTAAGTGGATGCACTAGTCTATGCTAAAAAACATTAAAGGATTCATCTAAAAAGTATGACCCTTTTCTACCCATGATGGCTACATGGTTTATGGGGGCTGTGGGTTCTCTGAACGCTCCCCCATATCGGTGCTCAATACTACTCCCAAAATATGATACTAGCTCTTTATGTTTAAAAACATATTTCTTTCTGTGGTTTGAGATAATTGCTCAAAAACTTAGCTCAAAGATTTTCTTGGAAATCAAAGTTTCCCCTCGTGCTTAATTATGAAAGCATTTACTCTTTTCTGAAAACTAGCTCAAAGGCTCTTTGGAAATCGAGGTTTCCTTTCTTGTTTAAATTCGAAAACATTTTAAACCCTTTGGGAATACATAGTCCCCATATACTTTTGAAGAAATGAACTTCAAGCTTTACTCTTTACTGAACTCAAAACTTGTCTTAAAACAAAGTTAAAACGTTTGCTAAAGACTTTTGGAAAACTTTAAGAACTTCTCTAGACTTTGATCGTAACTGCTCTTGACTTGACTCTTAACTGGTCCTTGAATTGAATTATGGATTCAAGGATTTTGATTTGTGATAGGAAGGATCACATGATGTTTAGGAATGATCTTAAATAGCTAAACATGAGAAAAGTCACGAAATTACCGTCTTGGAACAAGTCCGCAACGCAGACGTGTTTCTAAATAAATGGTTTTGAAATTTAATTTTGAGACAGAGGAGTCCATGTCCTCTCCGCGAATTGGAGGAAATTTTTATACACAAAGGGAGCAAGTCCGCAATGTGGACTTGCGTGCCAGATCACGCTAGACTTTTTCCTTCTCCATTTTACAGCCCCAATTCGTCTAGACTCGACTATTGATCTCAAATTCATTTTAGATTCCAAAACCCAACATATATACTCAAGAACCTAACTCAAAACAACTCTAAACTCAACGTAAAGATATCCGAAACTCCTCAATTCATCCCAATTCAAGAACAACATTCAAATTCAAGAATACATGTCAAGAACATCAACTTTCAAACTCTTTTAGGACTAATTTCGCTGAACTAAACATGTTTGGCGCGTGGGTGAATGAACCCAACGCTATGAGAGACTCACATACCTTGTAGGGATCACCCCCGACGAAATCCACAAGCTAAACTCGATGAACTTGACGATTTCCTTGCTTTTCCTTCTCTTCTCTTCTTCTTTCCTCTTCTCTAAAACCCCAACTCTTTTCCAAAAGCGTAAAAACTGACCAAGTTCAGTTTAGACCCTTAATTAATTCACTAAAACTAATTTAATTAATTGGATAAGGAAAAGACTGAAATACCTTTCAAAAAAATCCGGATAGGACATTTCCTTATTTGAAGGGATAAGGGTCTGAAAAATATCACAACTTTGACCGATATTGCTGTTACGATACCAAACTTTAATGAGGACCTATTAGCCCCCAGACTATTCAATACCGTATTTTAAACATATATATTACCGACGTGGACATAAAAAAATGCATAATTATAAATAGTAATGTGTCCACGTAGGGCACATATATACCTTTAAAATACACTATTAAATAGCTTAGGGGGTAAAAAAATACACTATTAAATAGTTCAAGGGGTAATAGGTCCTCCATAAAGTTTGGTATCGTAACAACAATATCGGCCAAAGTTAGGATATTTTTCAGACCCTTATCCCTTATTTGAACAGCCCAACTTCCAAAGGGCATAACTCACTCATACGAACTCGGAATCACACAAACTTAGCGGCATTGGAAAGATCATCCAAGAGCTTTCCTACCATATCTGGAAGTACGTACCTCTAACTCATCCTGAGCTAGAAATTATGGCCGTTTGAAGTTGGCCAAAACTCACTTTTCCTAACTTAACAAAATTTCCAGGTTTTTCATTCTTTCAAAAAATGACTATTTCCAATTATAAGCTTTTTCCTAGTTATTTCAAATTGTGAGATGTTATAGCATATACTTGGGTCGGTTGATCCGTAACATCGAACAAATAACTGATAAGTTAAATCAATGAGTTTTAAAATCGAATCAGACCGATTGATATGCAGCCCTACACCCTTTGCTCTAAACCTCTAGGGATGGTCATTAAGACAAAGAAATTATAAAGTCAATTGATTTGGTAGTCATTTATAAATTTGTTATAGATTTTGTATTTCTTTTTACTAGAGATGTTCATTTTTGTACATAAAAGATGTAGAAAAAAAAAACACAAGAAGGAATGAGTATATTGATATTGTTCCCTTTTACATCACTAAAGTAAAAAAATGATATTTTTTCAATGATTTCCACATATCTGGTCATGATTGTTTGGATTGCTGAAAAATAAAACTTACTCCATATGAAATAGGAAGTTAATGAAGAAGGAAAATTGGAGAATCCTAGGAGGAGGAAGAGAACTAGAGAACAACTAAAAATACGAAAGTGATCACTAACTATTAGCTACAAGAGTTCCTATTGTCCAAATACTTGATAAATTATCTTAGCCTTGCTTTCTTGACACATGAATTGAAATCCATATTGAAAATTTGTCATGCTTAATCTCTCAACAAGTAGTCTTGGATAGGAATGACATGGGAAAATGATAGTTGGTCTTGTTGTCTCAACTAGATGTGATATATTAGGGTACCAAAAGGACTTAAATGTACTAGTTGAGTGCTCTATTACATACAATAAAACCCACCACAATTATTTTCAAGTTGTTACAATTCAAAAATCGAAAACATGATGGTATATATCTCAAATCAAAAAATAGTTGAGTCAATTCAATATTAGAACACATGAGGAAAAATAACATGTGTAAAAGTAATAATATTTAAAAAGGGATACGTTTTTTAAATAATTTTTTTTTATAAAGTTCAAAAAGAAAATTTGAAAGAAAATTTCAGATTCAAATTTGGTGACTTGGGATGACTTTTTGGCCCGATTTTCGAACCAAAACTAAAGTTAGTAATATGGGTGTCATTAGATTCATATTCTTATATTGGAAGCACTTTGAAACTTTATGAAAGGGGAAGACTCAAGTCCCAAAGTGATTGTTCAATTATTTGAGGCAAATGTATTTCTAAACCTTTGTTAAGTGTATAGAATCGTGTATTTCCTTGTAGTACGTGTTTGGGAGTAATGAAAATTGATGATGGGTTGACTTGTCCATATTGAATAATTCTAATGATGGAAAAGGGTTAATAAAAGGCGATGTGATTAATCATTGGTATGTGATGAGTTGAAAATGGTTTGAAAAGCTTATTGATTCATTGTTGATATTGTATCATGATTGTATTGTTCTAAATTGTGCATTATTATGAAAATGACCATCTCCTCATTAATTGTGTGAACATGTCATTTGCATTGGGTCTGATACCATTTTGTCACGACCCAAAAATGGATGTGATTGCACTCGTCTTATCCCACCAAAATAAGTCAGCCTAAAACCCAAATATCACAAATTTTGCAGAACTAAGACATTAAAATCTCACAATATCATAAGTGCACATAATTAAGTCAACTTAATAAAACCCCAAGACCTGGTTGTCACGTGTACAACTCTCTAATGTACTACAATGGATTTGAAAGAGTTATTATTCCTTCTTCTTCCTTATGTTCGAGTAAGAACATGGTTTTTAGTGTGGATAATGTAATGACCCAAAAAATCATTTTTGAAACTTATTATAAAAATTACCATTTTACCCCTCCCGATAGTTGCCTGAGTCAAATTTTGATCCGTCGGTGAAGTTGGTTTGGAAATTTTTGAGCTATTTGTTAATTACGATTATTTAGTTGACGGGTGATTTTATATAATTTATTTATTTAGTTAATGGTTAATGGGCCAAGTCTTTAATTTATTTAAGACTCTATACCATTTGACCCATATATAATAAAATAAGTGAGTAAAATTTATCACTTTTAGTACATAATTAATTCAAAAAAAAAATATAAAAGGAAAATAAATAAATAAATAATAATAAAAAAAAATAGTTCAAAATGCCCTAAACTATTGAAAGTCGAAAGATTGAAAAACGAATGTACAGATGAGAAAATACGCAAAAGAAGAAAAGAAAAGAAAGGGAGAAAAAGAGGGGAAAAGGGAGGAGAAAATTTTGGATTTTCATCCCAAAACATTAATGTAATGCTTCTCGTCCTTTCCATTACATTTTTATGTAGTTATGAACGGATTTTTAGGTAAAAACGTCTATATTTTATGCTACATTAAGAAAATATAGGTTTAGGGTTCTTAGAACAAAATCTTGATTTGGGGGTCGAATAACGATCCATTTTAGCTAAAAAATTTCATAAGAGTTTATTTTATCATGGGTAAACATAATATGAAAGAAAATTTTGGATTCAAATTTGTTGGCTCAGGATGACTTTTTGACCCGATTTTCGAACCGAAACTAAATTTAGTAATATGGGTGCCATTAGATTCGTATTCTTATGAAGATTATATATTTGATAGATTGGAAGCACTTTCAAGCTTTATGAAAGGGAAAGGCTCAAGTCCCGAAGTGATTGTTCAATTATTTGAGGGAAGTGAATTTCTAAACCTTGTTAAGTGTATAGAATCGTGTATTTCCTTGTAGTACGTGTTTGAGAGTAAAAATTGGTGATGGTTTGACTTGTCCATATTGAATAATTCTAATGATTAAAAAGGGGTAGTAAAAGACAATGTGATTAATTATTGGTATGTGATGTGTTGAAAATGGTTTGAAAAGCTTATTGATTCATTGTTGATGTTGTATGACGATTGTGTTGTTGTAAATTGTGCATTATTATGAAAATGGCCATCTCCTCATTATTTGTGCGAACATGTCATTTGCATTGGCTTTGAGACATGGTTCTGATAAGTGTTATGTGATAAGAGGATGTACCATTTCGAGGGACATGTCGCACGCCACGACAGATACTATATTTTAAGGGACGTGTCACACGCCGCAAAGGATACTATAATTTGAGGGACATGTCGCACACCGCGATAGATTTTTTTATCGAGGGATGTGTAGCACGCCGCGATTGGATTCTATTATCGAGGGTCGTGTCGCACACTGCGATAGATGTATGGATAGATATACCCCCCATGGGTCCCGGATTGAGAGACAACGGGTGTGTATCATTAGGTTAGACATGTATCACTATACTTGACATTGCATTTCACATATTTATCATTGATGAACTTGATCTTGTGTGTTGTTGATCTTGTGAGTGCATTTCTATGGAACTTGTGATTAATGAATATTGAGTTTATTGTTTAAGATATGTAATTGTTAGAGTGTTGTTGTTGAGGTTTGAGCTATGTAAATTGTGAACTGTTAGGTTGGATTAGTTTTATGCAGGTTTTAGTTGTGGAGGTTAAGTTGAGGTTGTAAGGAGTACCCGTATTCTATTCCCTTAGCTTCTGAGGCTTCCTGTGGAGATTTGTGAGGTAGTTGTTTGTCATCTGAGCGAACCTTCTTACTCCTATTTATGATCTTATTCTACTTTAGTGACAACATCATTTGAGACTTCTGTTTTTCTTTAAAATTCATTGTAATACATTAGAGACTTATACACGTGACAACCAGGTTTTAGGGGTTTTATTAAGTTGACTTAATTATCTGCACTTATGATATAGTGAGATTTCAATATGTCTTACTTATGCATAATTTGTGATATTTGATTTTTAGACTGACTTATCTCGATGAGATAAGATGAGCACCATCACATCCATTTTTGGGTCATAATATTTATGTTCTCTAAAATCGAGTGATCATCTACTACTACTTATGTTAACTTCTTACAAATGCTCTATAAAGGTAATAATTTCATTACTTTGATAGAACATATTATTTTATGGAAATTTTTAAAGTTTTGCTTCTTAGGTTTAGTAGTAGTATAGAAATATCTAATTTTGTCTACTACATGAAGCATGTTTCTTGTTAGATATGCATTTGGCCATTTTATGCCCCTTTTATTATTCATCATCTATTATCTAAATGTTGATAGCTACTAATGTTAATAAATGTCCGTTACTTGCCTTGAATATGATGCCGCTTTCTCAAACTCATCCAGTAATTAACATCAATTCGAGTCCATTTTGGATTATATCCTTCATATCATTGAGTTGATTCATTTCGAGTTAGCCTCATCTTGTTGGAATGAAAAAAAAGTAAATATACATTTCCTAAAAGCTAAAATACGAGGCTGATATACAATAGATATACAAATGTGTACAACTGATATACATTGTGAGACTAGGCCAAAACCCATAAATTTTTGCAGCACTCCTAAGGGACTGAAAAAGGGAATGAGCAAATTTCAATCTAGAAATGGGCTAAAGAAAGGCCCATTGATGCAACCATTTTGTTAGAATTTAGGACATGTTTTGTGCCTAATAAGTGTTAATAGTTTTTGGGCAAAAGGCCCAAGCTTATAATTCGTTATTTCCTTTATTTATGGAAAAAATGTCTGAAATATATCCGAACTTTGACCGAAATTGCTATATCAATCCTAAAGTTTGGGCAGGACCTGTTACTCATGCATTATTTAATAATGTATTTTAAAGATATATAAGTGCTCAGTTGGACACATTACTATTTATAATGATGCAATATTTATGATCTATGTGAGCACCTAAATATCTTTAAAATAAACTATTAAATAGTGTAGAGGGTAATAGGTCCTGCCCAAAGTTTGAGATTGTTACCTCAATTTCGGTCAAAATCAGATATATTTCTAACCCTTTTCCCTTTATTTATTGTGATTTGTTTTGATTAGCTTTAACTTTAGCTTTGATTAACTTAATCAAATTCCTTAAAAAATAAAAAAAAATTGGTGTTGGTTTACTTGAATAAATTTCAGTTTATCAACCCTTGTGCTCTTTATTTACTTGATCAAATAGCTTTAATCAAAACTTTCACTTGTCTTTATTTAATTTACGATAATTTCTTATCTTAACTCACTAAATTAGTTTAAGTTATTAATTTTCAAAAAATGATTAAAAATAAAATCTTACTTAATGTGTTTTTGTTACCGTCTTAATCATTTTCATTTATTTCAAATGTTTAAGTTAAATTTTTGTTTCCTTTAAAACTCAAAAATATTCTTCACCTATTTATTTTTCCAAAAGATATAGTCAAATATTTTAGTTTAAATCGTTGGATAACCGTGCGTTAGTGGCTCTTTAAGTGCTAATACCTTCTTAAAGTAAAAATAAGAACTTCTTACTAATTTTTTCTAAATTTTTTAAGGTTTATATGTCAAGACCTTTTTAAATAAGGTTTTTAATTTCTTTAAAAAATTAAGTAGCGACTCTTTCTAAGTGTATTTTCTTAAATTGTTTTATAATTGAACCTTTCAAAGTGGATTTTTCTAAAGAAGTAAAATTACAACCTAACATTAACTTTAAATTGAACTAAAATGCACCTCGAGTGTCCGAAACTCATTTGGAATCTCCCTGTAATGACCCTCTAGGCCATTTTCTCATTTTTCCAGTACAGTAAAACCTCTATAAATTAATACTCGGTAAATTAATAATCTCTTTAAAATAATATTTTCTTCCGATCCCGACTTGGGCCAATGGAAAAAATCACCAATTTCGATAAGATAATAAGATAATATATTTCCAGAAGATCCCTATATAAATATATGGTTCCATTAATATTATAAATTGATAATTATTTAAAAGTACAAATATATCTAATAAAATTTAGTGAAATATGATTCTATTGTGTTCTATATTTTCTTCAAATTTAAATCTTGTTAAGTTCATCTCTAACTTTTCTTATTGCATCCAAGAGTTTCGGTATTGTCTTTTCGAACTGTACCATAAAATTGTGAAGAGTTCTAGATGCGATAAGTTCTTCCTTACGCGTAACTGGTTCCAAAGATATAATATCATCTTCAACTTCATCATCAACATTGTTTTTTCCGATGGTATCCAAAATTTTTTCTAAGATCTGAACATGTATCATTTTCACTTGGATAATCCAACAGGTTATTGACATCCATTTTATTGTGGTAACCGACATTATTAATCATGACCTCAAGTTCATGAATGACGTTTTCACAAGTGGGTTCATTCAAATTCTATGAGATTGCATCCCTCGAACAAATTTTACAGTGTCAAAAATAGTTTGCTATTGTCTCTTGCTGAACATTTGTTGTCCAAGCAGGGATTGCATAATTGATAGCATCCAAAACATTAATATTTGCTGGTTTAGTTTGTCCCATTACATAGCCTTCTAATATCCTACGGTAAAATCTGTTACGTTAATACATCTTGAAAGCTCTTATTATCCCAGCATCACAAAGTTGAAATTAGTAAGATATAATGATTTTGATGTACTCATTGTACTTTATGTATATATATATTTTTATGTGAAATCAATAAATCTGATACATAAATTAGAAAGATACAATGATTTTGATATAATCAATGAACCTTCATTAAATCTCAAACCATTCTTTAAATTAATAAATATTAATTTATCTATTAAATTATATCTATAACGACTTGACTTCCGCCTTTATGGAAAAGCCAATGGAGAAAGAATTAGGCCAGAAAACTTTTTCGTAGTAACTTGGAATTTCCCAACCTAGTCCAAATTTGGACGAAATTGATGTCATTATGGTGTAGGGAAATATGGTAATTAATGAGAGATCTAATTATGATTTGGACCACATGAGTAGATAGATAAGACATTAAGGAACCCGTACGACTTTACAAAATCGAATTTGGGCGAGTAGAACTCCTGAAAATGATCTTAGCATGAACGGGTAACATTCTGTCTCCGTGTAGGCTGCCAGAGAGGGATAGGAGTCGCCAGAGCAGGGCCGGTGTAGCGAGATGGGTTCGCTGTGGTGGGCCAGATGCGATTTAAAGTCGTTAATAAACCCCTAAACGACCTTATTTGGCACTTTTTGATTTTAGAGCTAACAAGACAACCCCAGACGACTTCTTGACCGTTTTTCACCATTCTTGAGGCTAAAAGTAAGGTTTTAATTCCCTGAATCTATTTTTTGATATGTAGAAAGTAATCTAGTGGATCATTATCGATGCGAGAGGGTTTAGATCTAGAATTTATGGTGGAAAAATCCCTAAATTGGGTAGTAGGATCTTGGGTGTGGTCTAGAGTTATTGGGTTTGTTATAATTCGGATAATTAGACCTTTGATTGCTGATCCTTGCATATAAATTGTTGTTTGTAGACCTAGAACAAGCGAAAAGAATCCGAAAAGGGAAGATTCAAGTGCCTTAGGGGATTCAAGCTTGGATTCGAGGTAGGTGATGGTTGTGATTCTATGATTGTGTGATGTATGTTTGTTCTTGCTTTATTATGATACATATATGTATGCGAATGTTGCATTGTTGATCACACTTGTTGTAAATGAGGATAATTGAATAATTGTATGTCATGAATCACCTCTTGTTGTATGATTGTGAGAATATACATTGTGATTGTTATTGTGGTTTATTGAATGGGTATGTGTCACGATCCGACACACTAACTGGGATCGGTTGACATGTTCTGGCATAAATATGGGATCAGATTGCCACGTTTCGACATAACTTACTGGGATCTGTTGCCACTTTCTGGCACAAATATGGAATCGGATTGCCATGTTCCGACACAACTAACTTGGATCGGATTGCCACGTTTTGGCATAAATATGGGATCGGCTTGCCACGTTCCAGCATGCTAACTGTTTGGGTTTGGGTTTCATGAAAGGACCATTGAATTGGGTTGCGTGAGTGGACCATTGAATTGTGTTGTGTATCTACTTGTGATGGGTTCATTCATATCTAATAATGATTGATATTGGAAGACGGTATGTTGCTCTAAATTGATATAACTGTGATATGTGAGAATCGTGAAGTCGTTCATTGTTCATATATGTTGATGATATTGTATATGTTTGATATATGCATGTGATTATATTGTTGTATTGACTAATGTATGTTACACTTAGTGGGATAGCCGCGTGATCCTACCAATACACGGTTGTTGTGTACTGATACTGCACTTGCTCTTTCTTTGTTGAATACATGACATCTTCAGGTGGCTATTGATAGACCTCTGCTAGGTGACTATGAGCATGATCGGATTCAGGGTGAGCCAGTTCTTTTTGGCTGCCATGGATCTTCCTTGTCTAAGTGCACTTTTTTCGGACTCAGACTTTTGTTTAAGGTGTTGTTTAGTTTCGGGGTTGTACCTTTTGTTCTTAGACTTGTCGTTAGTAGAGTTTTGGTATATTGACTTTCAGGTTCTAGGTTAATTTTTCAGCATTTGTATGTTATTGTTGAACTTTTATTAGAGTTTATGGAAACTCTATTTTCTTTCCTTAGTAATTGACTTATATGCCTTAGTTTTTAGATTGATTGCTTGGTTGGGTTGTAGTAGTGGTTCTCCCACCGGATTGTTAGTATGGGTGCCAATCACGACGGCATGGGTCGTGACAAAGTTGGTATCAGAGCCCTAGGTTCGTTGATCTCATTGTACCAAAACGAGTCTTGTAGAGTCTTGCGAAACGGTACGATGATGCCCATACTTTTCCTTTAGAGGCTATAGGACTTTAGGAAAAACTCACTTCTTTCTACTCATTCGTGCTATGACTTGAATCCAATTGGTATCTTGGTGATACAAATTGGTATCTTTCCTCATTCACTCTATGGTTCGAACTAGAGCAACGAAAGTGGTAACACCATCGCTAGCAAGAGAGGATTCGTATAGACTACCGACAGTTGAATAGGGTCGCCATTCAGAACAAGTATCCATTGCCTCGGATAGATGACCTTTTTGACCAATTGCAAGGTGCATCTGTTTTCTCTAAGATTGACTTAAGGTCTGGTTACCATCAGTTAAAGATTGAGGCGATTAAGAATTTGGTTCGACCAAGTTCTATGATTGAAATTAGCATTTTGCGGGGATCGCTAGCTACTATTGTCACTTGTGGTATGAGTTGAGTCCAATTGGTATCTCCTGATTCCAATTGGTATCTCAACGAAGTGAACTAGATGTTGTGGTCACAACTGAGGGCCCCCAAGCAAAGCAAATTGGAAACTGAGAAGGTTCCAATTGGTATCTGGCCTTAGGGGTGGTGATAATGCATGGATGATCAGGAATGGTCATCCATGGAGCGAAATAATTAATTAAGATTTAGACTTATCCACGAATTGTATCTTGGAAACTTTGAATGCGTGTGTCTGGTTGTCTGAATTAACTGCAAATGTGAAGTTGTAATTGCTTGAACATGATGAGGTCATTATGTGCACAATAAATGTGTCTGAACTTTGATATGTACAATATGTTGGCATGGTCGTTGAAGTTATGCAAGTTGTAAATACTTGAGTATCGTGAAATTCGTTGTGAAATAAAGATCTTGACTTTGGATCGTATGAGTGTCTTGGGTGTATCCTAGGGAGGTGTGGGTTGTGGTGCTGAATTGACAAGAATGAATTGGTTCATGTATCATGGGATTGGCTTGGGGTAGACAATGATCATCCTAGTTATGAGCATTATTCTAAAATTGCTAAGTAAAGCTGGGAACCTTTGTGGAATTTAGAAAAGAAAAGAACCCCAAAAAAAATTATTGGCAGGGGTTCTGTTTCTGTTTTGGCCGATGGGGGGGGGGGACTTTTCCCGCCAAGACGAGGCTATTTTCCTAGTCACAATTATGGACCTCAAATAGTACCCAAACTAACCCCTGCGATCTATTGTAAAATATGTTAAATTATGGAGAACCTGGGCATATGAGGAGAAAATCAGCGAGGTCGTGGAGGCCGGGGAAATGGTAATGCAGGTAGAGGAGTAGTGCAACCATGAAATGAGGTTTCCCGTCAAGAGGACATAGCTCAGTTTTATGTTTTTCGGGCAAGACCAAGTTTGAGGGTGTGATGCAGTGGTCACAAGAGCTACTCTTGTCTGTGCCTAGATGGCTATTGTTTAGTTTGAACCGGGTTCTACCTATTCGTATGTGTCTGTTCAGTTTCCTTGGGATTTGATGTGTTTTGTGATATATTTGATGCCCCCATCCATGTTTCTACCCCAGTTGAAGAGTCAGTCATAGTCGCATATGTATATTGTGTTGTCCTATTGTGTTTATGGATTTTTAGAATTGGGTTGATTTGGTTATGTTGGATATGTTTGACTTGATATAATCTTAGACATGACTTGGTTGTCCCCTTAATATACCGGGCTTAATTGTAATACTAAGTCGGTAACTCTAGAGATCCCCAGTAGGGAAATAGTAGAGTGGGAAGGGGTGTACAAGCCTAAGCTAGCTAAGATCATATCCTTCATTAGGGCTAGGAAACTGGTAGGGCAGGATTGTTTGACGTAATTGGCTCATATTTGGGTTGTTGAGGTTGAATCCCCCTCTATTGAGTCTATTCCAGTGGGGTTAGAATTAAGAGAGCTTATAACTCAAATCAAAGGGCTTCTCCATAAAGGTTTCATCCGTCTTAGTGCTTCCCCGTTAGGTGCTCCTATCTTGTTTGTTAAGAAGAATGGGGGTAGTATGAAGACTGGTGATTTTATCTTAAACCATAAAGGAGTAGATTGATACCGGAATGACAAGTTGATGGATAAGAAAGTCCCAATGTGTATACTTGGGTGAAGGAAATTGAAGATTTTAGTAAGAAAATGCGTACCAAGATTGGGTTAGTCCTTTAAATTTGATAAGTTTACCTGAGTTTGAGGTGTTATATTGATGAAATGTTGGCTTTATAGTGATAGTCAGGGTTAACTGAACGTAAATGGTAATAAGAGTTCGCAATGAATTGTAATAGGATGCAACTATATAATGAGATTGTTGATTAAGCGAATTTGGTAGAGTAATTACGATTTGTGAGTATCTAAGGTTGTGGTTTTTTTAATATTTGGTGAGTAACGTGGTTGTATGGAAAGTTTTAAGAGATGGTGGACACCATTCGAATAGGAATTAAAAAGCTAAAGCCATAATAAAGAAAAATGGTGGGATGAAGTACAACCTTTAGAGAGAGGCTAGAGCAAGAATATTTTATTCGATTCTTAAGGATAAAAAATTATCTTTAGAGGAGTAGATAATTGGGTTCATAGACGCATGATTTCATTTATTTTATTGTGGCTATGGTAATAGTTTCACATGTGTGTCGGATTGGTTAAAAACTATCGAAAAAGACTTGAGAAAGGAGTGTGCGGACATTAGCTAGAGTGTGATGACAAGTGTTTGGTGTTGTTTTTGAGTTTAGTAATGAGTATGATTGAAAATTTAGCGAAATATATGGTAATATTGATGGAGATGCGATCAATGATAAATGGAGATCCACGAATTCATAAAAATCTTCAAGGAACAAACTAATGTTGATAGAGAGAGGGATTGTGTTATATGGTGGAAATTACAATTCAGATTTTTCGTTGTGGGTCTACATTCGTGGTGATGAATTTTGTCAAGATATGAATTGACAAGGTGAGAAATGATCAATTGTATTCGGTATTGAGCATTTGAAAGGACTTACACCTGAGGTAAGTCATAAGTACTACTAATGATTGTTAAGTATCTAAGAAAGGTTTTCATTTTAAAAGTGTTGGCTTATAATAAGGTAGATGGTCAGAGTGTTTATGATGGTTGTTAGTATTATGAGTATGATTCACTAGCTATGCTCTAGTGTGTTTTCACTTTTGTAGGTGGATCTAAGGCTGGGCACCGGAACGGGTTGTATCGGTACCATTCCGGTCCGTTCTGGTCCGGTAGTATTCTAGACGGGATGGGATACATTGAACCGGTATACGGAACGTTATCATGATTTGGTATAGGTATACCGGTACCGGTTCATTCCGGTTCGGTCCGGTACCAGTCTGATCCCGGTAAATCATTTTTAATTAAAATAAAAAATAATATTTTTGTCATTATTTACTTTTATTAGCATTTCTTTTTTGTTTATTTAATTTTTTAAAATTACAAACTTAAGTTATTTAACTTACAAGTTATAAATATAACTTAATAACTTACAAACTTCAAAAGATTCAAATCTTTAAAACTTATAACATAACTACATAAGCTCAAAAACATTTAAAAAACTTTATTAAACTTCACTTACAAACTTATATACGTAAAAATATAAAAAAAATATCTTTAAAATAAACTTAAATAAAATTATTATAAATTTTAAAACTTAAATACTATAAACTAATATAACTTAGAAAAATAAAAGAAACATTCATATTTTCGTAATTCAAAATAACTCAAAAAAATAATTATTTTTTGAAATAGCTATATGTGCCTTCCCGTTTATCCCATCCCGTTCCGTTCCGGTCCATTCCATTCCATCCCGGTTCTATCCCGGTATATAGTGGGACGGGACGGAACTGAGCCTCCATCCCGATAGTTCTGGTCCGGTTCATCCCAATACCGGTCAACAACCCGGTCAAACCGTCCCGTTCCGGTCCGGTACTCGTTCATTCCGGTCCGGCGGTACCATTCCGGTCCGGTGCCCAACCTTAGGTGGATCCCTAGTGGTGGATCAGGTGTACCAAATCCTGCGATGTTCTCTTGGTTGAGGGGGAAGATTTGGTTATTTCGAGTGACATAATTGGTGTTGTCTTGGAATTGTTAAAGTATTTTAGTGGTTCTACATGTACCACCTTGCTTATGAGAATTTATAGAAGAGCTACCATGCATATTTGTGGTTGTCCGACAATCTTAATATTTCTCTAGTCGCCGTGGTCATGTATCAATTAGGTGTGGTTGAATGTGGGGATCTTTGGGTCCAATTCTACTGTTCTTAAGAGCTAATCTACAATTACTAACTCTAGCATTTCAATAGTGTTGTTGGAGGGGTTTTATGCGTGGACATATCCCTGGATGAGTATCTGATTTCTAAAGATCAAAATTGTTATAACTTAAGCTCATGAGAATTTATGTTGTGGGATGGAGATGTTGTTAAGAACTATGATTGGTTGAGTATTATGAATGTGTGTTGGTTTGTTCAGGTTCACTTCTAATTGTAGCGAGTATTGATTTAGAATTTTATCATAGTTATGTGAGAAAGGATTTGTCTCGATATTGCGTCAAAGTCGTTGATAACATGTGTGCGATCAACTTTGGGGTTATTGAGAATCACTGTTGTTGTTATTTAAGTTTACATACAACAATAATTATCACCCAAGTGTTAGGATGACTTCATTGAGGCATTGTAAGGGAGGATGTGAATGTATTCAACAATTAGTTGGATTGAGGTTGGAGATGTGAAACCCTTAAGGGGTAATGAGATTTGGTGAGAAGGGCATGCGAGACAGGCATCCCCAGTAGTTTGATGATTCAGATACTACTTTACCCTTACTTTAGCCAGCCTTTCCTAAGTTGATCACTCGGGGATGAGTGATGGGTAAATTGGTATCTATTGTAACGACCTGACTTCCATTGTTATGAAAAAGCCGATTGAGAAAGAATTAGGCTGGAAAACTTTTTCGTAGTAACTTGGAATTTCCCAACCTAGTCAAAATTTGGACGAAATTAGAGTCATTAAGGTGTAGGTAAATCTGGTAATTAATGAGAGATCTAATTATGATTTGGACCACATGAGTAGATATCTAAGAAATTAAGGAACCCGTACGACTTTACGGATTCGAATTTGGGCAAGTAGAACTCCTAAAAATGATCTTAGCGTGAACGGGTAACATTTTGTCTTCGTGTAGGCCACCAGAGCGGGATTGGAGCCGCCAGAGCGTGGCTGCTGTAGCGGGATGGGTCCACCGTGGCGGGCCAGATGCGACTTAAAATCGTTAATAAACCCCTAAACGACCTTGTTTGGCACTTTTTGATTTTTAGAGCTAAAGAGATGACCCCAAGCAACTTCTTGACCGTTTTTCATCATTCTTGAGGCTAAAAGTAAGGTTTTAACTCCCCAAATCTATTTTTCGATCCGTAGAACATAATCTTGTGGGTCATTATCGATGTGGGAGGGGTTTGATCTAGAATTTATGGTGGAAAAATCCCTAAATTGGGTAGTAGGATATTGGGTTTGGTCTAGGGTTTTTGGGTTTGTTATAATCCGGATAATTAGACCTTTGATTGTTGATCCTTGTATATAAATTGTTGTTTGTAGACCTAGAACAAGCGAAAAGAATTCGGAAAGAGAAGATTCAAGTGCCTTAGGGGATTCAAGCTTGGATTCAAGGTAGGTGATGGTTGTGATTCTATGATTGTGTGATGTAAGTTTGTTGTTGCTTCATTATGATACATTTATGTATGTAAATGTTGCATTATTGATCACACTTGTTGTAAATGGGGATAATTGAATAATTGTATGCCATGAATCACCTCTTGTTGTATGATTGTGAGAATATACATTGTGATTGTGATTGTGGTTTGTTGAATGGGTGGGTGTCACGATCCGACACACTAAGTGGGATCGGTAGCCACGTTCTGGCATAAATATGGATCAGATTGCCATTTTTCGGCATAACTAACTGGGATCGGTTGCCACGTTTTGGCACAAATATGGTATCGGATTGCCACGTTTCGACATAACTAACTTTGATTGGATTGCCACATTTCAGCATAAATATGAGATCGGATTGCCACATTTCAGCATGCTAACTGTTTGGGTTTGGGTTCCATGAGAGGACCATTGAATTGTGTTGTGTATCTACTTGTGATGAGTTTGTTCATATCTAATGATGATTGATATTGGAAGACGGTATGTTGCTCTAAATTGATATAACTGTGATATGTGAGAATTGTGAAGTTGTTCATTGTTTGTATATGTTGATGATATTGTATATGTTTGATATGTGCATATGATTATTTTGTTGTATTGACTAATGTATGTTACACTTAGTGGGATAACCGCTTGATCCTACCAGTACACGGTGGTTGTGTACTGATAATGCACTTGCTCTTTCTTTATTGAGTACATGGCATCTTCAGGTGGCTATTGATAGGCCTCAGCTAGGTGGCTATGAGAGTGACCGGATTCAAGGTGAACCAGTTCTTTCAGGCTGCCAGGGATCTTCCTTGTTTAAGTTCACTCTTTTCAGACTCAGACTTTTGTTTAAGGTGTTGTTTAGTTTCGGGGTTGTACCCCTTGTTCTTAGACTTGTCGTTAGTAGAGTTTTGGTATATTGACTTTCAGGTTCTAGGTTAATTCTTCCGCATTTGTTAGTTATTGTTGAACTTTTGTTAGAGTTTATGGAAACTCTATTTTCTTTCCTTAGTATTTGACTTCTATGGCTTAGTTTTTAGATTGATTGCTTGGTTGGGTTGTAGTAGTGGTTCTCCCACCGGATTGTTAGTGTGGGTGCCAATCACAACGGTCTGGGTCATGAAAATATCTCTATAAAATAATAAAATTTCATGGTCCCACCTATATTAATTTATAGAAGTTTTACTGTATATTCAGTGTTTAAAGATTTTTTGTTTGAGGACTCAAGTCATTATGACTTGTTAGGACTGATATTTTGATCACTGGGCTATTCGTTTGATTTTTATGCAGGTTTTTTCTGCTTTGGAGTTTTTGAAATTTAGACATTTGACTTTGGTTAAATCTTCAGAAAATCTACCTCAGAATGCAATTCTAATGCTTCTATTAGCTACGATGTTTGATTCTGTTTTCGAAATTCTACATAATTAATACTCACATAACTTATGAAGAAATCTATATATAATTTTACGTCGGATAAAATATGAAACAAATTATGCATATATTAATTATACATTTAATAATAAGAAAATTATATATTTACCCCTATCAATTTACTTTCAAAATCATTTTGATCAGATGTACTTTCTAAAAAATTTAGAACTATTTTTAAAAAATTGAAAGTGGTCCAAGACCACTGATTTTATTAAAGGAAAAATCACTCGAAATGACAAACATTTATAGTATATTACGCTTCATAGCTATAGTTTCAGATATTTATGATTCGCGACGACAATTTATCAAATTTTGCTATTCAATTTCTAATTGTATAAATCCAGAATTTGTATAATTCGGTTCCTGATTGTATAAATCCAGATTTTATATATGCTTACCCTAGCTATTTGTGTAGGATTTGTTGATACATTTGATTTGTATAAGTGATGAAAAGTTCATAATGAATTACCCTCTTTGTATATTGGCAAGCAAAAATATACAAATGGAGTTCTGAAAAATTTCTATGACAAGTGAAATATACAAACGGAGTTCTGAAATATTCCTAAATGTATAAATACAAAATTTGTATATACTTACCATGTTTGTATATTGACAAGAGAAATATACAAACATAAATACCCTTAGCAAAAATAACGATAACTATAGAGCGTAATTAAGCAAACTATAGTTATAGAGTATAATTAAGTTTATTATCATTGCAATTTATGAAGTTTTCTCTTAATTAAAGGCAAAACAAAAGAAGATGCAAAGCAAATCTGGCCCAATAATTAATAAACAAAACAAAAATAGAAGAGTAGATTTTAGGTTTAGCAAACATAAAAATCATATTAGCGCTCTATAGCTATAGTTTTGCTATTTGCGCTCCATAGCAAACATAGTTTACTATGGAGAATCTCATTTGTATAAATCGCAGGCAGACAACTCATTT
This sequence comes from Solanum stenotomum, assembly GCF_019186545.1. Classification (NCBI taxonomy): domain Eukaryota; kingdom Viridiplantae; phylum Streptophyta; class Magnoliopsida; order Solanales; family Solanaceae; genus Solanum; species Solanum stenotomum. The sequence goes on from NC_064285.1 coordinate 14,804,837, forward strand.
GTGTAAAGAACGCATCGATTGTGTGTATATATATATATATATATATATATATATATATATATANTATACAAATGGAGTTCTGAAAAATTTCTATGACAAGTGAAATATACAAACGGAGTTCTGAAAAATTTCTATGACAAGTGAAATATACAAACGGAGTTCTGAAAAATTTCTAAATGTATAAATACAAAATTTTTATACACTTACCATGTTTGTATATTGACAAGAGAAATATACAAACATAAATACCCTTAGCAAACAGAACGATAACTATAGAGTGTAATTAAGCAAACTATATTTATAGAGTGTAATTAAGTTTATTGTCATTGCAATTTATGAAGTTTTCTCTTAATTAAAGGCAAAACAAAAGAAGATGAAAAGCAAATCTGGCCCAATAATTAATAAACAAAACAAAAATAGAAGAGTAAATTTTAGGTTTAGCAAACATAAAAATCATATTAGCGCTCTATAGCTATAGTTTTGCTATTTGCGCTCCATAGCAAACATAGTTTACTATGGAGAATCTCATTTGTATAAATCGCAGGAAGACAACCCATTTGTGTAAAGAACGCATCGATTGTATATGTATATCGATTAGATAATTATATATATATATATAACTGTAATGTATATGTATCAATGATTGTGTTTGTATATCTGCATAAAATTTGAATTTGTATACAATTGAATCGAATTAAAATATTTGTATGTCCAATCTCTTTCTCTTTCGCTTACAACACAAATTATACATTGTATTTTGTATAATTTGTATTTGTATAAAGCGAGAAACAGAGAAAGGCAAAAGAGAACTGACAGAGAAAGATTTGTATTGTATAATTATATAAAGGACTTTGAGTCCTCTTTCCAACACCACCAAGTTTGCGTAATTCCGAGCCTAGAATAAAAATTATGCTCATTTAGTGAAGCCATGTCTGGCATGGCAGTATGATGACCACTAGATGGGCCATTATGCCTTAGAAGGCCCATTAAGCCCCTTATCAAGGTCACTTCGTCAGCTTTAAGTCAGGGTCATTTTGGTCATTTCCCCTATGCATTTGGTACTTAAACTACATCATTTGGGACTTAAACTGCATCATTTTACTTAGTCTAAGCCTAAGTAATTAGTCAGAAACTAACTAAAACCCTCATTCTCCTAAAATCATCTAACTTAGAAAGCAAAGAAGTGAAAGAGGCACCAGTTTCTCCCGAGAATAAGCAACGGTCTTCTTCAAGTTCAACCCCGAAATTCAAAGGATTTATCTATAGTTTTCGTCACCAGGTATGTGAGATTTCATTAATGGGTTCTTATCACCTATTAGGTACATAGAATTCAATCAATTCTTTAGTTTCTCCATAAATTGTTCAGAACTAGGGTTCCTAAATCTTAGGGATTCATTGAAATTTAGCTGTTATAGCCTCTATAATGTTAATTACATGTTTCTTGGAGAATTAATGTAATCCCATGTATATAAATCAAAAACCCTAACTTGTGTTAGTTATCAGTATTTCAGGAATTATACTTGCTAGGTAGATTAGTCATATAATCATGCTTCAAAATTCGAATGCCATATTTTTTGGTATATGTATATTGCATTCTCAAATAATTATCAATATTTTGATCTACTCAGTATTTCAATTTCATTTTAGCTTTACATTCAGTTGGGAGTAGACTTAGCACCAAGTTGGACTAGGGTTCAATATACCCTCAAGTCCCAGAATTACGTGCCCCCATAGGTTTATAAGTCCCCTGTGTTAGGCAACAATTTTAGTGATCATACCACAATCATGCCTTTATACCCCAGCAAGGTATATTGGGTCCTCTCGATGGGGCGTATACATTGGACTCCACGGTTAGCTCACGTGGTTTATGTGGGTTAATAGTATCTCCCACGGTCAGATTCATATCACATTGACCATATATTAAGTAATTACTTCAGTATTCAGTTCAACATGTTATCTTCATGATTAATACTTGGTAATTGAATCCAGCTCAATTTTCACTTATTATTTAGTATATCTATTTCCATGTTTATTTGTATTATTGTTCAACTTAGCATATATCATGTATGCTCAGTACATTCAAAGTACAAACACATACTTTTACGGTACATCATTTCATGATGTAGGTTCAGGCGCTCAATATCTAATCTGCGCTTAACTCGATTTCTAGTCCGTACTCAGCTCCTACAGTGGTGAGTCCTCATCATCCAAAGACGTTTCTTTATTCTTTTAATTTAGTTGGTTTGTTACTAGCTTCAGTATTTTAGAGTTAGCTAGGACTTGTCCCATCATCTAATCAATATTAGAAGCTTTCTACATAGAGTCAGCTTCAATTGTTTTTGTGATGCCCCACATTTGAATTTAGTTATATTCTTAGTTGAACTCTTTTAGATTTACTCATCTATCAGTTTTACTTCCGCTAGTTAGAATTACTTTAGTATGCTTGTGGCATGACATGGGTTAGCTTGGTGTCACTTGTGACACTAAGCACCGTGTTGCGTTTAGGGGGTAGCCTTAGGGAATGAAAAACTTGGTATCAGAGCATCAGGTTCAAGAGTCCTAGGGTGTTTGAAAGCCACACTAAGTAGAGTCTTTTTCATGGGTGTGAAGCGTGCCACACCTATAAGGGGGAGGCAATGAGGTGTTCTAAGAAAAACTTCACTTCTTTTGCTATCTTTATCGTGCAATAAACTTTGAATCAACTTCTCTCTTCTAACCCGTTGTTATGTGTTTCATATCATGCCTCCTCACAGAGCTAACACACGAAATTCTAACGCAGGCAATACTAATGCAGTTCCTCCAGTCCCAAACCATTAGATTACGAATGTAGAGTTTCGTAATGCAATCCAACTATTGGCTCAGAGCGTAGCCAACCAAGCCAATCAGTAGGCCATAGTTCTTGGAAACCCCACTAGTGGATCAGCCGCAACCACGGTACGAGATTTTGTTTGAATGAATCCGCCAGATTTCTAGGGTCGAAGGTTGGTGAGGACCCACAAAATTTCATTAATAAGATCAAAAAGATTCTTGAGGTAATGCAAGTGACTGGTAGTGATAGTGTTAAAATAGCATCCTATCAACTCAAGGATGTGGCTCATATCAGGTTCACCCAGTGGAAAGACAACAAGGGTGCAGATGCAGCTCCTATGATGTGGGACTATTTTACTGGAACTTTTTTGGATAAGGTCTTCCCTAGAGAGTTGAGGGAGGCTAGAGCCCATGAATTTATAAACTTGAGGCAGCAGTCGATGTCAGTCCAGGAATACGAGCTAAAGTTCACTCAGTTCTCTATGTATGCTTCACATATGGTGGTCGATCCTAGAGCATACATGGGCAAGTTCTTGTTTGAAGTATCCGATCTGGTAAAGATAGAGTGTAGGAATGACCCATGCTCAGTAGGTTAAGGGAGATAAGCTCNAAACCATTAGATTACGATGTAGAGTTTCATAATGCAATCCAGCTATTGGCTTAGAGCGTAGCCAACCAAGCCAATCAGTTGGCCATAGTTCTTGCAAATCCCACTAGTAGATCAGCCGCAACCACGATACGATATTTTGTTTGAATGAATCCACCAGATTTCTAGAGTCGAAGGTTGGTGAGGACCCATAAAATTTCATTAATAGGATCAAAAAGATTCTTGAGGTAATGCAAGCGACTGGTATTGATAGTGTTAAAATAGCATCCTATCAACTCAAGAATGTGGTTCATATCAGGTTCTCCCAGTGGAAAGACAACAAGGGTGCAAATGCAGCTCCTATGATGTGGGACTATTTTACTGGAACTTTTTTGGATAAGTTCTTCCCTAGAGAGTTGAGGGAGGCTAGAGCCCATGAATTTATAAACTTGAGGCAACAGTCGATGTCAGTCCAGGAATACGGGCTAAAGTTCACTCAGTTCTCCATGTATGCTTCACATATGGTGGTCGATCCTAGAGCATACATGGGCAAGTTCTTGTTTGAAGTATCCGATCTGGTAAAGATAGAGTGTAGGAATGACCCATGCTCAGTAGGTTAAGGGAGATAAGCTCAAGGAAATGACTAAGAATAACAAAAGGGCTAGAATAGACAATTATGAATATTCTCTACAGAGGTCGGGCAGTGGAAATTGCTCAGAGTTTCAGCAGAGGTCTATAGCCCCAGTGCCTTCATCAACTAGAGCTCAGTTCCCTCAGGTTTTAAGATGATTAAAAAGGGAGTACCTTAAGCTCTAAGTTTCAAGGAAGTGCTTCGGGTAACCAGACTTTTCCATCATGTCCAAAGTATGTAAGAACCATCCAGGCGAGTGTCTTGCTGGCACAGAGGGATGTTTTGGGTGCGGTTAGTCAGGTTATAGGTTAAAGGATTTCCCTTTTGCCAGGAAGGATCATGGAGGTAATAATGCTCAATCTACAACTTAGCATCTCCAGCGAGTCACCCCTCTTAGTAGGGTACCTTATATTGTACTGGTGGTGGTCAGAGCTAGAATAGGTTGTGTGCTTTTCAGACTCGATAGGATCAGGAGGATTCTCCTAATGTAGTCATTGGTACATTACAAGTGTTCCATTTAGATGTTTATGGATTACTATATTTATGAGCTACATTTTCTGTTATAACTCCCTATATAGCAGTAAACTTTGGTGTTAGTCCAGAAACTCTCTCAGAACTAATCTAAGTCTTTACTCCAGTTGGTGACCCAGTTATAGCTAGACGCGTATACAAAAATTACCTTGTCACAGTTTCCAAAAAGTCACCTGATCAGCAAGCCTTGTAGAGTTAGAAATGATAGATTTTGGTATCATTCTAGCCATGGATTGGTCACATTCCTATTATGCCTCAGTCAATTGTAGAACTAGGATCATTCGGTTTCAGTTTCCAAAGGAGCTAGTATTAGAATTGAAGTGTAGTAAATCAGTGCATGTAGGGAAATTTATCTCTTACCTTAAGGCCAGGAAAATGATTTCCAAAGGGTATATCTATCACCTTGTTCGGGTTAAGAATTTAAACTCCAAACCCCAATTTTTGAGTCAGTTCAGTTGTAAATGAGTTGCGAGAAGTGTTCCTAGAAGATCTTCTTGGAGTTCCTCCCGAAAGGGAAATCGACTTCGAATTAGATCTCCTTCTAGATAACCTAACTTATTATGATTCCTCCTCACATGATGGCTCCAGCTAAGCTTAAGAAATTGAAAGAACAGATGAAAAATCTTCTGGATAAAGGCTTCATCAGACCCTATATCTTTCCATAAGGTGCTCTAGTGTTGTTCGCGTGTAAGAAAGACAATTCTCTCAAGATGCACATTAACTATCGCCAGCTGAACAAAGTCACAATCAAGAATAAATATCCCATCCCTAGGATTGATAACTTGTTCGACCAACTTTGGAATGCTAGTTGCTTTTCTAAGATAAAGCTTAGATCCGGCTATCATCAGCTCAGAGTTAGAGATAGTGATCTCTCGAGATAGCCTTCAAGACTCAGTATGGTCACTATAAATTTGTAGTTATGTCTTTTGAACTAAAAAATGCTCATTCAACTTTCATGGACTTAATGAACAGGGTGTTCAAAAAGTATTTGGATTTGTTTGTCATCGTCTTTATTGATAAAATCCTCGTTTATTCTCGGAATGAGGAAGAACATGCAACTCACCTGAGAGTTGTTCTACAAACCCTCAAAGATCGCCATCTATTTGATAAGTTCAGCAAATGTGAATACTGGTTACAGTCGGTCACGTTCCTTGGTCATGTTGTATCTAGCGAAAGGATCCAAGTGGATTCTCAAAAAAATTAGGTAGTATAGCACTGGCCCATTCCCACCTCTCCGGCTGACATCAGAAGTTTCTTGCATTTGGACGGTTACAACAGGAGGTTTATTGGAGGATTTTCATCTATAGCAGCCCCATTTACCAAGTTGACTCAGAATAAGGTCAAGTTACAGTGGTCAGATGAGTGTGAGAAAAGCTTTTTAGAACTGAAGACCAGATTGACTGCAACTCCTATCTTGACTTTACCAGATGGTTCAGACGGTTATTTGGTTTATTATGATGCATCCAGTGTCGGCCTAGGTTGTGTATTAATGCAGTAAGGTAAGGTCATAGCTTATGCTTCCAGGCAGCTTAAGGTCCATGAGAAAAACTACCTAACTTATGACCTCACGCTTGATGCCGCCATGCTTTCCCTAAATATTTTGAGAACCTACTTGTATGGTGTTCATGTTGATGTGTTCATAGATCATAAGAGCCTCCAGAATGTGTTCACCCCGAAAGAGTTGAATCTTCATCAGAGGTGATGGTTTGAATTCCTCAAGGACTATGACATGAATGTTCTCTACCATCGAGGTAAGGCCAATGTACTGGTTGACACCCTCAGGAGATTATCCATGGGTAGTTTGGCACATATTGAGGAAGAGAAGAAGGAATTATCCAAAGATGTTCACCGGCTTTCTCTCATAAGCGTTTGACTTATGGACACACCAGATGGTAGTGTGATAGTCCAAAATGGATCAAAATCTTCACTGGTAGTGAAGGTTGGGGAGAAACAGGATAGTGATCCTATATTGCTTCAGTTGAAGGGTGCAGTTCATCAACAGAGAGTTGAAATTTTCTCCCAAGGAGGAGACGGTGTGCTCCGTTACTAGGGTCATTTATGTGTCCCTAAAGTGGGAGAGTTGAGGCAAATCCTTACAGAAGTCAATAATTCCAGATATTCTATTCATCCAGGTGCCACTAAGATGTACAGTGATCTACGAGAGGTCTATTGGTGGAACAACATGAAAAGAGATATCGCAAACTTTGTGGCTAAATGTCGTAATTGTCAACAGATTAAAGTTGAACATCAGGAGGTGTGACTCACGCGATTAGCATTCCTATGTGGAAGTGGGAAGTGATAAACATGTATTTCATTACGGGTTTACCTGGTACTCGCAGACAACATGCCTCCGTTTGGGTGATAGTGGAAAGAGTCACTAAGTCAACTCACTTTTTTGCAGTCAAGACTAAAGATTCAGTTTACATCTCATTTATGGAAGTCATTTCAGAAAGGTTTGGGTACTCAGGTAAATCTTAATGCCACATTTCATCCGCAAACGAATGGTCAGGTAGAGCGTATGATTCAAACCTTAGAGGACATGTTGAGAGCTTGCGTGATCGATTTCAAAGGTAATTGGGATGATCACCTACCTCTCATACAAGTCGCTTATAATAACACTTCCAGTACAGTATTTTGAATAAGGCATTGTATGGGTGTAGATGCAGGTCTCCATTTGGTTGGTTCGAATTAGGTGAAGCAGCCTTGATTGGGCCAGATTTGGTTCATGAGGCTATAAAGAGGTCTTATGCAAATGTGAGGAGAAGGGACTTAGAGTTTGAAATTGATGATTGGGATTTCCTGAAAGTGTCACCCATGAATGGGGTGATAAGATTTGGCAAGAAAGGGAAGCTCAATCCCAGGTATGTAGTCCTTACAGAATCCTGAAAAGGGTTGGTAATGTGGCTTAGGAGTTAGAGTTGCCAGCAGAACTAGCAGTAGTCCATCCAGTCTTTCATATTTCCTTGTTGAACTGTGGGGTCATTCAACGTAAGATCAAAAATCCAAACTGAACCATGGACCCTTCACGGCATCCTAGACGGGCCTATAGGGGGTACATGGCCCGTTAAGGGCCTTATGAGTGACCATCCAGGATTTCACTGGCAGGGTCCATCTAGACGGATGTTCTAGGGGTTCACATCCCACCAAGGGCATTGTGAACCACGCTCCAGGGGCTGCATGTGAAGGATTCACCTAGATAGTGTCTTTGACGGCCCATGGTGAGTTGTACAGCCCATCAAGAGGTCCGTACAAGTCACCCAGATGGTGAGTTTGAACCAAAGGATAATGTGAAGGACCACAAATGCCTAGACGGTTCGTGAAGTCATCCTTGAAAGATACTTATCAGACTTTGAGTTTTGGGTCAACTTCAAACAATCATATCTTCTCGTAAAAGAAAATTAGGTGGCCCATAACCTATCAAATTAAAGGTCTTTGAGTCCTCTTTCCAACTCCACCAAGTTTGCCTAATTCCCACCCCGGAGTAAAAAAATATGATTATTTTAGTGAAGCCCATTCAGGTTGGGCAGCATGACGACCCACTAGATGGGCCATCATGCCTTAGACGACCCGTCAAGCCCCTCGTGAGGGTCACTTCGTCAGATTTAAGTCTGGATCATTTTGGTCTTATCCTCTGTGCTTTTAGTACTTGTAACACCTCGGTCTTAGGAAGAGCTAAATTTAGAAAGAGCTAAATTGAGATTGGTACAAGTTACTCTTCAATTGCGAGTTTTAGGTCAACTTCAAACAACCATAACATTCAACACATGATGAGCTAGGTGGCCCATTAGGTATCAAGTCGAAGGTTGTTGAGTCCTCTTTCCAACGCCGTCGAGTTTACTAAATTTCGAGTTCAGATGAAGGAGATATGTTTGTTTGAGTGCAGCTTGTCTAGTTAAGGAAATTCTTCTTTTTTTTTTAGGAGAAGTTCAAGAGGAGAAAAAGAAGAACGTTCAAGATTCTTGCAAGCTTTGAGGATTTTTGCCAAGAACTTCGATCTCTCGAGGTATGTAAGCTTTCAAAGTGACGGGTTTGTTCACCTCATGCCAATCATAAGTTTCCATTAAGAACTCGTTAATGAGATTGTATATATTGCTTCTCTAAACACCCATATTGGCCACATCCAAAGTTCGCACTATCTCCTGTGCTTTAGCATCACAAAAATGGCATGTCCCACCAACACTCTCTCCAGTGAGTGCCTAGATGTGATATAACAAGCTTCAAAGCAAGATCAATGATAGTAATGGACGGCAATTTTTCATATACTACAGGAAACTTCAATGTCTGATATGCATTTTACACTTCCACTTTATCATGTGCCTTCATTGTTAAATAACATGATGCTACGTCTATCGAAGCACACTTAGTGACCAATAAAGTTTTCCCCAATATGAACAATATCTTAGGGTTCGGATTAAAATTTGGCACTACGAAGTCAACAGGAAAGATGAACAACCTCACTTGAACTGACACATCTTCGACAACCCCTTCTAGTCAAGCAACTGATCAACCTACAAGTTGTAAGATGATAGTGGTAGGTTAAGGACTACCAAAATCTAACTTTTTCTACAATGATGCAAGAATGAGATTAATGCAAGAACCAAGATCACACAATCCCAGGCATGAATGATCTGCTCTATATTAATATATATTGTGAATCTACTCCGATCTTTCAGTATGGTGGGCATCATATTCTGAATTCTAGAACTGCACTTTTCGGTAAGTGCAACTGTCTCATACTTTGTTAGCCTCTTCTTACTTGCCAAAATCTCCTTTACATATTGATCATACTTTGGTATCCCCTGCAAAACATAACCAAGCGAAAAATTAATGTGATCTTGTGTAAGTTTAGAGAGAAGCTTACCAAAGAATTCATTGTCGCTCTGTTTCTTGAATTTTTATGGGAAGGGAAGAATTGATTTTATTTTATTTGCTGCACTTTCCTCATGTGAACTTTTCCCAACCTTGCTATTCTTCCATAGGTGAAACCACTGCATGAAGACAAACGAGGCAAAATCCTGGGTAAGTCTTCTTTTTGGAGTTTAACTCCAAAATTACAAATTTATTGATATAACTTAATTAACAATAGTATATACAATAAAAAATTAATAAGGACACTAATACAAACAATAACATAGTAAACATATATATTTTTGAAATTAACCGTAGAAAAGAAAGAGAATCATTGGGAAAGAAAGATGGAAATACAAATAATAATGAAGAAAGGAAAAACAGAAAATCTTTTGAAAGATATTCTGGAGAAGATACGGCGGAATTCAAAAGAAAAAATAATAATAATTATTATTTTATAAATCTTTTTTGTATCCATTAGTTGTAAACGTAAAGATAGCTATGAATAGTTAATTGTATATATCTATTATTAGATTCAAGTATATTTGGTACTTCTCAGGTATTATAAGTAACTATCTAACAAGATATATAGATATATGATAATTTTGGTCTTAATATGTTTCCCACATAAAATTCTCTTTCGAAAAATTCTTAGTCTCACACCATTGTAAGGACTATTTTTTTTCCAAAATTTAAATATAAAATAATCACCGCTATGCACAAATTGAAGGAGGGAAATTTGGAGATTTTAGGTGTAAGAGCAGTGCTCTTGCATGAAATGAACCCACGAAGGTTCGGCCTATGAATTTTGAGATTTTCGTACTTTGTTCGTGGTCAAAGGGGAAAGAAGAATCTCATGTCGTCATCCCAGTTACTTCTATGCAAGAGGTAATTAGCTCCTTTCCTCTTTTATTTTCTTTTAGTTTTTATTGCTTATAATCGATATATTTTCGGATCTAAGTTTCAATTTTTTCTTTCATGTTATTTTTTGTTCAAATTTCTTTTAATTTTTGTACTTAGAATAGATTCATTTCGTTTGTGCTGGAGCTTCAAAAAGTTTGAATTTTCTAGTATTTCTCTGCTTAAGCTATTGTAGTCCCTAATATTTGAATGTTATAACATGATTTGAAGAGTTAATGTCCTTCCTCATTAGACTATTTATGTATTGATAAAAATATCTCATTATGAGTTCACATTTAACTTTGTTTAGGTAGATTTCTTCCTAAATTCTGCTTATTTCATATTCTAACTGTTTTATAGTTTTTTCTAATCAAACTTTCTAAAATTTACATTATTTATTTGGAAGTACTGTTGATTGTTATAGTTGTATATGACTTGTAGTTAAAAAATCTTTGAATTTGAAATGAGGTCTAATATAAAAAAAAAAAGGCATGGACTATTCTTAATAAATGTTAATTGGTTATACCTTCTTAAGATTTGAGTTCCCATTTTATAATCTTTGTGAAAATAAATATGTGAGTTGTTTTGACATATTTAAATAGCTAATACACGTTTGACATTGTTTCAGAGGTAGATTGAGTTAAAAGGTTCATCAAGATTACCCCCTCTTTTTTCTAAATAATTTATTTGTAGATAAGAGTTTGTCTTCAATTCTAATGATTTTATGTTTGTTGTTCATGATAGCATAAATTATCTTCTCTTTTTAACATGCTAGTTTACTTGGTTAAGTCTCTTGACCTTAAAATTTGCTCTTCTTGATAGATAACCCTCCAAGGACTAGTTAATCTAATGAATATTCAATCCTCTGTTACATTGATTTATGAGTTGAAATAAGACCATGTATGTGTCAATTGAGTGTATTCTTATTTATTTATTTTTAACCAACTAGGGTTGAAGCCCTAAGTTTTATAAAAATAATTAAAACATGTTTGTTTAGGCCCAACATGGACCAAATCAGAAATCTCTACAAAAGCAACAAAAAATAAAATAAAGCCAAAACACAAATTAAAAAAAACAAAAATAACAAAAGTCATTAGGATGGTTCTTATTTGTAAATTTTGAGAAACCCTCATTCATGTATGAGAATTAAGCACAAACCAAGGAATTTAACTATAGAGTTAAGGAGCTCCATTTGTTGGTCTACTCTGGTGCTGAGACGAGAAGATGAAGCTCTTGAATCCATCGATCGACATCTAAGGTAATGACTATCTATTTCAAAAATGAACATTTCTTATTTTTGGGAAAAATATGTAAAACAAAATTGGCCAAATGTCATTATTTTTATCCAAGTAGTTCTTTTTCCTAATTAGTCAAGTTCTAGAAACAACTTTTTAAACAATTAATTCAGCCCCATAAAATTTAAAAACTTCACAATTTTGAAAAATAATTTATAAAAATGCCATATGGACAAATAATATACGTGACAGGTGAGTGTAACTCACACCTTTAGGATTAAAATTGTATAGGGATAAAGACCGTCAAATAGCCATATTCAGAGGGGTAATTAAGATTACTAATGATTTAAGAGGTTCAAAATGAAACAAGCTAGAATTAGGGGTACTTTACCAAATAAAAATAGCATGAGGATGATTATAATTTACTCAATTCGAATCTATCATTTGTAAACCTAATTTCTTTTTTATTTGAATAATAATAAATACACCAGTGCCAAATAAGAAATAAAGTAAAATAGTAAACATATTTTCTAATACATTCAAAATCTGAATAAAAATTGAGTTGTCTACAAACCCAAATCCATCTGCCTCTTCTAAATTTTCACCTTAATATATATATTATTCGTCCTCCTCTCTCTAAGATGATGAACATATAAGTAACAGAAATGCAGGGGTAAAATGGGCAACATGGTAAGTTGATATATTAATGTATGTCTTTTAAAATAAATATTTCTTCAAGCCAAGAATAACGGCTCATGCCAGGAGTCACTTAAAGGATGGTTGGTTTAAATGAACCTCCCCCCTCCCCCCAAAGAAAACAGTTTGTGCTATGTGCCAAGTCAACAATAGAAATAGGGTTCTACTACTTTCTACATGTAGATTATAAAAATAGCACAAACACTTTTCTTTGAGGGGTTCCTTTAACCCAGTCACCCTTGAAGTCACTCATAGTACGAATCGTTATGCCTTGACTTGAAAGAAAGCTTCTTCACAATAGATGCATTGATACATCAACATACAATGTTGTTCATTTTGTTCTTGAATTTTTGTATCTTTCATGCTCATCGATTTAAGAAGAGAAGGGGGAGTATATACATAATGAGAAAAAAAATTAGAATAGGCATGGTAATTGGGGTTGAAAAGAACTCAACTTATATTCAAATTATGAATGTATTAGAAAATATGTTGACTATTTTACTCTATTTCTTTATTTTGTGCTGGTGCATTTATTTTATCATCCCGATGAGATAAATAAGGTCTAAATCATAAATGTGAACTAAGTAAATTTAATCCTCAATGTGATACTTTTTATTTGGAAAAATCCCCTAAACTTAGTGTGTTTTATTTAGAACCTGTTGAATTATTAGTAATCCTAATTACCCCTCTGAATTTGCTTATTTTATAGTCTTTACCCCAGCACGATCTCATCTTAAGAGAGTGAGATATACTCGCCTATCACATAATTTTTGTTAAGTTATCATTTAAAAAAACTGAAAATATTATTAATTTTTTAAATTTTTTTTTGGCCTTATAAATGAGACGGTGTTTGTCCGTGCTAGCTCAAAACCAATATTATGATATAAAAGTTTAACTTTATCCTTATATAAAATTATAGAGAAGAAAAATTGGTGCGGTATTATTAGGGAGATCTAAGTTGGGATAAGCTAATAATCCAAAGACAAAAACTACTATTTTTCTTCTTTTCTATCTGGAAGTATTATTTACATTCATACTAACTCGCTGCCTCTTCTAATTTTTCACAAACACACACACATATATGTATATATATATTCTTCCTCATCATCTCTCGAGGTTGATGACCATATAAGTAACAAAAATGCAGGGACAAAATGGGCAACATAATATGAAACACCTCGGACTTCGAGAAAGGGTTAAAAATGAAAATTGTGTAAGACCATGAACCCAAAATAGACCATGGACCCTTCACGACACCCTAGACCATGGACCCGTTAAGGGCTTTATGAATGATCATCCAGGACTTCCCTGGCAGGGGTCACCTAGATGGCACCCTAGACAGTTCGTCTAGGATTCACGACCCGTCAAGGGCATCGTGAACCACCCTCAAAGGGCTGACTATGAAGGAGTCACCTAAACGGTGCCTTTGATGGACCGTGTTGACTTAGACGGTTCGTCAAGGGTGTCACGCCCTGAGCCTACACCTTGGGCGGGACTGGCACTTGAGAACCATTATTGGCCCCAAGCAAACCCTTGGCCTGGCTTACTTACTCAGTGGAAGACTTAATTCAACAAAGACAAGTCTACGTAATAAACTGGAATCTTATAATGGAACATTAAACTTGGTCATTAAGGCAAACTCAAGTCTTAACATAAGATAATGATAATGAAAAGACTAAAGAACTAACATCTGACTGTCTATGAAGCCTCTAAAACAACTGAGATGGATGTCGGGACAAACCCCACGACATCCTAATGAACTAATAAAATTACTGAAAGCAATAAAAATGAGTCCTCTGAAATGCAAGGAGGCTCACCAACTGACTCTGGAGTGCTCACTAGATCAACGATGCGCTGGATGCCGATCCTAGTTACCTGTGTCTGCATCATAATAAGATGCAGGACAACTAGCATCAGTACATTGAATGTATGAGTATGAGAGTAGGAATGCTAAACACAACATAGGCTTGAAAGGAATTTGAAGAACTGACTGGCTCAACTCAACTCAACATAACTGAACTCATTTCAATATAAAACAGTTTAAAACAAGTGCAATATAAAGAAAAGTTGTTTAAAACATGATGTCAACTTTGTGTGTATGCAAAGATACATATAACTCTGAGATGTATGTAAAAATACAAATAAACTGTGTATTTAAGAATACAATTACTTTTGTGACAGTTTCTCTAACCGACTGACACACCCCAAAATCGAATGTGATGGCACGTGCCCAAACCCCACCGAACACGTCAGCCTAACACCCAAAAACCCGATGTTACGGAATTAATAAAACAAGAATAAGATAGAAAGATAAGCGGAAGTCTTTAAATAAACTCAACATAACCCCAGAATTGGTTGTCACATGTACAAACCTCTAATACGGAATCTGAATAAAATATACAAGTCTCATAGTAAAGTTCTAGAATAAAACAGAACAGTAAATATAGATAACTTGAGGGCACGTCTAGAATGAACCGCTACCTCTCAAGTAAGTCTGGAAGCTCTAATCTGAAGATGAGTAATAAGCCAAATCTGATAGAGCTGTCAACCTACACAACTGTGTAGAAGCAAGGGTGAGTACCAAAAGCAACAGGTACTCGCAAGTAACACTAAACTAAGCTAAACTAGCAGCTACAAACAACTCCTTTCAATCCCAANTGAGTTGTTTGAACTCTCCCCCATATCGGTGCTCAATACTACTCCCAAAAATATTCTATTAGCTATTATATTTAAAAACATACTTCTTTCTATGATTTGAGATTAGTGCTCAAAAACTTTGCTCAAAGGATATCTTGGAAATCAAAGTTTCCCCTTTTGCTTCATTTAGAAAGCGATTACTCTTCTCTGAAAACTAGCCCGAAGGCTCATTGGAAATCGAGGCTTCCTTTCTTGTTAAATGTGAAAACATTTTAAACCCTTTGGCAATACATAGTCCCCATATACTTTTGAAGAAATGAACTTCAAGCTTTACTCTTTAATCTTTACTCAACTTGAACTTTAAGTTTTAAAACAAAGTTAAAACATTAGGAAAAAACTTTTGGAAAACTCTAAGAACTTCTCTTGACTTGACTTTTACTTCTCTTAACTTTGATCTTAACTTTCTTTGAATTGGATTGTGGATTCAAGATTCATGATCTCATGTTTATGGATGATTTCATGATGTTTATACGTACCTTAGAGTGTTGGAATCAAGTAGAAAACATAGGTACATTGCTAAGTAACAAGTACTAAAAGGTGGGGAATTGATGGGGAGAACTGGCGTCCCTGGCCCTCTGAGAGGCGTGGGGCGCCAGCCCACAAAGTTCAGAGACAGACTTGGGGCACTCTGGTTGATGCAGAGCCCCAGAGGTCAAATTTCAGAGGCCCTTGTTTGGGGCTATGAGGGGCGCGACGCGCCAAGACCCTCTCCAGATGACCCCTGACTTTTCTTCTCAGTTTTTCATCTCTAAACCCTCCCAACTTCATTGGTACTTTCTCCAAACTCTTAGAATCATTTATACCCTAAATATATGATAGATTCAAACTGAAATTACACCCGGAAATAAGAATCAAATCGCAAGAAACCTCAACAACACAACCCACAAGAAATTCAAATGAAACTTCAACAATGTTCATCAAGAACTGAATTTCTAAACTTTCAAAGACTTAAATTAGCTGAATTGAATCATGATTGGCACGTGGGTGAACTAACCCAACACTATGTGATCTCACATACCTTGTAGGGATCACCCTAGACGAAATTCACAAGCTAAACTCGACGATCTTGACGAATCTTGCTTCTCTTCTCCTTTGTCCTCTTTTTTTCTCTTTTCTCCAAGCGCTAGCGTATTTTGGTAAAAGAGTAAACTGATCTAATTCTGATTAAACCCTACCTTAATTACCAAAAATGAAATAAAATAATTGGGCAAGGAAAAGACCAAACTACCCTTTCAAAATCTGGATTGGACTTTCCTTATTCCAACAGCCCAACTTCCAAATGGCATAACTCACTCATACGAACTCGAAATCGTGCAAACTCAGCGGTGTTGGAAAGATCATTCCAAGATATTTCCTAAAATATATGGAAGTACCTCTAACTCATCATGTTCTAGAAGTTATGACCGTTTGAAGTTGGCTAAAACTCAACTTATTATAACTTGTCAAAATTTCCAGATTTTCATTCTTTCCAAAAACGACTATTTTCAATTATTAGCTTCTTCCTAGTTATTTCAAATTGCGAGATGTTACAATATCTCCCCCTTGGACACATTCATCCTCGAATGAGATTAATCTTACTAGGCTAAGGGTGTAATATGCAACATTCAATTCAAGCACCCACAAGCAAATGCAAAACAACATGCCAACTTATAAATAAATACTAAGAAAGGATTAGTACCTTAATTCGGAACTTCTCCAGATTCGAAGAGATGTGGATATCTCTTCTTCATATCCTCCTCAGCTTCCCAAGTAGATTCTTCAACAAATTGGTTCCTTCAAAGGACTTTGACTGATGCTACCTCTTTTGTTCTCAACTTGCGAACTTGGCGATCTAGAATTTGAACCAGAATCTCTTCATAAGATAAACTATCCTTGATCCCAATATCTTCATTTGGTATGAACAATGAAGGATCTCCCATGCACTTCTTCAACATAAAGATGTGAAACACTAGATGAACCACGGCTAACTCTTGTGGTGGCTCCAACTCATAAGCTACATTACCTACCCTTTTTGATCTTCTGTAAGGGCCAATATACCGGGAACTAAGCTTCTCTTTCTTACCAAATCTCATAACACCTTTCATGGGTGAAACTTTAAGATATACCCAATCATCTACTTCAAACTTTAACTCCCTTCTCCTAACAATAGTGTAGGATTTCTGACGACTCTGCGCCATTTTCAACCTCTCTTAAATTACTTTCACCTTCTCCATAGCTTGATGAACCAAATCTGGTCCTATCAACCCTTCTTCACCAACTTCAAACCATCCAATAAGAGATCTGCATCTTCTCCCATAAAGAGCTTCATAAGGAGCCATTTAGATGCTCGAGTGGTAATTTCTATTGTAAGCAAACTCAGAGGTAGGTGATCATCCCAATTCCCTTTGAAATCTATCACACAAGCCCTCATAATATCCTCTAAAGTCTGAATAGTACGCTCTGCTTGCCCATCTGTCTGAGGATGAAAGACAGTACTTAAGTTCACCTTTGAACCCAAGCATTTTTGGAATGACTTCCAAAACTGTGCAGTAAATTGCGTACCTCTGTCTAAAATAATGGAGAACGGAACCCCATGAAGTCTTACCACCTCTTGAAGATACAACTTAGCATAATCTTCTGCTGAATGAGTAGTTTTATCGGTAAAAAGTGGGTTGATTTTGTCATTCTGTCGACAATCACCCAAATAAAATCATGTTGCATGTGAGACCTTGGTAAACCTGTGATGAAGTCCATATTAATCATCTCCCACTTCCATTCCAAAAGTTCTATATTTTGAGCCAAACCACTGGGCCTTTGGTGCTCTACTTTAACTTGTTGGCAATTTGGGCACTTAGCAACAAATTCTGCAATGCCCTTCTTCATGCTATTCCACCAATACACCTCTCTCAAATCACGATACATCTTTGTGGAACCTGGATAAATGGAATATCTGGAGCTATAAGCTACCTCCATGATCCTCTCTTGGAGTTCATCCACCATTGGTACACACAACCTACCTTGATATCTCAATACTCTATATCCCTCTTGTTCAAAAGCTAATACTTTTTGCTTATGAACATTTACCTTAAATTCAAGCAAAATTGGATCTTGGTCTTGCTTTTGTTTCACTTCTGACACTAAAGAAGATTCAGCCCCATTCATCACCACTACTCCACCTTCTGTGGAATCCATTAGTCGAACTCCTAAGCATGCAAGTCTATGCACATCTTTCGCTAACTCTCTCTTTTCCTCCTCAACATGGGTAGTACTACTCATAGACAACCTACTTAAAGCATTAGCAACAACATTAGCCTTACCTGGGTGATAAAAAATACTCATGTCATAATCCTTGAGTAATTTTAACCACCTCTTTTGTCTGAGATTAAGCTCTTTCTGATGAACACATAGTGAATGTTCTTGTGATTAGTGAATACATCAACATGAACACCATATAAATAGTGACGCCATATCTTCAAAGCAAATACTATAGCAGCCAACTCTAAGTCATGTGTTGGGTAGTTCTTCTCATGAACTTTCAACTATCTGGAGGTATAAGCTATAACTTTGTCATTCTACATTAACACACAACCCAAACTAACTCTAGACGCATCACAATAGACAACAAAGCCTTGTGTACCTTCTGGTAAGGTCAAAACTGGGGCAGTAGTCAACCTCTTCTTCAATTCCTGAAAGCTTTTCTCACAAGCTTCAGACCATTGAAACTTAATTGTCTTCTGAGTCAATTTGGTCAAAGGAGACGAAATGGGCGAGAACCCCTCTACAAACCTTCTATAATATCCCACCAAACCCAAGAAAATCCTAGTATCAGTTGGAGATGTGGGTCTAGTCCAATTCTGCACTGCCTCTATCTCTTAGGTATCAACTTTAGTTCCCTCTCCAGACACAATGTGGCCTAAGAATGCCACAGACTCAACCCAAAACTCACATTTAGAGAACTTAGCATATAACTCCTTATCTTTCAAAGTCTAAAGAACTATTCTAAGATAACTAGTATGATCTTCTTTAGTCCTTGAATAGAATAGTATGTCATCAATGAAGGCAATAGCAAACATATCTAAATAAGGTTTGAAAACTATTTTCATAAGGTCCATGAATACTACAGGTGCATTAGTTAAATCGAACGACATGACCAAAAACTTATAATGACCATAACAGGTCCTGAATGCTGTCTTGGGAATATCACATTCCCTTACTTCAACTGATGGTAGCCATATCTGAGGTCTATTTTTGAAAAACAAGAAGCACCCTGAAGCTGCTCGAAAAGATCATTAATTCTCGGAAGCAGATACTTATTCTTGATGGTAACCTTGTTCAATTGACGGTAATCTATACACATCCTAAGGGAACCATCTTTCTTTCTCACAAATAAGACCGAAATGCCCCAAGGTGAGACACTTGGTCGAATAAAGCCCTTATCTAAGAGATCTTTTAACTGTTCTTTAAGCTCTTTCAACTTTGCTGGTGCCATTGTATATGGCGGAATAGATACGGGACGAGTATATGGAAGAATATCTATACCAAAATTTATTTCTCTTAGGAGGGACTCTGGGAAGATCATCAGGAAAGACTTCTAGAAACTCTTTTACTACTGGGACTAACTGGATATGAGGTATCTTAACACTAGAGTCATTAACTCGGACTAAGTGATAGACACACCCCTTATAAACTTTCTTGCCTTAAGGTACGAAATGAAACGACCCTTAGGCACTGCTGAACTACTTTTCCACTCTAAGACTGGCTCATTTGGAAACTGAAACTTGACAACTCGAGTCCTATAATAAATGGAGGCATAACAGGCATGAGGCCAATCCATACCTAGAATTATATTGAAATCTACCATGTCTAACTCAATTAAATTAGCCATGGTGTCTTTGTGATTGATGGAAATGACACAATCACAATATACTCGCTCAACTAGAATAGACTCCCCAACAGGTGTAGAAACACAAAAGGGTTCACCGAGTTTCTTAGGAATAACATCAAACTTATTTGCAACATAAGGGGTTACAAAAGATAAACTTGCTCCTGGGTCTAGCAAAACATAAACATCAAAAGTAAAGACTTTGATCATACCAGTGACAACATCTGGAGAGTTCTCTTGCTCTTGGCGACTAGTGCTAGCATAAAGACGGTTTCCTTCTCCTCCTGCCCTTGAAGTATCTCATCTAGATGCAACTCTATCTGGTGGAGCAACTGAAGAAGACTAGGCTCTATTGCCCCCATTACTATTACTATGTCTGCTCTTAGGACACTCTCTCATAAAATGACCGTTCTAGCCACACTTGAAGCAACTAATGAAGCCATCACAACACACCCTAAGTGGCTCCTACCACACTTAGCACATGCAAGAGTCTTAGTACCCCCTTGTACCTTACTATATTGCGAATGCACAGGTCTAGCTCTGAACTTCTGAGAATTCTGACTATTGTACTCACATTTGTTCCTTGGTTCAGGTGCACTAGCAGATGATGAAGCAGGTCCTTTTCTGCTTATGTTGGAAAGAAGACCAGTTTGCATTACTCTTTTGCTGCCCGAACTCATTCCCTAATGTCTTAGACCTATTATTCTCAAATTCTCCTCTATCCTTCAATTGGTCCTTCTTAACTTGTTGCACATAGATCATCAGCCTTGCTATGTCCTTTTCACCTCTTAGCATGGTTGCCTTACCTTCCTTACTTGACAGACGAGACAGCCCAACAATAAATAAACTCATTCTGCTCCTCATGTCAGCAATCATCTCCTCATTGTTTCTCTTAGCTCACGAGGAAAGAGACACCTCATGAAGGTACTCTCGACTATAGGCCAGCTCACAATCGATTACACGTAAGCACGAGTTAGAAATAGACTTTTAGAGATAAAATTTATCGCACGAAATGAGTATGAAAGAAGTGAGGAATTTTCTAAATGTTGAAGCCTTCTAATTATAGAAGTGGCGCGCTTCACACCGATAACTAGGACTCTACAAACATGGCTTCATAGACTCCCTAGGAGTCTTGAACTCTGTGCTCTGATACCAAGTTTATCATACCCCGAGCCTAGACCCTGGGAGGGACTGCCACTCAAGAACCATTGCTGGCCCCAAGCGAACCCTTTGCCTGGCTTACTTACTCAGCGGAAAACTTAATTCAACAAAGACAAGTCTACGTAATAAACTGGAATGTTATAATGGAACATTCAACTTGGCCATTAAGGCAAACTCAAGTCTTAACATAAGATAATGACAATGAAAAGACTGAAGAACTAACATTTTACTGTCTATGAAGCCTCTAAAACAACTGAGATGGATTGTCGGGACAAACCCCACAACATCCTAATGAACTAATAAAAATACTGAAAGCAATAAAAAGGAGTCCTCTGAAATGCAAGGAGGCTCACTAACTGACTCTGGAGTGCTCGCTAGTTTAACGATGCACTGGATGCCGATCCTAGTTACCCATGTCTGCATCATAATAAGATGCAGGACAACTGGAATTAGTACATTGAATGTACGAGAATGCGAGTTGGAATGCTAAACACAACATAGGCTTGAAAGAAATCTGAAGAACTTACCTGGCTCAACTCAACATAACTGAACTCATTTCAATATAAAATAATTAATAATAAGTGCAATATAAAGAAAAGTTGTTTAAATCATGATGTCAACTCTGTGTGTATGCAAAGATACATATAACTCTGAGATGTATGTAAAAATACAAATAAACTGTGTAGCTAATAATACAATTACTTTTGTGGGAGTTTCTCTAACCGACAACTATAACGTAAGAGCTATTATGATGATACAATATTTTGCCTCACGCTGCCAGGACCGTCCAATACTTTGCTTAGGGTATAGAACCTGAACTACTAAGTGGATCCACTAGTCTATGCTAAAAATCACTAAAGAAATCATCTAAAAAGTATGACCCTTTTCTATCCATGATGGCTACATGGTTTATGGGGGGCTGTGAATTGTTTGAACTCTCCCCCGTATCGGTGCTCAATACTACTCCCAAAAATATTATATTAGCTCTTATGTTTAAAAACATACTTCTTTCTATGATTTGATATTAGTGCTAAAAAACTTAGCTCAAAGGCTATCTTGGAAATCAAATTTTCCCCTCTTACTTTATTTAGAAAGCGATTACTCTTCTCTGAAAACTAGCCCGAAGGCTCTTTGGAAATCGAGTTTTCCTTTCTAGTTTAAATGTGAAAACATTTTAAACCCTTTGGGAATACATAGTCCCCATATACTTTTGAAGAAATGAACTTCAAACTTGACTCTTTAATCTCTACTCAACTTGAACTTTAAGTCTTAAAACAAAGTTAAAACATTTGGAAAAGACTTTTGGAAAACTCTAAGAACTTCTCTTGACTTGACTCTAACTTCTCTTGACTTTTATCTTAACTTTCCTTGATTTGGATTATGGATTCAAAGTTCATGATCTCATGTTTATTGATGATTTCACTACGTTTATATGTACCTTAGAGTGTTGGAATCAACTAGAAAACATAGGTACATTGCTAAGGAATATGTATTAAAAGGTGGGGAACGAATAGGGACAACTGGAGTCCCTGCGCACTGAGGCGCGGGGCGCCAGCCCTAAAAGTTCAGAGACAGACTTGGGGCGCTCTGGCTGGTGTGGCGCCCCAGAGGTCAAAGTTCAGAGGCCCCTCTTTGGGGCTATGAGGGGTTATGGAGTAGGTGTAATTAATGAATAAAGTTAGGTCCACACACCACAATAATCTACCTTTCGTCAAACACAAGAAGGTCTTAAAGCTAAGTTTCCTCCCAATTTATTTATTAGTTCACATAAAATTATTAATCATGCACCTTGAAAATTTGGGACTTTTAGAAAATAGGTAAAATATTACTTTACTATTTCCTCTGTTCTTAATTACTTGTCCACTTTTGAATTGACACATCTATAAAAGAAAATAGTGATTGACATAGTGAGTTTACCTTTTTACCCATATTAATTATGAAGTGGATGAACAAAAAACTTAAGATTTTCTAGAAGTTCTACCTTTTTCAAAATAATTAATTGAGGGAATAATAAGTAAAACAAATGTCCTTTCTTGATTTGTCAAAATGGACAAGTAATTTAAGACAACTAAAAAAAAAAAAAGAAAATGAACACGTAAGTAGAAACAGAGATAGTATCATATATAAGTGTCTAGAAGCAGACAATACTTGATCAACATATATGCTTCTTCACGAGGATATTTTTGATAATTCAATAATTTAAATTCTTAAAAAATATTGTATCAAAATACTTCAGGAGCGTACATATCTATTTCTATACATAGTAAAACCAGCTCTTTTGGTATATTACCTTTGCATCCACCAAAACCATGCAGCTTTCGGCATGAAATTTAGGATAGTAAATAAGATTTCAAATTTTGTGATTATAAGTTAAAGAAAGTATGTACTCTTTTTGTTTTTATTTATATGTCATCATTTTAGATTTTACGTTCCTTAAGAAATTATGTAAGTTTACTACTATACCCTTATTTTGTGTTCTCTTAAAGTCAATTTTTCAATAAATGAACATAAAAATTAATTTATTTTGATTAATCAAACTGACCAATGAACATGAATTAATCATTTAATTTTCTTAGGTTGGTCAAATTCATACTTTCAAGACTAATAGCTCTCAAGGGTAAAATAGGATGAATAGTATTACATATTGTGTAATGGTTTTGTGAAATAACAAGTTTTAAGAACCATCTATTTTTAGTAAGGACGACATATAAATAGGAACGAAGGGAGTATTAAAATACTCATTATTCTTAAGTAGACGTTTGTCCATGCGATATATACCATATCACGATATTGAATTGTGAGATGAAATCAATGTTTGGACATGCGATTTCACGCAAATTCCATCTCATAATTTCATATCATGATGGAATACCATATTCTCCAAAAATCATGATATGAGAATTCCATATCATGATTTGGGATTTTTGAAATAGAAAAATTGACCCACAAGTTTATATTTTGTTAAAACAACTCCACATTTATATTTACTAACCATTTATTTTATATCTAAATAAAATTTATAATCACATCATTACTTTTAAAAATTTATTATTCTCACTAACATAGAATTTATTATTACTTTAAATTTGGTGAATATAAATGATAAAATAGGAATTGATTTGGTGAATATAAATGATAAAGTAGGAATTGATTTGGTGAATATTTTATTCTCACCAACATAAAGTTCAACGTGAGGAGAATGCCCATACTATACTCTACAATTTATGTTCAATTTTTTAATTGAATTAAATTTTGATTGTAACGAACTGATTTCGTCGTTAGGAAAAAGTCAATGGGGAAAGAATTGGGGCTAGAAAATTTTTTCGTAGTAACTTGAGATTTCCTCGCCTAGTCCAGATTTGGACGAAATCGGAGTTAGTGAGGTCTAGGGAAATCTGGTAACAAATGAAAGATCAATTAATGAATTTGATTACATGAGTGGATAGTTAAGACGTTAAGGATCCCGTACGACTTTACAGAATTGAATTACGGTGAGTAGAACTCTCGAAACTGATCTTAGCGTGAACGGGTATTTTCTAAGTGTCATGGAATGATTGTGTGTTCTAAAATGGGGATTTTGGAATTCTTTAAAGGGATCTCTTTTTCGTTCCAGCCGTTTTTGCACTGGATGTTGCCGCTCTGGCTGGGCCGCTACAGCTGAATGAGGGTCGTTGTGGCGGGCTCGACGCGACTTAAGGTCATTAATAAACCCCTAAACGACCTTATTATGCACTTTTCAACTTTTAGAGCTAAGAAACGAACCTCAGGTGAATATTGATGGGGGAGGTTTTTGTTATAGATTCTATGGTGGAAACAACCCTAATTTGGATCATTGGGATCATAAGTTTGATCCAAGGTTCATAGAATTGTTAGTAATTCAGGTAATTAGTGATTGTTTATTGATTCCCGTATTATATTGATTTTTTTTAGACCAGGAACAAGCGGGAAGAATTCGGAAAGGGAAGATTCAAATGCCTTAGGGGATTCAAGATTGGATTCAAGGTAGGTGATGGTTGTGATTCTATGATTGTGTGATGTATGCTTGTTCTTGCTTCATTATGATATTTGTATATGTATGAATGTTGCAATGTTGATCACACTTGTTGTTGCTCCCCAATATACACGCAAGTGTACATAGTCGCACAAGTAATATAGATTCTTAAAGAAACGAGTTATCGTTCCCAAAGGACTTATGATCAATTTATATCTAACACTTAATTCTACAAATAAAAGTAAAAGTAATCATTTAAGAGATTGTGATGATTGTTAACTAATACTAAATATGCACTAAATAAAAATAACCAATTGTGAACAACTTTAATATGATGTTTCAAGCAAGTAAAAGACAATTTCAGGGCTGCAGCATATACTTAATCTCATGTATCATATTATCGGCTTAGAACTAATTTCAGTTGTCAAGTTACTGGTTTACAGGGTTAATTGTATGAGTCGGGTTATACACCCTACTCCAGTTAGTTGTCTAACTACATCATTGAGCGGGGATAAACAAACTAACTGGTGAGCATTTATATTTCATCCTATTTCGTAACCAAGCAAGTTGTTCGTCCGGGTGTCACTCCTAAACACAAATCACCTCAATCAAATGGGTCGATCGAGCTCTCTATATTTTTTGGTCTATCTAACCTCTCCTCTCCCGATTTTAAGATTAGACAATAGATTTATCTCTAGATGGCTAGTCAAGAAATATTAAAATAAGAATATAGAAGTAACTTATAATGACAACTAAGAATTAATTCAAAAAACCTTTAATAATCAACAATCCATTCGTAGCTACTACCCCAGAACTAAGGCGTTTAGCCACTCATGCTATTAGAAAACCACAAAATACAAATGTTCATGCGATTTTCGAAAAATACAAGAGTTAGAAGATCAAAACTTATTACAAACGTTGATACTTGCTCTTGCACACCCAATAAAAGTCGAACCCTAACTATGGTGCCCTAAGGGTCTATTTATAAGAGTTGGAAAAGTTGGAGACCAATCCTAGCTACAATTAGGAATCCTATTTAATGATTTATTAGCTGGAAAAGTCGGCAGAAGAGTGGGGCTTCGCGCCTCCCATCGTGCCTCCAACTCACCTCAGAACTTTTCAGTGTGGCGCACCGTGTTTTACAAAGCGCAAACAGCATGGGTATTATTTTACTTTGGTGCGCCTTGTCTCTCAGCGCGCCTGAGAAGGGCCTCAAATCTTTTGGCCTTGGCGCGTCACTCCTCTCAGTACGCCCTAAAAAGGGCTCTGAATGTTGGCCCTTAGCGCCTCGCGCCTAATAGTGCTCCTGTCCCTGAGGCCTTCAGACTTAGTCATTTTCTTGCACGTTTTTGCTCCTTCTTTCTTCGTTCCAACTCCAATTCCTTTGAGAGTTCCTGAAACAACTAATCATGTGTGTAAGTACACAATCATCACAAGCTACACCAAAAATCAAGCTAATAACTAAAGATCATTCTTCAATCTAATCAATCCATGGGCAAATATTGACAACTTAGGCATATAAATATGCCTATGATCACTTGTTGTAAATGAGATAGATAATTGATGAATACCATGAAATCATGACTTAAATGTATGATCTTGATGATATACTTGTGATTATGATTGTGGTGTGTGAATGGGATCGGTTTCCACGTTTCGATATAACTAACTTGGATCGGTTGCCACGTTCCGGCATAAATATGGGATCGGTTGCCACGTTCCGGCATAAATATGGGATCGGTTGCCACGTTCCAACATAAATATGGGATCGGTTGCCACGTTTCGGCATGCTAATTGTTTGGTTTGGGTTCCATGAGAAGACCAATGATTTGATATAAAATGTGAAGTTGTTCGTTGTTCGTAAATGTTGATAATGTTGTATATGTTGATATATATGCATGTGATTATAATGTTGTTTGACTTGTTTATGTTGCACTAGTGGGATAGCCGTGTGATCCTACCAGTACACTGTGGTTGTGTATTAATTCTACACTTGCTGTTATTTTTGTTGAGTACATGGCATCTTCAAGCGGCTATTGACAGATCTCCTTTTAGGAGATCAGTGATCGTCGTTCGAATTCAAGGGTGAGCCAATTCTTTTGAGCTGCCATGAGATTCTCTTTCGTCTATGTCCACCATTTTCGGACTTAGACAATTGTTTAGTTAGTTGATTAGTTCATTAGTTTGGGGTTATATCCCTTCTTGTTTACACTTGGTTCATTGTTAGATGTTTTGGTACATCGGCTTTCAGATTCTAGGTTATTCTTCTGCATTGTTAGTTTATTACTATTAGACTTTTGTTAGATTTTATGGGAACTCTATTTTTCTATCCTTAGTGTTTGATTTAAATGCCTTGGTTTTTAGATTATTTGCTTGGTTTGGGTTGTAGTAGTGGTTCTCCCACCGAAGTGTTAGTGTGGGTGCCAATCGTGAAGGTCTGGGTCGTGACAAAGTTGGTATCAGAGCCCTAGGTTCATTGATCTCATTATTCCAAAACGAGTCTAGTAAAGTCTTGCGGAACTGTACGATGACGTCCGTACGTTTCTTCGAGAGGCTATAGGACTTTAGGAAAAACTCACTTTTTTCTACAACTTCGTGCTATGACTTGAATCCAATTGGTATCTGGGTGATACAAATTGGTATCTTTCCTCCTTCACTCTATGGTCCGAACTAGAGTAACAAAAGTGGTAACACCATCGCTAGCAAGAGAGGACGTGTATAGACTATCGACAATTGAATAGGGTCACCATTCAGAACAAGTGTCCATTACCTTGGATAGATGATATTTTTAACCAATTGCAAGGTGCATCGGTTTTCTCTAAGATTGATTTAAGGTCTGGTTTCCATCAGTTAAAGATTGAGGTGGTTAAAAATTGGGTTTGACCAAGTTCTATGATTGAAATTAGCAGTTTTGTGGGGCTCACTAGATACTATTATCACTTGTGGTATGAGTTAAGTCCAATTGGTATCTCCCGATTCCAATTGGTATCTCAACGAAGTGAACTAGACGTCGTGGTCACGACTGAGGGGCGACAAGCAAAGCAAATTGGAAACTGAGAAGGTTCCAATTGGTATCTGGCCCTAGGGGTGGTGTGAATGCATGGATGATCAGGAATGGTCATCCATGGAGCGAAATAATTAATTAAGAATTTGGACTTATCTGTGAATTGTATCTTGGAAACTTTGAATGCGTGCTTCTGATTTTCTGAATTAACTGTGAATGTGAAGTAGTAATTGCTTGAATGTGATGAGGTGATTATGTGCACAATAAATGTGTGTATGAACTTTGATATGTACAATATGTTGGCCTGGTCGTTGAAGTTATGCAAGTTGTAAATACTTGAGTATCGTGAAACTCGTTGTGAAAGGAAAATCTTGACTAAGGATTGTGTGAGTGTCTGGGTGTATCTTGGGGATGTGTGGGTTGTGGTGCTGAATTAACAAGAATGAATTGGTTCGTGTATTGTGGGATTGATTGAGGGTAGACAATGATTATCCTAGTTATGAGGATTATTCTAAAATTGCTAAGTAAAGCTAGGAACCTTTGTAGAAATTATAAAAGAAAAGAACCCCAGAAAAGTTGTTGGCAGGGGTTCTGTTTCCATTTTGGCCGCTAGGGAGGGACTTTCCCGCCAAGGCGAGGCCGCCAGTGCGGGATTTATCCCACCATAGTGGGACAAGGCGAGACAAAATCTCAACCATGTCTCCCTTATTTTCCTCTAATCACAATCATGGACCCCGAATCGTACCTAAACTAACCCCCGCGATCTAATTCAGTGTTCAACAATCGAATATAAGTTATAAGGTGTGTTAAAATTGTGGAGAACCTGGGCATATGAGAAGGAAATCAGCGAGGTTGTGGAGGCCAGGGAAATGGTAATATAGGTAGATGAGTAGTGCAGCTAGGCGAGGAGGTTACCCGTCAAGACGACACAGCTTAGTTATAAGTTTTCCCGGGTAAGACTAAGTTTGAGGGTGTGATGCAGCAGTCACAAGAGCTACTCTTGTTTGTTTGGTTTGATCCGGGGTCTACTCATTCGTATGTGTCAGTTCAATTGCCTTGGGATTTGATGTGGTTTGTGATATACTTGATGCCCCCATCCATGTTTCTACCCTAGTTGAAGAGTCAGTCATAGTCACCCATGTAAATCATATTGTCCTATTGTGTTTATGGATTTTCAGAGTTGGGTCGATTTGGTTTTGTTAGATATGACTAACTTGATATAATCTTAGGCATGACTCGGTTGTCCCCCTATTATACCGGGCTTAATTGTAATACTAAGTCAGTAACTCTAGAGATCCTGGGTAGGGAAAGATTAGAGTGGGAATGGGGTACAAACCTAAGTCAGCTAAGGTCATATCTTTCTTGTGGGGTAGGAAACTGGTGGGGCAGAATTGTTTGACGTAATTGGCTCATATTCGGGATGTTGAGGTCGAATCCCCCTCTGTTGAGTCTATTCCTGTGGTGTCAGAGTTGAGAGAGCTTAAGGCTCAAATCCAATAGTTTCTTGATAAAAGTTTCATCCGTCCTAGTGTTTCCAAGTGAGGTGCTCCTGTCTTGTTTGATAAGAAGAAGGAGGGTAGTATGAGGACTGATGATTTTATCTTAATTCATAAGTGGATTAATACCGAAATGGCAAGCTTATGGATAAAGAAGTTCCATTGAGTATACTTAGGTGAAGGAAATTGAAAATTTTAGTAAGAAAGTGCGTACCAAGATTGGGTTAGTCCTTTGAATTTGATGAGTTACCTGATTTTGAGGTGCCGTGTTGATGAAATGTTGGCTTCATAGTGATAGTCAAGGCTGACGGAGCGTAATGGTAATAAGAGTTTGTGATGGATTATGACGGGATGCAACTATATAATAAAATTGTTGGTTAAGCGAATTTTTGTATAGTAATTACGACTTGCGAGTATCTAAGGTTATGGTTTTCTAATATTTGGTGAGTAACGTGGTTGTATGGAAAGTTTTAAGAGATGGTGGGAGACCATTCGAATATAAATTAAAGAGCTAGAGTCATAATGAAGAAAAATAGTGGAATGTAGTATAACCTTTAGAGAGAGGCGAGAGCAAGAATGTTTATTTGATTGCAAAGGTTAAAGAGATATCTTCATAAGGGTAGATAATTGGGTTCAGAGACACGTGATTTCATTCGTTTTGTTGTGGCTATGGTAATAGTGTTACAAGTTCATCAGATTGGTTAAAAATTATCGAAAAAGACTTGAGAAAGGAATGTGCGGACATTAGCTTGAGTGTGATGACAAGTGCTTGATTTTATTTTCTAGTCTAGTAATGAGTATGATTGAAATTTTAGCGAAATACATGGTAAGATCGATGGAGATACGATCAATGATAAATGGAGATCCATGAATTCATAAAACTCTTCAAGGTACAAGCTAATGTTGATAGAGAAAGGGATTGTGTATATGGTGGAAATTACAATTTAGATTTTTTATTATGAGTCTACATTCGTGGTGATGTAGTTTGTCAAGGTATGAATTGGCAAGGTGATAAATGATCAATTGTATCCGGTATTGAGCATTTGAAAGGACTTACACCTGGGTTGAGTCGTAAGTTTACTACTATTGATTGTTAAGTACCTAAGAAAGGTTTCATTTTTTTAAAAGTGTTGGTTTATAATAGGGTAAATGGTCGGAGTGTTTATGATGGTTGTTAGTATTGTGAGTATGATTCACTAGCTATGCTCTAGTGTGTTTTCAGTTTTGTGGGTAGATCCCTAGTGGTGGATCAAGAAAACTAAATCCTGCGATGTTCTCTTGGTTGAGTGAGAAGATTGGGAGGACTTGGTTATTTCGAATGACATAATTGGTGTTGTCTTGGAGTTGTTAAGGCATTTTAGTGGTTCTACATGTACACCTTGCTTATGAGAATTTATAGAAGAGCTACCATGCGTATTTGTGGTTTTCCGACATTCTTAATATTCCTCTAGTCGTCAAGGTCATGTATTGATTATGTGTGGTTGAATGTAGGGATCATTGGGTCCAATTCTACTGTTCTTAAAAGGTAATCTACAATTACTAATTCTTGCTTTTTGATAGTGTTGTTGGAGGGTTTGTATGCTTGGAATATCTCTCGATGAGTATTTGATGTCTAAAGATCAAATTTTTATAACTTAAACTCATGAAAAGTTATGTTGTGGGGTGTAGATATTGATAAGAACTATGATTGTTTGGGTATTATGAGTGTGTGTTGGTTGGTTCAGGTTCACTTCTATTTGTAGCGAGTATTGACTTGGAATTTTATCATGCTTAAGTGCTAAAGGATTTGTCTGGATGATTGTGTCAAGGTCCTTGATAACATGTTGTAAACGTGTGTACGATCAACTTTGGTGGTTGTTGGGAATAGTTTTTGTTGTTAGATAAGTGTACATACAACAATAATTATCCCTCGAGCATTGTGATGACTTCATTGAGGCATTGTAAGGGAGGATGTGTAGGTATTCAATTGGTTGGTTTGGGGTAGGAGATGTGAAACTCTTAGGGGTAATGAGATTCGGTAAAAAGGGCAAGCGAGACAAGTATCCCCAATAATTCGACGATTCAGACACTATTCTACCCTTACTTTAGCCAGTCTTTCCTAGTTGATCACTTGGGAACGAGTGATGGGTAATTTGGTATCTATTATAACGACCTGATTTTGTCGTTAGGAAAAAGTTAATGGAGAAAGCATTAGGGCTAGAAAACTTTTTTGTAGTAACTTGAGATTTCCTAGCCTAGTCCAGATTTGGACGAAATCAAGTCAATGAGGTCTAGGAAAATTTGGTAATAAATGAGACATCTATTAATGAATTTGATTACATTAGTGGAAAACTAAGACATTAAGGATCCCGTACGACTTTACGAAATTGAACTTGGGTGAGTAGAACTCTTGAAACTAATCTTAGCGTGAACGGGTATTTTCTGAGTGTCATGGGATGATGGTGTATTGTGAAATGGGGATTTTGGAATTCTTTAAAGAGCTCTCTGTTTCGTTCCAGCCGCTTTGGCGCTGGATGTTGCCGCTCTGGCGGGGCCGATACAGCGGAATGAGGGCTACTGTGGTGGGCTCAACACGACTTAAGGTCGTTAATAAACCCCTAAACGACCTTATTATGCACTTTTCGACTATTAGAGCTAAGGAATGAACCCCAGGCGACTCCTACTCATTTTTTACCATTGTTGAGGCTAAAGGTAAGTTTTTCACTCCCCGAATCCATTTTTCGATCCGTAGAACGTAATAGAATGGGTGAATATTGATGGGGGAAGGTTTCGTTATAGATTTTATGGTGGAAACAACCCTAATTTGGATAATTGGGATCATGGGTTTGATCCAGGGTTCATAGAATTCTTAGCAATTCTGGTAATTAGTGATTGTTTATTGATTCTCATTTTATATTGATTATTTTTAGACCACAAACGAGCGGGAAGAATCCGGAAAGAGAAGATTCAAGTGCCTTAGGGGATTCAAGCTTGGATTCGAGATAGGTGATGGTTGTGATTCTATGATTATGTGATGTATGTTTGTTCTCTCTTCATTGTGATACTTGTATATGTATGAATGTTGCAATGCTGATCACACTTATTGTAAATGAGATAGATAATTGATGAATGCCATGAATTGTGACTTAAACGTATGATGTTGATGATATACTTGTGATTGTGATTGTGGTGTGTGAATGGGATCGGTTGCCACATTCCGGCTTAACTAACTTGGATCGATTGTCACGTTCCGGCATAAATATGGAATCGGTTGCCACGTTCCGGCATAAATATGAGATCGGTTGCCATGTTCCGGCATGGTAACTGTTTGAGTTTGGGTTCCATGAGAGGACCAATGATTTGATATAAAATGTGAAGTTGCTCGTTGTTTGTAAATGTTGATAATGTTGTATATGTTGATATATATGCATGTGATTATAATGTTGTTTGACTTGTTTATGTTGCACTAGTGGGATAGCCGTGTGATCCTACCAGTACACTGTGGTTGTGTACTGATTCTGCCGTTGCTCTTATTTTTTTTAGTACAGGGCATCTTCAAGCGGCTATTGACAGGCCTCGCTTAGGAGATCAGTGATCGTCGTTCGAATTCAAGGGTAAGCCAATTCTTCTGGGCTGCCGTGGGATTCTCTTTTGTCTATGTCCACTATTTNAGTACTATGATTGTACTAAGTTCGGGGAAATCCATTAAAATGTAAACATGATAATATAATTAATGTCAACATTTATGCATCACCAAGAGAAACATAGTATGAATGTTAAAGAGAAATCATAAATCATGAACAAGGTCAATGCATGCTTTAAAAACCATCGGAAAGCTTTGAAAATGCCTTTGAAGAATACATAGTTCACTTGTGGGATATTTACCGTTAATCGACATAGACCATGTGAGTTCTAACATGGAATATGATGTCTTTCCCACACAAAAAGGAGATTTTCTACTTCCCAAGGTAAGGACCATACATATTATGTTAGGTGGATCCACTAACTATAGTGTTCTAAGACTAATCCTTTGAGGGCACGTAGTTTGGGACAAGAGAATTTCTTCTAAAGACCAAACCTTTACTAGCTGTAGGGCTTTCATTCCAAAGTCCTCTCGATACTAAGTAAATCACGACGAAAAAGACATAATCATATCAAAATACTTGGAAAGACATCAATTAAAGACTGCCAATCCAATCATCAATTCATATTAGAGTATCTCCTTTAATTCAACCATGATTTCATAAACTTGTTCATGAGACACTTTCTTTCTAAGCAACTAAATCGTATTTCCATTCAAATGTGAGAAAGCCTTTCACAAATCATTGACACTTTATCTTAAAAGCATCCTTAAGAATTGAATCAATCTTTTAATAAAACATGCATAAATTCATAATCATAATCCATAATCATAGTTTATATTCATAAAATAGACATAGACTTGGGATCACGTGAAAACAATTGGAAATCATGTAATTGTATCAAATCATGCATAATAAGATTGAATATAAGTAACTGAATCACAATAAATTGAATCTATGGAAAATCATATGAAACCCTAAGAAAATTGGATTGGAGATTGAGGTTATTTTGGAACCCAATGGATGAAAGGGATCCATTGGTGGATTTTCATATACCTTGGGTAATCAAGGCACTAAAAGTGAAGAAGAAACCTTGAAGCTTGAAGGACCCTCAAATTTCTTCCTCGAGAGATTTGGGAGAAAACTTGGAGAAAAAGATTGGAGAAATTTGGGGTTTTGAGTGAATGAGAGGGAATGGGTATAATTTGAGGAGTAAAGGTAGTTATAAGACCATAGAACATTCTAGAAAGGACGTATCTTAGGTGCTAAAAGAATAAGAAAGGACTGAAATAACCTTGACTTAAAAACTAACAGAACCTTTAACAGAGGACTTCACGGACCGTTGATCGCTTCATGGTCCGTGAAGGGGAGCGTAAATTAGAGGGAGGATTGGACTTTTCAGTTCTATCATCATGGGGCATTCCACAGACCGTGCACCCTTCCATAACACATCCAAGCATCCGTGAAAAGTCATGTTTTCCTAAGTCATGAGGGTCCTATTCATGGGAGAGTCAACAGGTCATGGACTACTTCATGATTTATGGTCCTTCATGTTAAACCAAACTTAAACCCTTCCCAAACTTGGTTCAAGTCAATGACTCAACATACAATCCATGTGACACTATATGTGTGTATATTTGTCCATAAAACTCTGTGCCAGTAGTCAATCTGCAACATTTTCCTTTCCAACTGACAAACCACTTTTTGAGGTGTTACACTGCGCTCATGCCTAGCCCTATTCGCGCTGCCCACATAGGCCTCATGATGTAGCTGCTCAATAGTACTGACATGGTCAACTACATCCAAGAAGGAATGACCGGTGAAACCATAGACAAGGCACACAAGCATACTGAAAATAAATCTAAGTACAACTAAACTATACCTAATTGGACCCTCATAAGCCCAGAAGGTACACTCGCGCGTAAGTTTACATAAAACTGAACGGACCCTAATAAGCCTAATAGGTACATAAAATAGCCGAGTCTACAAGATAGAAGAGTAACCGGAATTGGAATCCATGATCATCAGTTGGGCTCCCAGTCCTAGTAACTCCGAACTAGTCAACTCCCAAGCCAGCTAGCAAGAGTGACAATCAACTAAACCAGTCAACTCCCAGCCTACCTATCAAGAGTGACAATCAACCAGGCCACCAAGCTTACAATCCACTCCCAGGGGCGTCAACCGCCCAACTAGCAATCATGGGCGTATTAACTCCATATAGGATATCAGATATTCAGGCCGCCCAGCCAGCAAGCCCACTCCCAAGGGAATCAGCCACCCAGCTAGCAAGAGTGCCCGGGGGTGTATCGACTCTAAAGAGGATCTCATGTAGTCTCTGATGTGAGTCCAAAATATATATTCTTAATCATAATTTGTCTCACATTTATTATTTGTATTTGTCCTTTTTGAGCATGAATTTAATGAATTGTGCTTGACAACGTATTTTATTTGTAGGAGTAAATTGGTGTAAAGATGAAGAAATTTGAAGCTAAAATGAATTGAAGATGCAAGATTATAGAAGCAAATTAAGTACACAGCTTAATGGATTAAATTGAATATATATATATATATATATATATATAGAGAGAGAGAGAGAGAGAGAAACTGCAATTCAAGAATTGGAAATTGAAGGAGAATATTATTGCTGCCACGTGGCACAAATCGAAGGCCACATCACAATTTGAGACAGTTGGAAATATGCGTACAACAAGGAAACCCAGTTCATTAGGTTTTGAGTTCCTAATTTATTTTGGACTCAATTATTTTATTTAGGATTTTCTACATCTATAAATAGCCCATGAGAATAATTATTAGGGAGAATATACTATGTAGGGCAAAGTCAATATTTTTTAGGGTTCTGTTCTTCTTCTTCTTCTTCTTTTCTTAGACATTAGTAATTAAGGACCTTTGTTCTGAGGCTGCGGCTACGGGTAATTGTTGAACATCAATGATTTTGAGTTAATCTCGATGTCTCTTACATATCACTTGTTTAGATTCATGTTCAGGATTGACACCCAGACAAACATCGAGCTTGGTTACTAAACATGATAAAATATAAATGCTCGCCAATTGAGTCTGTCTATCCCCGCTCAATGGTGTAGTTAGATGGTCAATTGGAGTAGGTGATTAGAGTCGGGATATTATGATCATAAAATCAACCCTGTAAATCAGGAATTTGATAACTGAGTTAATTCATTACATGAGCTGTGATACAAGAAACCTTAAACATGCTGCAACCCTAGATTTTTTCAACGAAAAAATGGGTTCGAAATATATTTGAACTTTGATCGAAATTGCTGTAACAATCCCAAACTTTGGGCAGGACCTATTATACCCTTGCACTATTTAATAGTGTATTTTAAAGATATATAGGTGTCCGCTGGAAATCATAAATATTGCATCATTATAAATTGTAACTTGTCTAGTTGGACACTTTTTTTCTTAAAACAAATACATTATTCAATAGTGCATGGGGTTAATAAGTCATGCCCAAAGTTTGGGATTGTTACAACAATTTTGGTCAAAGTTCGGATATATTTCAGATTTTTTTCCCTTTATTATTTCATTCTTGCATTATTTTGACACGCTTGAATAAATAATTAGACTAGTATAATTTAGTAAAATAGTTAATTGACAAGTTCTTTGAGTTCGATGATCTGTCTCTTTTGGAGCCGCTTACTTGTGCGACCGCGTACACTTACGTGCGTAATTGGAAGCAACAAGTTTTTGGTGCCGCTGATGGAGACCTAGAAATTAACTATTCTTCTAGGTTATACTTTTTTTTTTATATATTTAAAAAGTATTTTTTTAATTAGTTTTTTTTTCTGAACAATTATTTTCTTTCTTAAAATAATTTGGTACTCTTATTGATATGGATGATTGGGATAAATAGTGATTGTGTGAGGAGTATTTTTATAAATATGCTTGTAACGAATACCACTTGGATATCGAGTGTCCTATATGCCACATATGTTGTGGTCAATATGTTTATTGGAACAGTTTTCCTAACTCTTATTCCCCTTCCCGAACCCCTATTATGATTTTTCTGATATTTGTGATATTGGCAGGGGTTATGAAGTGGAGAATGCTGAACAAGAGACACATAATATATTTTTAAAGCAATTTATGGAAATGATGGACAAAAATAATTTAAAACTCATGGAACTAGAATTAATAATAATGGAACAACAAAGAAAAACATGGAAATGCAGGAAATAATGATGGAACTACAAGCTAAGGTTGACGTTGATCAATTGCAAGTTATAGGCCTAGCTAATACTCAGTTAGTGGAAGAGATTGAATTCCAACAAGGAGAAAGTTATGAAGAAGTAGAGATAGTGAGCCAATCTTGGCTACAAGAACAAATTCAACTTCTAAAGTTTCAAGAGTCTATCCATGATGGTCTGACATACATGCTAACCCAACTGATAGAAGAAAGATTTGACTCACATAAGAAATAGATCAATTTGGCTCAGATATTCATGACTTGGAGGCTTACTTGAACAAAAGGTTGAGGCGTCGAAAGTCCAATCACCAATTGTCGTGGATGATGACCAACTAGTGGAGTAAAACAAGGAATTCCAACCATTTAACTATACTTTATTCCTTAATGTCGATGTTGAGAAAGACTACAAAAGTAAGAATGTTGTAAATTATGTTTCTTTGGAGTTGAGGCATCTTGGATCTCATTCAAAATACTTTTCTATATTATGCTTAGATGGAGACATGAAATTCGAGTCATCTGAACTAATGGAGGACTGTCTAGATGAGGAACACGACCCTTACATCCTAAAGTTTTCTAGTCTATATAAGTAAACTGACATTCCTCACATAAGGTCCAAGAAGTGAAAGATGAGATATATATTACTTGGTTCCTTTATCTTTATACCACCACCCCTTGAGAGGAGCAGAAAAGTTGATGGAAAGTTAGGTGTACAATATATAAGTTCAAAGTGGAAGAAAAGTGGTGAACTTACTTATGTCGTACCACGACATTAAATTAGGCGCTTATTAGGAGGCAACCCAATTTATAGTGTAGCTTCTTCTTTTATTTTTTAAGTTTCAACTTTTTAGTGTTGTTTTTGCAGATTAGGGAATGTACGAGTACCCAAAAATTAGAAGCAAAAGAACACGTTTGAGCTTAAATGTGGGGTGCATACGACCCTTGACGAAAATTAATAGAACATGCTACTAGCTAGGCCAAATGCCCTTAGGGAGTTTTCCTTAACACTTGTTTAAAATTTTATTTGATGCTTTCGAGACATAGAATCTTTTAAGTGTGGGGTGGAGGAGTGAATTCCTAGTTTTTATGATTTTATAGATTCTTTTTCTCTTCTTTTTTAGGATGAGTTCTTTGTGTTTTGTTTTCGATTCTTTTCCTGAGGATTGTCCCTTTGAGCTGAGTATCTTTTATTTTTTTGGTAATAAATTTTCTTTTAATAATTTTTGGAGAGAAAAGAAAAGACCCTTTTTAGATGTGTGATACTATTTAGGCCTAATTTTGAGTAGTACTTTCTTGTGAATGTTTGATTGCTAATGAAATTGCAGGCTTTTTGACACCAAGGCTCATGATTGTGACTTTGTATGTAACTTATTTTATTTTGTTGTTTGTTATGATCCTGTTGCTCTTAGAAGTGAAATTGATCCATCATGATTGATACTGTGCCATGTGTAGTGAAAATTTATTTATTCCATGTTTTGCATCTTAGTCTAGAACTTGCCCTGCATGTTATTGAACGGAAATAAACAGTGTTGTTTTGTTTAGGAGATGCTAATAGGCTTTTCTTGATTTGTCTTGTAAATGTTAGCATTTTTAGATATTATATCACTAGTTAGCTATTTTGAGCATGTAGCCTTCTGTTGGTAGTCATATTTTGCCCTTAACTATTTTATTGAATTCCTAGTTTTTTCCCCTTTCTTCCTTGTGTACTGTCGCATAAACTTATTATAATTGTTAATTCTAAAGAAAAAGGTATGGTTGAGTCAAAAAGGTAATCAATGATAATACATAGTGATGAAAAACCCCTCTTTGAAAGATTGTTATATGGAAAGAAAAACCAAAAAAATTCTTTGAAAAAATAAAATAAGCATTCTTGAGATGATGAGAATTACTTGTGAAATAATTGTTGAAGAGAGGCTAAAAATAAAGAGAAAAAATAATAATGGTGATGAAGTCTAAAATTGCAAAGTACATAGCGAAATGTAAGTCACTATTATATAGTTTAACTACCCGTCCCCTAACCTACATTACAACCCGTTAAAGTCCTATTTGATTTTGTTCAAGCATGCTTAATTAGTGGAGATGTACATAATGGGCAAACCTATGATTCTTTGTGCATACATGTGATTTTTATTTCTGAGTGTGAGAGTTGTTCTTTGATTGAAGTCCTTAATTTATATTTAATCTTTTGAATTGAGTGTGTGAGCTATTTCTTCTTGTGAGGACACTTGTTCCACAATGGATAGATGAACGAGAGTAGGTGAGCCTGCTTAAATTCAATGAGTTCAAAGTCCTTGCTTAAAGGGAGGAGGTTAGAAGTTCGTTGTTTATTTGGATGTCTTACATAATGAGCGGGAATTGTAGTTGGTGTTTTGAAATTTCTATATGGCCTAATTGTTTGTATCAACCAAAGTGGTGGCATTCCTAGTATCATTTATTGAGATGTGCTTTAATGTTTGCTCGAGGACGAACAAACATTTAAGTGTGGGGTGTTGATATGAGGCCAAAAATATATATTCTTAATCATTATTTGCCTCACGTTTATTATTTGTATTTGTCCTTTTTGAGCTTGAATTTTATGAATTGTGCTTAACAATGTATTTTATTTGTAGGAGTAAATTGGAGTAAAAATGGAGAAGTTTGGAGCTAAAATGAATTAAAGATGAAAGATTATAGAAGGAAATCAAGCAGACAACCAATGGATTAAATTGAATAGGGATAAGGCATAAGTACCCCACTAGACTATGTCTGAAATCCCAAAGACAGACAGTAACTAAACTAAGGTCCTATTACCCCCTGAACTTATTTTTTATCTAATTTTGTACACCTTTTGACTTACGTGGAACACTCCGTGACTCTATGCAGTTGAGGCATGTGGGAGGTATTTGGATACCACGTAAGCAAAAAAAGTGTACAAAATTACAAAATATGGGTGAGGGGGTAATAAAACCTTAGTTTAGTTCAGATGTGTCGCTGGGATTTCGGTCATAGTCTAGGGGGGTACTTGCACCTTTTACCAATTGAATATAATAATATACCATATATATAGCGGCAGACTGCATTTCAAGAATTGAAAATTCAAGGAGAATATTATTGCTACCACGTGGCACAAATTGTAGGTCACACCATAATTTGAGGCAGTTGGACATACGCGTACAATGAGGAAACCCAGTTCCTTTTAGTTTTGAGTTCCTAATTGTTTTGAACTCAATTATTTTATTTAGGGTTTTCTACATTTATAAATAGCCCATGAGAATAATTAGTAGGGATAATATACCGTGTAGGGAAAAGTCATATAACGACCATAAAAATGAACTAGTGAAACTAGAGCCTAATGTGTGTGTGTTAGAGTTTGGTGTGAGATTTGATGGTGCTCTATGTTGTCCCAAGTCATGGTTAAGGGGTTTAGGGGTTAAACGTCAAGGTACAACTCCCCATGGACCACCGTAGGGATCCTTGAGGAGGACCCTAAGTTTAACACCCAAGGATGCCTCAAATGATGAACTTGTCAAAAATGGGGTGACCTACAGAAGGGATCCACGCCCCGTAGGTCCATCCACGCCCTGTGGATGGACTCCATAGGTCATGGCCCCTAAATTCACCTCTCTGACCCAGACCACGGACCAACAGTATGGTCCGTCAATAGACTCACGGTCCGTGAGTCTAGGTCTTGTGGATGACACCTGTGTGCTGTCAAGTGATATGGCCAAGTGAGGGTGAATTGGTAAATTCACACCAAGTCCTAATAAGCCTTTGAACGGTTATTTTAAGTATATTAGGATTGTAAGACTATTAAAACATTATTAGACCTCATTATTTCAAGTCTTCAAAATCAAAACCCTTCCCTCCCAAAAAAGAAGTCCTCTCTAGAAATTCATTGGAGATCAAGGTCCAGTTCAAGCTAGGGTTGGGGATTTCAAGGTGTTTCTTCTTCAATTTTCATGGGGAATCAATAGCAAGGTATGGTAGTCTTGATCCTTGTCTAACTTTTCATTCAAGGAGCCAATTCAAAGAAGATTTCAAAGCATGAAAGATCTAGGGTTTTACTCAATCTCATGGGTTCTTCCATCAAACGTTTTCAAATGGTTTCTAATGACTTAATTTGATTGTGTTGATGTTTAATTGATGATTTATGATGCAAATACTCTATGAACCCATGATTTCTCTCAATTTTTAAATTGTGCTTTATGAATTGGGTTTGGTGATTATGAAAGCTTATGAGTTGAACTTGTCTAAATTGCTTTGGGTTATTGAATTGTATCATCATATATGCCTAATTATGGTGAATTGTTGGTGAATTTAGGATTTGTGATCATAGCCTTGATAGGGCAAGTT
Source organism: Solanum stenotomum (assembly GCF_019186545.1). Lineage (NCBI taxonomy): Eukaryota > Viridiplantae > Streptophyta > Magnoliopsida > Solanales > Solanaceae > Solanum > Solanum stenotomum. Next base: position 14,846,396 of record NC_064285.1, read on the forward strand.
TGACGTAATTGCTTGTTGAAGTAGAATTATGCTAGAGATATTGATCCACTTGAAAGGTGGAGGTGTTTACTTACTATGTATAATGTGAAGAATATGTATGTGATTTCAATGATAGAATGATGATCATGTATAGAATGTAAGTGTGTTGTTGTTGATAGTATATTCTCAATTAACACTCATGAATGATAATGAAAGTAATGTGAATGTTAAATCTAGAATTGGTAGGCTTATGCACCCTTTTCTTGTATAATGAATGTGTCTTGACTTAATGAATACGAATCGATAGGCTATGGCATTCCTTTCATATATGTGTAATGAATGTGTCTTGACTTAATGGATATGAATTGATAGGCTTAGGGCATTCCTTTCATAAATGATCTAATGTAATGAAGACTCTAGAATCGATAGGTTAATGACATTCCTTTCTTAATGAGTCAATGTACCATGAATCGATATGTTTATGGCATTCCTTTCATGAGTATAAGAATGTAATGAGGAACCATGAATTGATAGGCTTAAGGCATTCCTTTCATGAGGACTCTATCCTTGTATGTACCATGAATCAATAGTTTTATAACATTCCTTCCTTGTGTAATAATGTATCTTGTGTCAATAGGCCAATGCCATTCTTCTCTAGTACACTAAAGTAATGTGAATGAAATGATCTATGGTAATGTAGGCTAAGCACCGAGTAGTTATGGTAGATGGAAACTCTCCCAATGTTAGGCTAGGGTTCTAATGAACATCTTCCTATCCCATAAACTATGTGCCCACATAGGTCTAGCTAGTGGATCCACGTAAGCTAGGTTATTGATTTTTCTTAAGTAAGAAGACCACATCTTTACAGTGTGGGTTTCATGACACCGGATTCCATGATTTAGCTCTCATGGTCTATGTCGGTTAAATGCTTATTCCCATCATGTGAGACGTGCATTATAGTTAATTGAGAGGTTCTATGAAGTGTGGGTAGTAGTATGAGATGCTATCCATACATGGCACGAGTAGACTTTAAGAGGGATATAGTGAGTTCTCTAAGTCTTAATGACGAATGAATGAATGTGTCCTAAATGAGGTTAATGTAGAAGGTTGACTTAAATTCTAACATGCTTAGATGTAAAGATGCATGCTATACTTGGATTGTATTATGAGTTACTTTCTTGTCATGATTGTTGTATATGAATGTGCCTTGTGTAAGGTGATTTCAAAGGAGTACTTAGTGTGAGTAGTAGTATGGGATGCTACTTGCACATTGCATAAGTATGACTTAGAGTTATCTTAGGTTTGGTCTTAATGTAATGATTTGACTCATGTAATGTTTATATCTCTTATATGCTTTATTGTGTAAAGGTGGAAATAATGAATGGTAAGTTCACTTTTGTTGACCTTAAGGTGGTACCTTAGTGTGGGTGGTGGTATGGGACGCTATCCATACATTGCACAAGGTATAGCTTGAGGGTTACTTTAGGTGGATGTTCAAGGTAAAGGTAAAAGTTTATTTGTGATTTTGCTCAAATGTGAAAATGTGACTTGTATTTTAGTTGTGACTTATATTATGCCTCTTTTATCAATATTCATGAAGTTTTACTAAAATGTCATATATCATGACTTTCAAACAAAGATGTCCGTTTTTAGCATGTTTTTGCATGGCTATCATACTTAGTACTTTACGTGCTAACCCATATTTTCTTTCCTCTTATGAAGTGTAGGGGTTGACACTCAATTTGATCCTTCCTAGTCAAGCTTGGAATAGAGTTCTCCAAGACATTTTGGGTATGTCATCATAGATCGAGGATAAGGACTTCTTATGTTTCTAGTTCTTTCATGCTTTAACACTTTGTTAAAACTTCGATTGTAAAGAGTCGTGTCCCTTTTCTTGTTTAAAATTTTGTCTAAGATGTCCATGTGAGATATAGACTTTCGCTTGCGTTTAAATGTTTTTGAATAATAAATTGTATGGTTTTTGAATAATTTTTTTTTAAATTCCATACTATTTCTATTACCGTCACGATGAATGAATGCTATGAGGCTCGTATAAGATCCCTTCGGGGTCGAGTACGCCGATCACGTCTAGGGGTTGCTCTCGGGGAGCGAAAAACATGGTATCAGAGCACAAGGTTTTAGGAATGGTTTTTTGGTTGATGTCTCACAAGCTATGTCTAGTATAGTCTTGTTCATCGGTGTTAGTCACGACACATCTATGAGCGAGAGGCTATAGGACGATTGAAAGTTACACTTCTTTCATATTCTTGAAGTCGTGCCTTAGAGTTTAGCTCTATAAGTGTCCTTTTCCTAATCCTTCTCTTGTGTTTATAGGATATGAATACAAGAAGGACTACCGCAAGGAGAGTGGAAGAAGAGATTGTGAATGAGAGAGATCCTCCCTAAGGTGACCAAGTTCCTCAAGGTGACCAAGTACCTCAAGAGAATGAAGTTCCGGTGGATCCCCCGACCATGACTAATGAGGAGATTAGGTCGGCTTTTCTAACCTTAGTCCAAGACATGACGGCTCAAGTGAATAGAGATGTGGGGCCTAGGGTGAATGCTATTGAGAGTACTATGGCTTCTAGGTTGAGAGACTTTGTGAGGATGAATCCTCCTATATTTCTTGGTTCTAAAGTGGGAGAAGATCCCCAAGAGTTTTTATATGAGGTGTATAAGATAGTCAATGCTATGGGGGTATCTTCTAGGGAGAAAGCGGAGTTGACTTCCTATCAATTGAAAGATGTGGCCCAAGTGTGGTTCACTCAATAGAAGATCAACAGGCCTTTAGAAGCGGGTCCTATAGAATGGGAGGATTTTAAGGGATCATTCCTTGGTAGATACTTTCCCCGTGAGAAAGAGGGAGTGTAAGGTTGAAGAGTTTATCAATCTTAAGCAAGGTAACATGAGTGTGGAAGAGTACTCCTTGAAATTTACTCTCTTGTCTAAGTATGCTCCATTCTTGGTGTCTAACCCTAGGGATGAGATGAGTACTTATGTGACGGGTATATCCGACCTAGTTGAGGAAGAGTGCTGTACGGCGATGCTCCGTAATGATATAGATATTTCTAGGTTTATGGTGTATGCTCAATCTATTGAGGAGTCCAAGCTTAAGAGGAAGAATAGGGAGTTGAAGAGGGGTGGATCCGATGAGCAAGGTCAACCTAGGTTCAAGAAGAGAGCTCCAAACCAAAATTCTTCTAGTGCTCCTAAGGTTAATGAGGAGAAAGGTAGTGGACCTCCATTTTCTAAACCTCTTTGTACCACTTGTGGGAAGAGACATCATGAGAAGTGCCTAGCCGGTACTAGTGGGTGCTATGGTTGTGGAAAGCATGATCACCAAGTGAGAAATTGTCCTACTCTTACGGCTAGAGGAAGGGAGGCCAAACAAACTTCTTATGTTGGCCCGTATCCTAATGTTCCAAAGAAGAACCGTTTCTATGCACTTCAAGCCAAAGAGGGCAAATAAGCTAATCTAGATGAAGGTACCGGTAAGTGATAGTTCCTTTTTGATTGTGAATGTCTTGTCGAGGTTCCTATGTTGTTTTCATGTTGGCCTTAGTTGGGTTTTCTCCTAAGTGGGGGATAGTATGTTGAAGAGTAAGGTGGTTGAGAGTTTGATATCCTTTTCTCTTTCCTTATATTCCTATCCAAGCTTGAGACCAAGAGTTCCTTGTAGCTTGTTTCATGTTTTGGAGTCGTGTGTGACTTTAAGTTTGCATGATCTCCTTATGATATGCATGTTCTATTTGAATTCTTGTTTAAATAAGAAAAAATATGAGTTTTCATGAATATTGTTCCTCATGTTGATTTGCATATAGTATGAGTTGTCTATATGCTTCATGAGGTTGATTGTTGAACATGCCTAAATGTGCTTTTTTGAGAAAATTGCATAAATGTGCTTAATGATGTTGTGATGAGCATGATGTCATTTGGAGAAGGAAGTTCCTCCAATAAAATGAGAAATGAGATGTTTTGGTGCATAATGAGTTTGTAGAGGTAGTTCCTTCCTTCTTGTTTGCATTGAGCCTTTTTGATGTGGAGTTGATGTTTCCTCCTATGTTTATGCATTTATATTGATGTTGCATGCATGATTGTAGGCTGCTAGTCTTGAGTCGTTACCCCTTAATGTGTTTAAAGTGTCATTCAAGGACGAATGTTCCTAAGTGGCGGATAATGCAACGACCCTAAAAATAAACTAGTAAAACTAGAGCCTAACGTGTGTGTGTTAGAGTTTGCTGTGAGGTTTGATGGTGCTCTATGTTGTCCCGAGCCATGGTTAAGGGGTTTAGGGGTTAAACGTCAAGGTACGACTCCCCATGGACCACCCTAGGGGTCTTTGAAGAGAACCCTAAGTTTAACCCCCAAAGCTGCCCCAAATGATGAACTTGTCAAAAATGGGGTGACCTATAGAAGGAGTCCACGCCCCGTAGGTCCATCCACGCCCTGTGGATGGACTTCGTAGGCCGTGGCCCCTAAATTAACCTCTCTGACCTAGACCACGGACCAACAGTACGGTTTGTGAATGGACTCACGGTCCGTGAGTCTAGGTCTCATGGATGGCACTTGTGTGTTGTCAAGTGATACGGCCAAGTGAAGGGTGAATTGGTAAATTCACCCCAAGTCCTAATAAGTCTTTGAACGGTTATTTTAAGTATATTAGGATATTTTAAAACTATTAAAACATTATTAGACCTCATATTTCAAGTCTTCAAAATCAAAACCTTTCCCTCCCAAAAAAGAAGTCCTCTCTAGAAATTCATTGGAGATCAAGGTCAAGTTCAAGCTAGGGTTGGGGATTTCAAGGTGTTTCCTTTTCACTTTTCGTGGGGAGTCAATAGCAAAGTATGGTAGTCTTGATCCTTGTCTAACTTTTCATTCAAGGAGCCAATTCAAAGCTGATTTCAAAAAATGAAAAATCTAGGGTTTTACTCAATCTCATGGGTTCTTCTATCAAACGTTTTCAAATGGTTTCTAATGACTTATTTTGATTGTGTTGATGTGTAATTGATGATTTATGATGCAAATACTCTATGAACCCATGATTTATCCCAATTTCTAAATTGTGCTTTATGAATTGGGTTTGGTGATTATGAAAGCTTATGAGTTGAACTTGTCTAAATTGCTTTGGGTTATTGAATTGTATCATCATCTATCCCTAATTATGATGAATTGTTGGTGAATTGAGGATTTGTGATCATAGCCTTGAAAGGGCAAGTTTGACGTAATTGCTTGTTGAAGTAGAATTATGCTAGAGCTATTGATCCACTTGAAAGGTGGAGGTGTTTACTTACTATGTATAATGTGAAGAATATGCATGTGATTTCAATGATAGAATGATGATCATGTATAGAATGTAAGTATGTTGTTGGTGATAGTATTTTCTCAATTGACACTCATGAATGATAAAGAAAGTAATGTGAATGTTGAATCTAGAATTGGTAGGCCTATGCACCCTTTTCTTGTATAATGAATGTGTCTTGACTTAATGAATATGAATCGATAGGCTATGACATTCCTTTCATATATGAGTAATGAATGTGTCTTGACTTAATGGATATTAATCGACAGGCTTATGGCATTCCTTTCATAAATGATCTAATGTAATGAAGACTTTAGAATCGATAGGCTAATGACATTCCTTTCTTAATGAGTCAATGTACCATGAAACGGTAGGCTTATGGCATTCAGTTCAAGAATATAAAAATGTAATGATGAACCATGAATTGATAGGCTTAATGCATTCCTTTCGTGAGGAATTTAGAGCTATCCTTGAATGTACCATAGATCGATAGGCTTATAACATTCCTTCGTTGTGTAATAACGTATCTTGGGTCGATAGGCCAATAACATTCTTCCCTAGTACACTAATGTAATGTGAATGAAATGATCTACGAGAATGTAGGCTAAGCACCGAGTGGATATGGTAAGATGGAAACTCTCCCAATGTTAGGCTAAGGTTCTAATGAACATCTTCCTATCCCATAAACTATGTGCCCACATAGGTCTAGCTAGTGGATCCGCGTAAGCTAGGTTATTTGTTTTCCTTAGGCAAGAAGACCACATCTTTACGGTGTGGGGTTTCGTGACACAGGATTCCATGATTTAGCTCTCATGGTCTATGTCGGTTAAATGCTTATTCCTATCATGTGAGATGTGCATTATAGTTTATTGAGAGGTTCTATGAAGTGTGGGTAGTAGTATGGGATGCTATCCATACATGACACAAGTAGGCTTTAAGAGGGATATAGTGAGTTCCCTAAGTCTTAATGACGAATAAATGAATGTGTCCTAAATGAGGTTAATGAAGAAGGTTGACTTAAAATGCTAACATGCTTAGATGTAAAGATGCATGCTGTACTTGGAATGAATTATGAGTTACTTCCTTATCATGATTGTTGTATATGAATGTGCCTTGTGTGGGGTGACTTCAAAGGAGTACTTAGTGTGAGTAGTAGTATGGGATGCTACTTGCTCATTGCATAAGTATGACTTAGAGTCGTCTTAGGTTTGGTCTTAATGTGATGAAGTGAAACATGTAATGTTTATGTCTCTTATATGCTTTATTGTGTAAAGGTGGAAAAGATGAATAGTAAGTTCACTTTTGGTGATCTTAAGGTGGTACCTTAGTGTGAGTGGTGGTATGGGACTCTATCCATGCATTGGACAAGGTATAACTTGAGGGTTACTTGAGGTGGAGGTTCAAGGTAAATGTAAAGGTTTATATGTGATTTTGCTCAAATGTGAAAATGTGAGTTGTATGTTGGTTGTGACTTATATTATGTCTCTTCTATCAATGTTCATGAAGTTTTACTAAAAACGGCATATATCATGACTTTCAAACAAATATGTCCGTTTTTAGCATGTTTTTGCATGGCTATCATACTTAGTACTTTATGTGCTAACCCATATTTTCTTTTCTCTCATGAAGTGTAGGGATTGACACTCAATTTGATCCTTCCTAGTTAAGCTTGGAATAGAGTTCTCTAAGATATTTTAGGTATGTCCTCATAGATTGAGGACAAGGACTTCTTATGTTTCTAGTTCTTTCATGTTTTAAGACTTTCTTAAGACTTCGATTGTAAAGGGCCGTGTCCCTATTCTTGTTTAAAAATGTGTCTAAGATGGCCATGTGAGATATAGACTTCCTTTTGCGTTTAAATGTTCTTGAATAGTAGATTGTGTGGTTTTTGAATAAAAAAAGTTTTAAATTCCGTACTATTTCTATTACCTATGCGATGAATGAATGCTATGAGGCTTGTATAAGACCCCTTCGGGGTCAAGTACGCCGGTCACGTCTAGGGGGTGCTCTCGGGGCATGACAAATCAATACTTTTTAGAGTTCTTTTCTTCTTGTTCTTTTCTAAGACATTAGTAGCTAAAGACCCTTGTTCCAGGGTTACAACTATGGGTAATTGTTGAACATAGATTGTTTTGAATTATTGTTGGTTATCGCTTAAATTACTTATGTATTCTTGTTTTATTATTTGATGCTTGATCACCATAGAAATAAATATATTGTCTATTCTTGGACTCGGGAGACGAAGAGGTAGATAGATCAAAGAATATAAAGAGCACGATCTCTCTTGTGTATCACTTGTTTAGATTCGAGTTCAAGATTAACACTCGGATGAACACCGTGTTTGGTTACTAAACAACATGAAATATGAATGCTTGCTAATTGAGTCTGTCTATCCCCGCTCAACGATGTAGTTATATAGTCAATTGGAGTGGGCGATTAGAGGTTGGGAGATCATGATCATAAGATCAACCCTGTAAATCAGTAATTTGATAACCGTAGTTAATTCATTATATAAGATGTGATACATGAAACCTTAAGCATGCTACAACCCTCAAATTTTCCAACCATTGTAAGTAATTTTATTATTTCATTCTTACATTCTTTTGTTTACAAATAAAAATTAAACTCTTTTGACACGCTTGAATAAATAATTAGACTAGTATAATTTAGTAAAATTGTTAATCGACAAGTCCTTTGGATTCGATAATCCGGCTTTTTTAAAGCCATTATATTACTTGTGAGACTGCGTACACTTGCGTGTGTAATTGGAACCAACATGCTCCAAGCCATCGTGAATCAACGTCCACTCTTAACGATATCATAAAAGGCTCTAAGCCGGAAGCACTCCAATAATGCATTGAGTCGGAGAAATAGGGAGAGGAGATAGAAAGGCTAACAAATAACGCAAACGGCTAAGCTAAGACTCATATATTAGATCAAAGTCTGCTATTCCTGTCTATAAGGACCTAATCCATCCAAAGCGATGTCCGAGACATACGATAGTCACAAGGTGCATGGGTTTAAGGCAATATTAATTTGTCCTAGACTAAGGCCAAAACATGCTCCAAAACAAGTAATCAACCAAGTAAATCATGTAGCATGCTACAAGACATATACAACCCTCTACTAGCATGGTACTACCCCGGAAATAGTGGTAATCAGTCCTAAATCATGGTCTCTAGCAAAAAAAGAAAGAATAACTAGGTACCCACCCCCAATTCACACTCATCATCATGAATTTATACATTCATGCTTAATCTAGATAGAAAGGTAGCCATAGCCTTCCTGTAGGCTGACCGCGAGCGCTCCAAATCACAAAACTAGAGTGTTTCCTATTTAAATAGCATGTGAACGATGGCACTCTATCAAAAGTAGGATCAAAACGTCAATATGGTCGTAAAGACACTAAAATCACCCAAAATGGAGACAAACCAATTTTAGAGTCAAACAAAAATTATGAGATACATGCCGAAAATTCCAGAATTGACTCCTTAAAATGTTCTAAGCTATTCCTTGAACTTATGTCACATAACACAATTCGAGGCCCAAAAATTAGCTAACACAACAACACAACAAAATTGAAATCAAAGAGAAGGGGCAACAACTTATCGACAAAATTTACGTTGAAGGAGTGTCACTGACATATTCCAATCACTCCCCACATATCCCTGATAATTACGACCGCGTGAGACTTCAAATCACCAAAAATGGATTTTGGACAGAGGAGAAATCGCAAAATTACTAAATGAGCCAAGGCTGGCTCGCGACTAGCCTTAAATAGGCCAGACGGCTGAACGACGCATACGCGGTGCAACTGCACGAACGGGCCTGCCAGCTATTATCTGTGAAATCTCCTACCTGGCCACCTTCCATCTGCAAACGCGGGCACACCTCAGATGACAACAGAAGTGCTAAGGCTCCAAAACTTTGACGGGGTGTCCCGGACTCATTGGGAACCCCGTGCATGCAAATCCATTGAAGAGAGTATTTTGGACTTAAGAAAACCATCAAAATTTTCATCTGAGGTCGTCTCAATGAAAAGTGGGTGCCACACCGGTTTTTCATTTAAAGACAAAATCCACAAAAGGGCCTAAAAATTAGCCTGGAAGCCTCCAGATCTAAACGAAGGGTTTTTCTAGACTTTCTCAACCTTCCAGGGCTAGCCATGCTGATGGAATTTTCATACGAGCTGTTTACTCAGAATGTTGATTAAAGTAAGATTTATGCTTCAACTTGAAAGATAAAAAGCCTAATCGCACAGACTAGCACTGAAAAGCCTCAGGAGTTATGTCGACTATGCTTCAAACCTTAAATGACCATTCTAGAGCTAATAGAATTGTCTAAATTGGATTCCGAGGTTATCATCCTAAATTTCAGATAAAAAATGACCGTTTAAGGTTTAAAAGCTCCCAAATCACTAAAACTCACTTAAAAACTAACGAATGATCAGGTACCGAATTGTCTGTCCCAGAAAGTCATAAATGACTTGGGGTCGCTATAGGAAAGATCTAACCAACGAATATGTAACACCCCATAAATCTAATTACTTAAGCTAAAGCCTAACGAGTAGTTTAATAGCCTCGTGAAGTTGAAACGTAAGGTTAAAGTCCTAAAATAACTTCCCTAATATAGTACTAGGGTTAGAATGCCTAAACGTCAAGGCACGACCCTCTAGGACCCCCAAGAATCCATGAGGAGGACCCAAGGGAAGGTCCAAAAGTTGTCAAAAAAATAAATTGAACCATGTTTGGGCACCCACAAGTCGTTGGTGGAACCACACTCCATAGTTAGGAGTCGTGGTTTGAGACTTAGTCTCCCCAGGCTTGTTTTCCAATTCAACCTCTCTGACCCAAACCACGCCCATGCAGGATGGGTCGTGGTCCCTAATGTGTCCACAAATCAGACTCATTTTGGGCTTTATTTTGATAAAAATAGTGTTTTCAAATGCTTATTTTATCTCAATATCTGATGAAAACTCTTAAGTTTCAGGTATTTGAAGTTTTAGCGAAAGCATGGACACTTAGGTGCAAAAAGAAACAAAAAGGGCTGAAAAGAACGAAGAAGCTGCAACCTGAGCTCCACCAAGCACACTTGGCGAGTCGCCAAAGAGACAGATCCCGCCCTTTGTTCCAGTATGCGAAGCCCTAAAGGAAGAGGATCTAAAAGGCGATGAAATGAGCAGTCGACGCTTCGCCAAAAAGTTTCGCGAAGCAGTACAATACACCCAATGGTCCTAAACTTGAAGATGCTGAAGGCAAGCATGAAACGACGATGAGACAGAAGAAGGGAGAGTCACCGAGTCATTCGGCGAACTCGACTAACTTCGCCGAGCTATCCACCAACACTAATTTCTGATGGCTATAAATACTAAACTCTTTATTAATTTGGTATGTGTGTGAGAGTTCGAATCATTATTATAATTTTTAGAATAGAATAGTACTTTTTAAGATATTTTTCTCTCAAGTTTGGAGAGGGTTTTGTGGGAGACTTGAAGAAAGAAGGATTTCATCTCCCCCAAGTTGGAAGTGGGTCTTCTCCATTCTTCTTCCTTTGCTTAAATCAAGGTTTAATTTCTTATACCCATTTGATTTTAGTAACATTTTAGTTGTATTTTGTTATTTCTTGATGTGTGGCTAAAATCCCCCATTCTTGGGGTGTGATTTAGCAAATATGTGTTGATCTTGTTGTTGGGTCTTGCTTGCTGATACATTAGATGTATTTTAATGGTGATTTCACCTAATGGTTGTGGTTTAATTTAATAGGTTTGTATTTGCAAATACAAAACCACCCATGTGTTTTTAGCTTGCTCGAGAGGAAGGTCGCGAAACCAAGACCACTAGATTGATGGCCTAAGAAGTGGGTCGACATGAGGTTCAGCCCGAGAGGGTGAACCCTAGTCCCATATCCTAACACTCAGCTCGAGAGAGTGAGTGGGGTAAGGCATAGGCAGGCCTTCATGCGGCAAATGGGTGACCGAGAGGAACGCATTTGAAAGGGGGTAAGTTGCCCAAGATGGAACTTATTACCATCTAAAGCTTAGCCTAGTCACTATTATTTTGCAAATTTCCCATCGAAAGCATGAACCCAACGATTTATCTCAACTTGAATTGTGGTCACACCCCAAGAACTTTTCCCCATACTTGATTTTCTTGTTATTTTTGTTGTTTTACTACTTGTGACAAAACCCCCAAATCGATATTTAACATTTTTGTGTCACCCCCTTTAATTTACCATGATTTTACTCGTTAATGTCTTTACCTACGACTAATTAGAACTAAATTTTCTTTTTCTATTAATTCTCAAAAACCACTCCCTTGGGACATGACCCCAACCTTTAGTTGGTTACTATATTATCGACGATCATAGACATTCATATCGTAGGTTAGTGTCGTTGGTCACGATAAGAATCAAAATGCCGTCGCTGCCGGGAAGTAGTGTTGTTTGAGAATTTTTTAGTTTAATATTAGTGGTTGTTCACTAATTTAATTTTTAGTTTTGTTCTATTGATTGTGTAAACATTTAAGAAAGCATGAGTATTAACGGTAGCAACGGGAACCAAGTGGGCCATCAGGACGACATTTGCAACCTCAACGATGTCCAAGAGCCCAACATCAATGATCCACATCTCATGGGAGGTGTTGGAGCCATTATTCTACCTCCAGCAGAGGGAAATGCGGTGTTCCACATCACAAGCACCATTTTGCAACTTTTGCAACTAAAAGGACTTTTCAGTGGATTGGCTCATGAGGACCCACATGAGCATCTTCGAAACTTCGTAGATGTGTGTGGACCTTTCTCGTTCAAGAACATCTCTCAGGAATCAGTTTGATTAAGACTATTCCCTTTCTCATTGATGGGGGAAGCGTGTAACTTGCTAGCTGAGTTGCCACGTAACTCGATCACTTTATGGGAGGAGTTGGTCACCGCGTGAAAGAAGACGTATCGACCCTCAGCTAGACTGTCACCTCTCATTCAGTTTTGATCAAGCAGTTAGAAACCCAAATGGATCATATCTCGTCTTATCTCAATACGAGACAACAAGGGGGTCTGCCTAGTGACACTATGGCTAACCCCAAAAGTGAGGTCTGAAGGTAGACTTTCATCATGCCACGACATTAACTAAGGCGCTGTTTGGGAGGCAACCCAAAACCGTTTTATAATTTCCTAGTTACTAGTAGAATAATGGTGTGTTGATTTTACATGTTAAAATAAGGGAGGTGATTGAAATAGCATATGAAGGCAAGTTGTAGGTCCAGTTGGCGGATCGCCGACAAGATCGGCGAACACGATTCTTTACGTCGTCTGACTCAAGGCATTGTCAGCTTGGATTCTGTAAAACTCGGTGGTCTAAAGTAAACTAGTGGCGCATCGCCGACAATGTCGGCGATCTCGATGCAAACTCTCGACTAGAATCCTCGCATGAGCTGCAAAGCCTGTTACAATTGGCGAAGAAACTAGATACTTGGCACGTCGCCGAGTGAATGGGTGAACTTGACTAACTTTGCCAAATGAATAGGAACTGGACGATTTTTGCAAGTCACAGGTTTAAAAGTTCTATTTAATTCACTTTCTCTCCCTGCTTCATCCTATCAAACTCACACCCGCACTCTAGCCTTTTATTTCGTGCATTTTTAGAGAATTGTAAATGTTGGATTGTGCTTGGATTTGGATCGTATTGCCGCCTAGAACGTCAGTACTATCTAAATCGGCACCAAAGGTTGGTTCTTGAACCTCTCAGTTATTTTATCAAAACTTGTACCCACTTACATAATCATTGATAGTATAAAATCTCTGTTGAGTCTCTAAGTTATTGGGATTACATATATTATCAACTATGACATGGCATTTTCTTCATAATTTGAGGGATTCCCATTTAGCTACGCTAGGAGTTGAATTGTTACGCGGTGGGAATAAAAATTTCTATGGGTCTTCGTTGAAACTCAGTTATATAAGCTTAAGTTGCATTATCTGGGGTTGCGGGGTGTAATTTGAAAGGCTGGGTTGAAAATAGACACGTTGAGCTGATCGGCGAGATGAACAAAATACGCCGAGCTGCTCGACGGTTCGCCTAACGTCCCCATTTCGCCATTAACTAAATACTTTATGTATTGATTGATCTGTAACTTTTGGTGATCAGTTTAATTCGCCAAATGCACTTGGCGACTCACCGAAAGATCCCTTGTTCGCCCTTTGTCTGCGCCCTTGTATCAGTTGTACATCATTTTCAACGATTGGCCTAACAGGATAAGCACTTCGTCAACTAGCTTGGCTAAGCGATTCCATACCCAGAAACACCTTTTCTCCTGTTTTGTATTGCTATCTAACTTATCCTCGAAGTCTTTGCAGAAATGGCTAGGCCAAAAGTCGCAGGGAGAAATGATCCACCCAGGTACATAAGAGCACGAGAGTTTAAAAAAGATAAAAAAAGAGTAGAGCTAGCCAGACAAATGAAATATACCAAGGAAGCCAGGGCAAAAAGATGAATTCCCATCGACCCTAATGTACCTCCCTGGGCTCGAGGTTTAGTTAGTGCAATACGGGCGTTTGGAGCAGCTCCTGAGATAGACCAAATAATTGCAGCTAATCTTGCTGCAAAGGCCAAGGCAAAGGCAAACAATGAGAACCAAAACAACAATACTCTGGAGACCATTGTTTTACCTCAGGGAGATGCATCGGGCACTGATGCCCTGACAAATAGAGAGACTGCATAGACAAGACCTTTCTTTACCCCTTTCTATGTCTTATCTTTCTTCAACTCTGGATACTGTCATTATTTTCATTTGAGGACAAATGCTCTTATTTGTGGTGGGGTGAGGCCAACCTTGTTTTGCTTGTTTTGGATACTTCTGTTTTGATGTACATTTGGGTTGTTCTGTTTTTAAATGTTGTCAACATTGCTTTTCTGTGGATGTTTGAGCTCATGGCTCCCTTTAGTTTTTAATTGCAAATGATTTTGACCCTTCAGAATTTTTTTGAATTTTCCCCACATTTTTGCCACCCCTCATGAGTTGAATGTGGTTGTTCTTTTGCAAGAATTTGAGTCTCAGTTTTGATCAATACCGATGACTTGAATATTGCTCGCAATTGAACGAACATGAATGTACGCCTACGATGAGGCCAAATGAAGTTGCATAGACAATATGTGAACTCTTTGCATCTCGTTGTGATTAGCCAGTTATCATATTAATTTTTTTGTAATGACCGTTACACACTAGTGAAAGTGTGTAGTCTTGTTTGACATAAGTGTCGATGCCTTGTGTGATTATCTTGCTTTGAACCATGCATGAATAAACCTAGAATTTGCCCTGTTAGTCTGATTGATTTAGAAAGGTGTCCTCTTGAAATGATCTTAGGCAACTTTAAAGAATGTGAGCCAAATTTAATATATACCTCTTCTGTGGTCTACCCGTGAGCGTGTGAAACACTTTTGAACACCCTTTGAGCCTTACCTTTCTTTGGAAGAACATTGATGAACCCTAGACCTTACTTGAACCACTACCTATAATTCTCTTGATTTGTGGTTTAGCAAATAGCCAACTTAGGCCAAAGGAAAAGGATAAGTCAAGAAGTGCAAGAAAAGTCCCCCTTAATCCATGGTGCTGTAGAACGATGGAAACTCTTCAATAAAAAAGTGGAATAAAGTACGAAGGAAATCGGGTTTCCAAGCAATCCATGAAGGTGAATAAAAAGATGACTTAGAAGCACTAGAAAAAGAATTGATAAAGGAGAAGAAGGGAATGCCTTTAGAATACCACATCTAACAAGGAAGAAGTCACTGAGCCTAAATGACCATACCTTTGCACTCATCCCCATTACAAGCCTTAGAAAGACCTTTTTGATCTTGAGTATGTTTAATCGAAAGTCGATTGGAAAATAAGGGCAAACCTATGGGTGAAAAGATGCATTGTGTTCCTCATTTTTTAGTGTGTGCGCTGCATCTGATTCCTGATCTTGAATTGATTAACCTCTGTGTGTAAATATGGAATCATTCTTTATGTGAGGGCATTGAGTTACTTTTTGTTGAGATTGAACTTGCACAAGTAGCAAGTATTGCGAGCATAAGAATATTTGGTAATGGTATGTCACAACTTAAATCTTTAAGTACACAATTGATCCTTCCATAAGTAAATTGAGTCTTGTGTAGCACTGTTTGAGACACCCTTTTTGAACGACTGAACTTAAGTTTGCTTGAGGACAAGCAAAAGTTTAAGTTGAGGGTGTTGATGAGTCCACAAATTGGACTTATTTTGGCCTTTATTTTGATAGAAATAGTGTCCTCAAATTCTTATTTTATCTCAATATCTGATGAAAACTCTTAAGTTTAAGGTATTTGAAGTTTTAGCGAAAGCATGGACGCTTAGGCGCAAAAAGGAACAAAAAGTGCTGAAAAAAATGAAGAAGCTGAAACTTGAGCTCCGCCAAGCACACTTGGCGAGTCGCCAAAGGGACAAATTCCGCCCTTTGTTCCAGTACGCAAAGCCCTGAAGGAAGAAGATCAAAAAGGCTATGAAAGGAGCAGTCGGTGCTTCGCCGAAAAGTTCTGCGAAGCAGTACTATACCATCCAATGGTCCAGAACGTAAAGATGCTGAGGGCAAGCACGAAACAATGATGAGACAGAAGAAGGGAGAGTCGCCAGTCATTCGGCGAACTCGACTAACTTTGCCGAGCTATCCGCCAACACTAATTTCTGATGGCTATAAATACTAAACTCTTTATTAATTTGGTATGTGTGTGAGAGTCCGAATCATTATTATAATTTTCAGAATAGAATAGTACTTTTTAGGATATTTTTCTCTCAAGTTTGAAGAGGGTTTTGTGGGAGACTTGAAGAAAGAAAGATTTCATCTCCCCTAAGTTGGAAGTGGGTCGTCTCTATTCTTCTTCCTTTGCTTAAATCAAGGTTTAATTTCTTATTCCCATTTGATTTTAGTATCATTTTAGTTGTATTTTGTTATTTCTTGATGCGTGGCTAAAAACCCTCATTTTTGAGGTATGTTTTAGCAAATATGTGTTGATATTGTTGTTGGGTCTTGCTTGCTGATAGGTTGGATGTATTTTAATGGTGATTTCACCTAGTGGTTGTGGTTTAATTTAATGGGTTTGTAGTTGCAAATACAAAATCACCCATGTGTTTTCGGCTTGCCCGAGAAGGAGGTCGCGAAACCAAGACCACTAGACTGATGGCCTAAGAAGTGGGTCGACCTGAGGTTCAGCCTGAGATGGTGAACCCTAGTCCCATATCCTAACACTCAACTCGAGAGAGTGGGTGGGGTAAGCCGTAGGCTGGCCTTCATTTGAAACGGGTTAAGTTGCCCGAGAGGGAACTTATTCCCATCTAAAGCTTAGCCTAGTCACTATTATCTTGCAAATTTCCCATCAAAAGCATGTACCCAACAATTTAGCTCAACTTGTATTGCGGTCACACCCCAATAACTTTTCCCCATACTAGATTTTCTTGTTATTTTTGTTGTTTTACTACTTGTGACAAAACCCCTAAATCGATATTTGACACTTTTGTGTCACCCCCTTTAATTTACCATGTTTTTACTCGTTAATGTCTTTAGCTACGACTAATTAGAACTAAATTTTATTTTTCTATTAATTCTCAAAAACCACTCCCTTGGGACATGACCCCAACCTTTAGTTGGGTTACTATATTAGCGACGATTGTAGACACTCGTACAGTAGGTTAGTGTCGTTAGTCACGATAAGTATCAGTCCCATCCACGATGCGTGGATGGGTTCCGTGGATCCCAACCTGTAAAAGTTGGTTTGGGGTTCGGCCAAAGGGAAGGTGTTTTCATAAATTACAAATTAAATTAATTAAGTAGTAGGGACGGTTATTATTAGTTATTTTAAGTATATTAAAGTATTTTTAACTATTAAACAACCCTTTTAACTCTCATAACTCACAAACTCAAAAACTCAACCAATTTCCCTTCCAAAGATATTCTCTCTCTAGACTCCATTGAAGAACAAAGAAGAAGGTCAAGATTAGGGTTCAAGCTATAAGATTTTCACTCCAATTTCATGGGAAAACATCAATTAAGGTATGTGGACCTTGATTCACGAAACACTTTTCTCCATGAAGCCCTTCAAACTCTAATTTCGAAATTGGTAACTTGTTCAAAAACTATGGTTTTCTTTCTAACCATGGGTTCATCCTAAAAACTATTTTATTATGTTAATTGCATTATATTATGGATGGTTTGATGTTTAATGGTGATTTTCATTATAAAATTCCCCATGAACCCATGAACACCCCCATGACCCCAATTTCATGAATTATGATGGGTGTATTGATGCATGATATTACTATCAATTGTATCTATGTTAATATAGTTATTGAATCTTGTTTTATTCATGCCTACTGTAGTATTATTAGGTGTAATTTTGAGACACGATTTATGACCTTGAAAGGCGTAAATTTCTAGGGTTGTACATATTGGTGAAAGTTATGTATAAACTATTGATTCACTTAGAAAGTAAATCTCCTATGACTAATGTGTAAAGTATGGTATTGTTGAAAAGTTGTTCTTCCCTTACCCTTACACTTGATGATGTATGAATGGTCTAGGATGATGATGATGTTATTGTGTTGATTGAAAGTCTATTCTCATGAAAACACTATGAATGTAATGTGAAAGTTCTACTCACACACTAATGTTGATTCGAAGGTTGAAAGTACATTCTCACCTTTAATGAATCTATGAGCTATTTTGATGAATTGTATTGAATGAAGGATAGACCATTCCTTCACACATCTAAATGCAATTCAAGATTTAATTATGTATAATTTGGGAATTAATTCTTAGCATAGCGTGAATATGGAAAATGAGGTAAACGCCTTTCCGCCAAAGCAATAGGGTGGGTCATCTAAAGTGAACTCATGAGATAGGAGCCCATCTGCCAATGCAATAGGGCGGGTTTCTAGAAACAATCTCCATATCCCATAACTATGTGCTAACATAGGACTTAGCTAGTGTATCCACCTTATAGCTATACATTTAGTTCTATCTTAGGCAAGTAGGACACCTTATTTCAGTGTGGGGTTACATAACACCAAATTTCATGTAGCTCACATGTCTCTGTCGGTTATGGCTACTTTTCCCTATATAATAAAGATAATGAATGAGACATTAACTATACTATGACTTCTTGGTGAGTTTACTTAGTAGGACTAGGGGTTTGGGACTTCACTTCCACATTTCTCAAGTAGACTTAGTAGGATGTTGCGGGATGGTTCCTTTAGATTATGATGAGATACAAATGTATGCATGTGTGTTGAATGAATAATTGTTATGAATGACTTTCCTTATATTCAAGTGATGTACATGCTTATTTCCTTAGTTGTGACTAATGATTATAATGAGGTCTAAAGATGATATGCATGACCAAGGTAGCTTAAGGGGGGGGGGGTGCTTAGTAGGGTTGGTATTATGGGATGCCAACCATACAATTCACAAGTATTTCTTAGGGGTTGCTAAGGTGTTGATATTACTATGTAATGAGTATAAATGTGATTATAGCTTGTGTTGTACATTGTAAATGGATGTTGGTTCTAAACTTGACAAAGGCATACTTTTCAACTAAAATGTCCTTTTTATCATATTTAAAGGATTTTATGCATGTTTCCATACTTAGTACATGTTTGTGCTAACCCCTTCTTCTTCTACATTTTGATAAGTGTAGGTTTCGGCTAGGTGATATACATTCTCCTTTATTGAAGAAGACTTGGATTGCCTATTTCCAAGTTGTGGTGAGTCCTTAAGTTTGAGGATAGATTATCCATTTCTTAGTTTCTATTGTACTTCTCATGTTGAGACTCTTATCAATGCAAAGGGGCTAATTCCCAAACTTTGTATTCCTATGTTTTAGATGGTGTATGGGACAAAGTCTAGATTCCTATGATTTTCCTTTATGAAAAAAATGAAGTTTGACTTCTATTGTAAAAGTTTTAAATTTTTCTGCATTATTTCTATGTTTTATGTTATGATGATACTAGAGGCTTGTATGAGACCCCTTCGGGGTCAAGTACGCCTTGTTACGTTTACGATGTACTCCCAGATCGTGACAAACTTGGTATTAGAGCATAAGATTTTGGGAATAATATTTGGGTTGATGTCTCATGCAACACGCCTAGTAGAGTCTTGTTCACGAGTATGAAGCGTGCCGCACTTATGAATGAGAGGTTGTAAGATGTTTAAGAACTTTCACTTACTTCATTACTCTTTAGTCGTGCTTTGGAGTCCTAACTCTATGAAGTCCTTTCTCCTAACCCTCTTTTTGTGACTATAGGCAATGAATACAAGAAACGGTAATGCAAGGAGGGCATACGAAGAGAATGTGAATGAGGGGGTTCCTCCCCAAGCTCTTCAAGACCGTCAAGTCCCTAATGATGAAGGGGCTATGACTAATGTGGAGATAAGGGCGGCTCTCCAAACTTCGACTCAACTCATGACAGCTCAGATTCAATTCGTCACCACTCAACCCCAAGCTATAACAGCCCAAGCCAACCGAGAAGTTGGGTCCCCGGGTAAACCCTAATGTGAGTACCATGGCCTCAAGGTTGAGAGATTTTATTAGGTGAACCCTCCCATTTACTTGGGTTCCAAAGTGAATGGAGACCCACAAGAGTTTTTAGAAAAGGTTTACAAGATAGTGAATGCTATGGGGGTGACTTCTACTAAGAAAGCCGGACTAGTGAGGTATCAATTGAAAGATGTGGCCCAAGTATGGTTTACTCAATGGAAGGATAATAGGGCTATAAGAGCGAGTCCCATAAGTTGGAAAGTATTCAAGAAGGCGTTCCTTGATAGATTTTTTCCCCAAGGGAAGAGGGAAACCAAGGTTGAGGAGTTCATTAACCTCCGTCAGGAGGGGTAAGTGTCCAAGAATACTCCTTGAAATTCACCAAGTTGTCCAAATATGCCCCATCTTTGGTGTCTAACCCAAGAGATGAGTTAAGTCACTTTGTCACCGGTGTGTCCGATACTATTGAAGAAGAGTGCCGAGTGGCATTGCTCCATGACAACGTGGATATCTCACGGTTAATGGTCTATGCTCAACAAGGTGAGGAGACAAGGCTTAGGAAGAAGAATAGAGAGGTGAAGAGGGTAATGACTGATGATGGAAGTTCTTTAAGGGTAATTTTGAGGGTCAAAGTGGACCAAGGTTCAAGAAGAGGTTCTCCAATCAAAGTTCCTCTAATGCTCCAAAGACCAACAAATATAGGGTGTCTAACCCTAAGCCTCGAGGAGGCAATAGGGGTGGATCTTCCATGGAGAGACCTACATGTGCTAAGTGTGGTAAGAAATATGAGGGGAAATGTCTTGCCGGTATGGGTGTGTGCTATGGATGTGGCAAAAGTGCACATCAATTGAAAGATTGTCCAACTCGTGCGGCCAAGGAGAAATAGAGTAATCAAGTTCCTCCTAGTGGTTCCAATTCCGATGCTCCCAAGAAGAATCGCTTCTATGCCCTCCAATCTAGAAGTGATCAAGAGGGGTCCTCGGACGTTATTACCGGTATGTTACAAGTGTTTTAATTGATGTTTATGCATTATTAGACCCCGGTGCCACTTTATCTTTTGTTACTCCTTTTGTGGCTATGAAATTTGAAGTACCTCCTGAAGTGCTAAAAGAACCTTTTTCCGTGTCTACCCCGGTAGGTGATTCGGTTGTAGCTAAGAGAGTTTATAGGAGTTGTCCTATCTCTTTGTCTCATAGAGTCACTTTGTTTGATTTGGTGGAATTAGACATGCTTGATTTTGATGTGATCTTGGGGATGGATTGGTTGCATGCTTATTTTTCTTCCATCAATTGTAGAACTCGGGTAGTAAAGTTTCAATTTACAAATGAGCCCATTTTGGAATGGAAGGGGGGAATTCAATCCCTGGAGGTCGATTCATTTCATGTCTAAAAGCTTGTAAAATTATTTCTAAGGGTTGCATCTATCATATTGTAAGGGTTAAGGACTTTGAGTCTGAGACTCCTCCTTTAGAGTCGGTCCCCGTAGTAAGGGAATTTTCGGAAGTCTTTCCGATGACTTGCCCGAAATTCCTCCCGAATGGGAAATAGACTTCGGCATTGATCTTTTTCCAGATACTCAACCCATATCAATTCCCCCTTACCGGATGGCTCTGGCCGAATTAAAAGAATTGAAGGCACAACTCAAGGAGTTGCTAGACAAGGGTTTTATTCAACCAAACATATCTCCGTGAGGTGCACCAGTATTGTTTGTGAAAAAGAAAGATGGGTCTCTTAGGATGTGTATTGATTAACTCCAATTGAACAAGGTCACCATAAATAATAAGTACCCTCTCCCTAGAATTGCTGATTTGTTTGACCAATTCCAAGGGGCGAGTTACTTTTCGAAGATTGACCGAAGGTCGGGCTACCACCAACTTAGGGTGAGAGAGGTTGACATTCCTAAAATGGCCTTTCGAACAAGATATGGTCACTATGAATTCCTAGTCATGTCTTTTGGTCTAACAAATGCCCTGGCAGCGTTCATGGATTTAATGAATAGGGTATTTAGGCAATATCTTGATTCGTTTATGATTGTCTTTATTGACGATATTTTGATCTATTCGAGGACTGAGGGTGATCAAATGAAGCATTTGAGGATAGTATTGCAAGTCCATACCAATTATATGCTAAGTTTAGCAAGTGTAAGTTTTGGCTTAAGTTGGTTGCTTTCCTTAGTCACATTGTGTTAGGTATGGACATTGAGGTAGATCCGAAGAAGACAGAGGCAGTGAAGGGTTACCCTAGACCCCTAACTCCTACTGATATTAGAAGCTTTTTAGGATTGACCGGCTACTATAGGAGGTTTATTGAGGGTTTCTCCTCTATTGCCTCTCCATTGACGGCCTAGACCCAAAAGAAAGCTAAGTTTGTGTGGTCGGAGGCATGTGAGAAAAGCTTCCAAGAATTGAAGGATAGGCTTACATCCTCTCTGGTGTTGACCTTACTAGAGGGTACTGATGGTTTGTGGTATATTGTGACGCTTCTAAAGTGGGTTTGGGATGTGTCCTCATGCAACGGGGCAAAGTGATTGCCTATGCTTCAAGGCAACTCAAGGTACATGAAAAGAATTATCCAAATCATGATCTCGAACTAGCGGTTGTAGTGTTTGCCTTGAAAATATGGAGACACTATCTCTATGGGGTGCATGTAGAAGTGTTTACTGACCACAAGAGCCTTCATATGTGTTTAGCCAAAAAAAATTGAATCTCTGACAAAGAAGGTGGTTAGAACTTTTAAAGGATTATGAGATGAGTGTCATTTACCACCCCAGCAAAGCCAATGTAGTTGCATATGCGCTAAGTAGATTGTCTATGGGTAGTGTGGTCCATGTAGAAGATGAAAAGAAGGAATTGATTCGTGATGTGCATAGGTTGGCTCGTCTAGGTGTCCAACTGGTGGATTCCACCAAGGGTGGAGTTATGGTTCATCAGGGTTCCGAATCATCCTTTGTGGTTGATGTGAAATCTAAGCAACATCTTGATTCTATATTGATGGAGTTGAAAGAATCGGTTCTCAACAAGTCCGTTGAGGTTTTCTCCTAAGAGGGAGATGGGGTACTTAGGTACCAAGGTAGGTTGTGTGTGCCAGATGTTGATGGCCTAAGAGAGAAAATTTTAGAAGAGGCTCATGGGTTGCGATATTCTATTCATTTGGGAGCCACCAAGATGTACCGTGATCTACGGGAAGTCTATTGGTGGAATGACATGAAAAAAGATATAGTGGGTTTTGTGGCCAAATGTCTAAATTGCCAACAAGTTTAGACCGAACACCTAAAACTGGGAGGTTCATTGCAAGATATAAATATTCCCACTTGGAAGTGGGAGGAGGTGAATATGGACTTTGTGGTGGGTTTGCCTCGTACTCGAAGGCAACATGATTCTATTCGGATCATTGTTGATAGGATGACCAAATCAACCTACTTCATTCCCGTTAAGGTGAATTTTTCGGCGGAAGACTATGCCAAATTGTACATCAAGGAGGTAGTGAAGTTGCATGGGGTTCCTTTGTCTATCATTTCGGACTGGGGTGCTCAATTTACTTCACATTTTTGGAAGATATTCCAACAAGGGCTTAGTACCAATGTTAAACTTAGTACCGCTTTCGACCCTCAAACGGATGGTCAAGTGGAATGCACCATTCAAACCTTAAAAGAGAAGTTGAGGGCGTATGTGATTGATTTCAAGGGTAATTGGGATGGCCATCTCTCATTGATAGAAATTGCTTACAACAATAGTTACCATTCAAGCATTGTCATGGCCCTGTTTGAAGCACTATATGGTAGGAGGTGTAGATCTCCGGTTGGGTGGTTCGAAGTAAGTGAGTTTGCTCTAATTGGTCCCGAGCTAGTTTATGATGCCATTGAAAAAGTTTGACTTAGTAGAGAGAGGTTGAAGACGACCCAAAGTCGGCAAAAGTCATATGTCGACAATAGAAGAAGGGATCTTGAATTTGAGAGTGGTGATTGGGTCTACTTGAAAATCTCACCTATGAAAGGTGTGATGAGAATTGGCAAGAAGGGGAAACTTAGTCCTCAGTATGTGGGCCCATACCAAATCTTGAAACGCATTGGAAAAGTTGCATATGAAGTGGACTTACCAAATGAGTTGGCTCCGGTTCACCCGGTGTTTCATGTCTCCATGCTCAAGAAGTGCATTGGTGATCCGGTGTCCATCCTTCCTCTAGAGGATTTAGGAGTTGATGAGAACCTTTCTTATGTAGAGGTCCTGATTGAGATTTCGGACCAGCAAGTAAAAAAGTTGAGAAACAAGGACGTAGCTTCCGTTAAGGTTCTATGGAGGAATCACTTAGTTGAGGGTGCTACATGGGAGGCCGAGACCGATATGAAGTCCCGTTATCCTCATTTTTTTCCTTCTACTCCCATTCGAACTTGAGGTAAATAATTCCTCTTGAGTTTTAAGTATTTTGGGAGTCATGTGTATGGTAGGAGTTTCCATGATTTCTTTATATTGTGCATGTTCTTGTGAGAATTCATATTAAAGCATAAATTGAGTTTTCATGATTTATATGTTCCTCATGTCGATTTGCATTTTAGTATGATGATTGCATTTTTGACTTCATGAGGTAAATTGATGAACATGCTTAATGATGTGTTGATGAGATGACATGTTGACTCTACATTGTTGTGTTGAGCTTGTATGAGTTGGAGAAGGTAGTTCCTCCCATGTTTATGTGAATTGATGAATTTTGTGCATATTGGATTGGTAGAAGTAGTTGCTACCTCCTTGTTTGGCATTGACTACGTCTTGTGAAAAGGAGTTGAAGTTTCCTCTTTGAAATCGTGCATGATGTGATTAGTTCATCTTTAGTTTTTGCTCATTTTGAAGTTTCATGCATGATGGGCTGCTAGTCTAGAGTTTCTAACTTAGTTTGGTGTTTTGTTCATCATTCGGGGATGAATGTTCCCAAGGGGGAGATAATGTAGCACCCCAGAAATCTAATGACCAAAGCTAAAGCCTAACGAGTAGTCTAGTAGCCTAGTGAAGTTGAAACGTAAGGTTAAAGTCCTAAAATAAATTCCCTAATGTAGTTCTAGGGTTTTAGTGCCTAAACGTCAAAGCACGACCACGTAGGACCCCCCCCAAGGGTCCATGAGGAGGACCCAAGGAAAGGTCCAAAAGCTGTCAAAAAAATAGCTTGTGTCGTGGGTGGAACCACGCTCCGTGGTTAGGAGTCGTAGTTAGAGACTTAGTCTCCCCAGGCTTGTCCCCCAATTCTGCCTCAATGACCCAAACCACGCCCATGCAGGACGGGCCGTGGTCCCATCCACGATCCATGAATGGGGTCCGTGGATCCCAACCTGCAAAAGCTAGTTTGGGGTTCAGCCAAAGGGAGGGTGTTTTCGTAAATTACTAATTATATTAATTAAGTAGTAAGGACGGTTATTATTAGTTATTTTAAGTATATTAAAGTATTTGTAACTATTAAACAACCCTTTTAACTCTCATAACTCACAAACTCAAAAACTCAACCAACTTCCCTCCCAAAGATATTCTCTCTCTAGACTCCATTGAAGAACAAAGAAGAAGGTCAAGATTAGGGTTCAAGCTCTAAGATTTTCACTCCAATTTCGTGGGAAAACATCAATTAAGGTATGGGAACCTCGATTCATGGAACACTTTTCTCCATGAAGCCCTTCAAACTCTAATTTGGAAATTGGTAACTTGTTCAAAAAATAGGGTTTTCATTCTAACCACGGGTTCTTCCTAAAAATGATTTTATTATTTTAATTGCATTATATTATGGATGATTTGATGTTTAATGGTGCTTTTCATTGTAAAATTCCCCATGAACCCATGAACACCCCCATGACCCCAATTTCATGAATTATGATGGGTGTATTGATGCAACATGATTACTATGAATTGTATCTATGTTAATATAGTTATTGAATTTTGTTTTATTCATGCCTATTGTAGTATATTTAGGTGTAATTTTGAGACATGATTCATGACCTTGAAAGGGGTAAATTGCTAGGGTTTGTACATATTGGTGAAAGTTGTGTATAAACTATTGATTCACTTAGAAAGTAAATCTCCTATGACTAATGTGTAAAGTATGGTATTGTTGAAAAGTTGTTCTTCCCTTGCCCTTACACTTGATGATGTATGAATGGTCTAGGATGATGATGATGTTATTGTGTTGATTGAAAGTCTATTCTCATGAAAACACTATGAATGTAATGTGACAGTTCTACTCACACACTAATGTTGATTCGAAGGTTGAAAGTACATTCTCACTTTTAATGAATCTATGAGCTATTTTGATGAATTGTATTGAATGAAGGATATAGAATTCCTTCACATATCTAAATACAATTCAAGATTTAATTATGTATAATTTGGGAATTAATGATTAGCACCGAGTGGATATGGAAAATGAGGTAAAGGCCATTCCGCCAATGCAATAGGGGGGTCATCTAAAGTGAACTCATGAGATGGGAACCCCTCCGCCAATGTAATAGGGCGGGTTTCTAGAAGCAATCTCCCTATCCCATAACTATGTGCCAACATAGGACTTAGCTAGTGGATCCACCTTATAGCTAAACATTTAGTTCTACCTTAGGCAAGTAGGACACCTTCTTTCGGTGTGGGGTTACACGACACCAAATTCCATGTAGCTCACGTGGTCTATGTCGGTTATAGCTACTTTTCCCTATATAATAAAGATAATGAATTAGACATGAACTATACTATGACTTCTTGGTTAGTAGGAATGGGGGTATGGGACTTCACTTCCACATTTCACAAGTAGACTTAGTAGGATGTTGCGGGATGGTTCCTTTATATTATGATGTGAAACAAGTGTATGCATGTGTGTTGAATGGATAGTTGTTATGAATGACTTTCCTTATATTCAAGTGATGTACATGACTATTTCCTTATTTGTGACTAATGATTATAATGAGGTCTAAAGATGATATGCATGGCCAAGGTAGCTTCAAGGGGGTGCTTAATAGGGTTGGTATTATGGGATGCCAACCATACATTGCACAAGTGTTTCTTAGGGGTTGCTAATGTGTTGATATTACTATGTAATGAGTATAAATGTGATTATGGCTGGTGTTGTACATTGTAAATACATGTTGGTTCTAAACTTGACAAAGGCATACTTTTCAACTAAAATGTCTTTTTTATCATATTTAAAGGATTTTATGCATGTTTCCATACTTGGTACATATTTGTGCTAACCCCTTCTTCTTCTACATTTTGATAAGTGTAGGTTTCGGCTGGTGATATACACTCTCTTTTATTGAAGAAGACTTGGATTGCCTATCTCCAAGTTGTGGTGAGTCCTTAAGTTCGAGGATAGATTATCCATTTCTTAGTTTCTACTGTACTTCTCATGTTGAGACTCTTATCGATGCAATGGGGCTAAGTCCCAAACTTTGTATTCCTA
The DNA here is from genome assembly GCF_019186545.1 of Solanum stenotomum. Taxonomy (NCBI): domain Eukaryota; kingdom Viridiplantae; phylum Streptophyta; class Magnoliopsida; order Solanales; family Solanaceae; genus Solanum; species Solanum stenotomum. Next base: position 14,873,625 of record NC_064285.1, read on the forward strand.
TGTTTTAGATGGTGTATGGGACAAAGTCTAGATTTCTATGATTTTCCTTTATGAAAAAAATGAAGTTTGACTTCTATTGTAAAAGTTTTAAATTTTTCCGCATTATTTCTATGTCTTATGTTATGATGATACTAGTGGCTTGTATGAGACCCCTTCTGGATCAAGTACGCCGTGTTACGTCTAGGGGGTACTCCCGGGTCGTGACAGAACATGAGGCATAAACACAGAAATGACCTGAAGGTCATTATAACATCCATTTCTAAAAAGGACTTCATCCGTGAAAGTAAGTCAAGAAGTACTTGAAGGCTCAAACAAGCTAGGAAATTTCTCCTGCATATCATGCTCCCGTCTCCTAGGTAGCCTCTTCAACCGAACATTGCCTCTAACGGACCTTAACAAGAATGACTCTCGAGCACAACCGCCACACATCTCTGGCAAGTATGGCAACTAGCTCCTCTGGGAAAGTCAAATGATCATCTTACTGTACTGCATCATACTGAAGCACATGTGACTCATTAGGAACATATTGGCGAAAGATCAAAACATGAAAGACTAGGTGGATAACTGAGAACATCAAAGGCAAAGCTAACTTATAAGCAACCTCTTCATCTGTCCATAGGATCTCAAAAGGCCCAATATACCTGGGCTAAGGTTTTTCTCAGCTCTCAAATCTCATCAAACCTTTCATGGGTGACACATAGAGGGAAACTCTATCACCAATTGAAAACCTCAGAGGTTGTCACCTACAATCATCATAACTCTTGTGCCTACTTTGGGTTGTCCGAAGTCTGTCCTGAATAACCGTCACCTTCTCCTAAGGCTCCTGAATAATGTTTGTATCACGAAGTCTAGGCTCTGTAGACTCAAACCAACCAAAGTGCGATAACACCTACCATATAAGTCCTCAAATGGGGCCATATAGATCCTAGAATGGTAGCTGTTATTGTACGCAATCTTCGCCAAAGGCAAGAACATGTCCCACTAACCTCCAAACTCTAAAACAAAGCCCGTAACATATCTTTAAATATCTAAATAGTTTGCTCTGAATGACCATCAGGCCGTGGGTGCAAAGTTGTGCTAAGGTCAATAGGAGTGCCCAACTCATCCTGAAAAGTCCTCAAAAAGCTAGAAGTTAACTGAGCACCCCGATCTGATATAATGGATATCGACACACGACGAAGACAATCCACCTCACGAATGTAGATACAGGCTAACCTTTTGGCGTTGAATGAAGATTGAACATGGAGGAAGTGTACTGATTTGGTCAGTTGATCAACGATGACTCAAATGCTATCAATATCTCTAGAAGTTCGAGGTAAACCTACCACGAAGTCCATAGTGACTGGATCCCACTTCCACACCAGAATGTGTAATCTTTTGAACTCACTACTAGGTCTCAAGTGCCCGACCTTCACCCGTTGACAACTCAGGCAGTGGGATACATAGTATGCAATATTTCTCCTCATGTCAACCCACCAATAATGCTGCCTCAAGTCACAATACATCTTCACACTGCCCGGATAAATAAAATATCTAAAATCATGGCCTCCAGAAGTATCAACTTAATCAACCCCCCCCAAACTCTTGGAACACCTATATGGCCTGCGAACCTCAAAACCCCATCTGAATCCAAGGTAACCCGGCTGACATCACCTGCTAACACTCAATCTCGAAGTGCCCCCAAGGTCTCATCCTCAAACTAACGACTACAAATCTGATCAAGTAGGGAAGACTAAACTCCCATATATGTGAAAACACGCCTAGAATCCGAGACATTCAATGAACCGGCCGATTGCTAAAGACTGAATGTCCAATGCACAAGGTTGCTCCATAGTAGATAAGAAGTCTAGACTACCCATACTCACTGCCCTCCGACTTAAGGCTTCTTGTACCACATTTACCTTGCTAGATGGTAGAGAATAAAGAGGTCATAGTCCTTCAGAAGATCAATCCAGCGATGTTGCCTCGAATTAAGATCCATCTGGATCATGATGTACTGAAGACTCCTTTGATCAATGTTGATCTCATAACAAACTCCATGTAGGTAGCGCCTCCAGATCTTAAATGTGAAAACTACCGTCGCTAATTCCATATTATGAGTGGGGTAGTTGCACTCATGTATCCTAAGCTACCTTAACGCATAAGCAATAAACCAACCCCGCTGCATCAATACAAAACCCAAACAAATGCTGGATGCGTTATAATAGACCATGAAACTCTTGCCCTTAGCGAGAAGAGTCAATATTGAGACAATAGTCAGCAACTCCTTGAACTTGCAAATGATCAACTCACACTCCTTACACCACTCAAAAGGCACATCTAGTCGAGTCAACCATGTCAGAGTTGTTGCAATAATGGAGAAGCCCTCCACGAACTGTCTGTAGTAGCTTGCTAATCCGGCAAAGCTTTGAACCTCAGAAGTGAGCTAGCTAGCCTAATCATAAATAGCCTCAATCTTCACCAGATATACCATGATGCCATCCTTGGACACCACGTGGCCCAAGAATTCTACAAACTTAAGCCAAAATTCACACATTGAGAATTTGGCATAAAGTCGATGATCTCTCAAAGTCTGGAGTACAATCATCAGATGTTTCTCATGATCACTCTTGCTTCGCGAGTATACCAGAATATCATCTATGAACAAAATGATGAACAAATCAAGATACGACCCGAACACCCGCGTCATCAAGTCCAAGAAGGCGGCAGTAAAATTAGACTACCCAAAAGACATCACTAAGAACTCATATTGGCCATATCGAGTCCTAAATGCGATCTTAGGGATGTGTGCTGCCCTAATTCTCAGTCGATGGTAAGCAGACCTCAAATCAATCTTTGAAAACACTACGACACCTTGGAGCTAGTCAACTAGATCAGAAATCTTAGGAATGGGATAACGGTTCTTTATCGTCACCTTATTCAACTACCTATGATCAATACACATGTGCATCATACCATCCTTCTTCTTCACAAACAGAACATGAGCACCCCCTAGGTGACACACTAGGCTTGATCAACCCCTTACCCAAGAGATCATGAAGTTGAACACTAAGCTTTTTGAGCTCTGTAGGGGAAATTCGATATGGCAGAATAGAAATAGGCCAAGTACCTGACTCAAGATCGATAGGAAAGTCAATATCACACTACAGGGTTAGTCCAATTAGGTCAGTAGGAAACACATCCACAAAATTATAGAAAACTGGAATAGACTCAACTAGAGCGACCTCCCTACTCACATCACACACATATGCCAAATAAGACAAACACCCGTTTGCCACTAGCTTCCGAGCCTGAATAGAAGTAATAACTCTGAACGTTGTGCTGCTAATAAAGCCCTTCCATACTATAGGGGAACACCAGGCATGACTAAGGTAACAGTCTTAGAGAAACAGTCTAAAACCACACGGTAGGGGGATAACTAGTCCATGCCCAAAATCATATTAATATCAAGCATATCTAACAACATAAGGTCATCTCAGGTGTCACGCCCCTGGATAGTAACTAAGCAATATTGAAGCACCTGATCCACTACTAAAGACTCACCCACGGGGGTCGACACATGTAATGATGCTACCATAGCCTCAAAAATCATACACATACGAGAAGCATAATACACAAAACATAAAAATAGGAAGAGCCTGGAACAAATAAAGCCGAAGGGGGCTGATGGCTTAAAAGAATCACATCTATGATTACATCATCCAATGACTTAGCCTCTGACCTCACCGAGGTTGCATAGAAATGGTCTGCCCGCTTGTGCCATGGCCATTAGTCCTACCACCTGACCTGCCTCCTCGAGGACCATCTCGAATACCCTATTGTGCATTGCAACAGTCCTGACCCTGACCTCGACCTCTAGCTAGAGGTGCTGCTGGTAGAGCTGTCTGTGGAGCTGGAGAAATCCTATGCAAAGGGCAATCTCTGGCTTAGTGACCTAACTCACCACAGTAAAAACAACCCAAATATGCTCCCAGAAAAAGGACCACCATAGTCGAAAGTACTAGCCAAGGACCCATGACTATAACTAGAGCCAACCTCACTCCAGCTATACCAATCACCCTCTAAACTCTACAATGAGGCCTGAGCATACCGCTTGGGCTGAGCCAGCTGAAAGCACTGTAAAGGTCTATCACATGTATCTCTGGGCCTATAGCGGGACCCTCTATAGTTACCCTCATATCTAGCTCTCTTGTTGCTGTCCCCTTGGGCTTCACGATACAACTGCTCAATAGTGTGGGCGTGATCAACAACATCTAGAAATGAGCAAATCGCTAAGACCATAGACTAAGCCTTAATTCGCAGATGCAGTCTCAACCCATGAATAAAGCATGAAACCCTCTATTCCTCAGTAGGTAAAATCATGGTAGGATGATGGGAGAACTCATGAAATCTAGCCTCGTACTTAGAAACTATCATAGAACCCTTCTCTAACCTGAAGAACTGATCCCTGAGGTGATTTTGATGTTACGAAGGATAAACCAAGCCAAGAAGGCCTCAAAAAACTCAGTCCAGGTGACCGGAGAAGTCCTAGCAGGTCTAGTCTCAATAAATGTACACCACCAGTATCTGGTTGGCCCATCAAACTGATACGCAGTGAATTCACTCCTCTGACTCCACGAGACACAAGGTATGCAACTGCTCACGACAATTAGTTAGAAACTCGTGGGCATCCTCACCCACAACCATAGAAAACCTTAGAGGTGAAAGCCTCAGGAACACTTTGAGCATCTTCTATTCCTCTAGCAGCATAGCTCCAGCCACAATCATGGGATGGGCACCCCAGGTGGTACCTGGGTTCGAGTGCCTATACTGCGGGCTTATCCTACTGATCTGGTGTTGGTCTCGGTACTGATGAGTCCACCAATTGGACTCATTTAGGGCTATATTTTAATAGAAATTGTGTCCTCAAATGCTTATTTTGTCTCAATATCTGATGAAAACCCTTAAGTTTCAGGTATTTGGAGTTAAAGAGAGCATGGACACTATGTCGCCAAAAGGAATGAAAAGGACTGAAAAAAAGAAGAAATGAAGGCCAGAGGATCATCGAGTCCACTTGGCGAGTTGCCGAAGGGTCTTACTTCACCTTTTGTTCTAGTGTGCTGAACCCTGAAGAAAAGGATCAAATCGGCTAAAAAATGAAGCAACCGGTGCATCACCGAGCAGTTTCGTGAAACAGTACTATGTCACCGAATAACCTAGAGTACGACGATGTTGAAGGCTGGTACAAGACGATGATGAGTTACACCAAAGGGTGAATCGCCGAGTTGATCAGCGATTCAGACTAATGACGCCGAACGATCCGCTGCAGCACAAATCTGTGATAACTATAAATACTAGTTAGAGTTTTAGTTTTAGTGCGGAACACTTTTATTATAATTTTTTCACTTAGAATAGTACTTTGGATATTTTTGCTCTAAGTTTTAAACAGGGTTTTGAAGACTTGAAGAAGAAGAGGGTTTCATCTCCAAGGATTTGGACTTGGGTCTCTTGGATTCTTCATTCTTGGCTTGTAACAAGACTTAAATCTTCAAATCCATTTGAATTCTAGCTCATTTAGGTATAAAATTCTATATTTTAATGTGTGGCTAAAAACCCCAATTCTTGGGGTGATTTAGCAAATATGAGTTAAGATAATTGTTAGGTCTTGCTTGTTGATAGTCTATTCGTAGTTTAAATGTGATTTTGTTTAGTGGTTGTGGATGAATTTAATGAATTTCTAGTTGCAAATACAAGTTTATTTATGTGTTTTTGGCTTGCTCGAGAGAGAGGACGTGAAACTAAAACCACTAAATTGATGGCTAGTGTGAGTGGGTCAACATGAGGTTTAGCTCGAGAGAGTGAACCCTAGTCTCATATCCACACACTCAGCTCGAGAGAGTGAGTGGGTGAAGGCATAGGCTGGTCTTCATGCGGCAAGTGGGTGTCCGAGAGAAACACATTTGAAATGGGGTAAGTTGCTCGAGAGAGAGCTTATCCCCTTTAAAGTCTAGCCTAGTCACAATTACTCTATTAATTTTCTATTGAAAGCATGTACCCAATACTTTAGATTAACTCGTATTCCTGTCACATCCCAAGGATTCCCTCTCATTATTTAGAAACCCTTATTATTTTGCTGTTTTTACTTACTCGTGACAAAAACCCCCCCATTGTTAATTGACACTCTTGTGTCCCCCTTTTAATTTACAATGTTTTTATTCGTTAATGTCTTTAGCTACGACTAATTAGAATTAAATTTTATTTTTCTATAAAGTCTCAAAAGCACTCTCTTGGGATGATCCCAACCCTTGGTTAGGTTATTATACTATTGCACGATCGTAGACACTTGCACTGGAAGTTGTGTCCTTGATTACGCAAACATTAGGTACTGGCGTTGGTACTAGGGCTTGTTGTAGGCCACCCAACACACTCAAAAGTTGTGCAATGGCTGCCTAAAGATCTGGTGCCACACCCAGTCCGAGTAGTGGTCCCAGCCCTACTTGCTGCTTTGGAATATGGGCGGTTGGAGGATCTACAACTTGCTCTGGACCCTGCTCTCTAACTGGGGGTGGTTCTGCAACCCTACCTAGAAAGGCAGGTCAACCCCTACCTCAATCTATCTCATGGAGCATACGAGCCATCATGCTAAAAGAGTGAAGCAAGTGAGATTTCTAGAAGCCAATAACACCCATGCTGCATGGAAGTGATACAAAAGAGAGGAATTCCTAAAGACGCCCTGTAGCCTCCCAAATATAGGACTCAGATGTCTCCACACCAATTTGTAGGACTCTACTAGGTATTAACTTTGTACTAGTGAGATTGGTGAGCCTGAGACTCTGCTACCAACTTGTGACAACCCGATTTCCTAAGTCATAATGACACCACTATAATCCACCAGTAGGTAAGTCAAGTCGTACTCAGAACGACAAGTAATGAGTACTAGGGTAAAACCAAACAGAAAATAACACTAACAAAAAGAAAAAACATAAACAAAAGAAAACCAAAACCTATATTGAATAGATACCCTCCCAGGACTTGGAAGTCAAGAGTACATAGTTGTCTAACAAGAATAAATACAATTCCCAATAGTGGGACACAACAAGTTGTCTCAAAGGCAAAAGACATGCTAACATATGTAAAGAAGGAGACAAGTTGATTCAGGACGCCAAGTTCTCACCCTCGTCTCTGATATCCACAAGCTTGCAAAAAATGGCACGAACGATCACCGTTGGTATTGGTACTAGGACATGCTTCGCGAAAACATGTAGAGTGTAGCATAAGTACCAAAACAAAGGTACTCAGTACACATCATATGCCGACCGAGCAAGAAAGGTAAAGCTAATTTGATGAGATAGAATCTAGACACATATAGAGGCCAGAGCGGATATGAAAAGAAGGCACACAAGCATACAGAAAGTAAATCTAAGTACAACTAAACTTGATAAAATAGCCTAAAAACAATTTCTAGTAATTTAAGCATGATCAACTAGGTACCCACCCCAAATTCACAAAATGAACATACATTTACATTATTAAGCTCAATCTAAGAAATGGGAAGCCATAGTCTACCTTAAAACAGACCACACATACTCCAAATCATAATTCTGGAACTTTTCCCTTTTGTCAAGCTCAGAGCTCTATCGCGCTATCAAAAATAAGATCACAACATTAATATGGTCATTTAGACACCAAAAACAGAGACAAACCGAAATTAGAGTCAAAACAGGAAATATGAGACCTTTATCATATATTCCAAAACAACTTCGATAAGAAGCCCAATTTAGCTCCCCAAACTTGTATCCAAAACAAGGATCTAATTCGGGGATCAGAATAGCCCAAATCATCAACATGCAAGAATTTATAATTTAAAGGGGATGGGCAGCCTCTTCGGAGCCATTTTATTTCAAATGAAGGTTCTTCAACAATCTTCGAACACTTCCCCACGTAGCCTTGAACTTCCCTATCACCCTTGACATTGAATCACTTAATTTGGATCTCAAATGCTCAATAAATATCCAAAGGAAATATCACCATAGCTGCTAATTAGGGTTTGATCTTATTTAAAAATACTAGACAAAAATGCTCATCATGATCGCGGCCAAGAAAGCGTGATCATGGAGTTCCACTGAACTGAAATTCACAAATGCTGCCATAGGCTCGCATATATGAAGGCAAATTACCCAAGGCAACGCTATTGCGGCTAAGAAGCCGGCATATGTGAAGGGTAAAGAGGCGAGACCCTTATGAATGTGGCCTAGGCCTATCCAGAGTTTGAGTTTCTGATGTTTTGTCGAGGCCTTAATAGCGGGAGGTGTTCCTCTATAGTGGTGCTTAGACCATTATAATGAGGTTAATTTTTTCTATAGCAGCGTTGCTTTCGCGGGGTGAAACAAGAATTTATGCAGAAATTCCCCAAACCTCTTATTTTCTACATCATTCTTCTCGAGTTTGAGAGGGGAGAATTAGGGATTTCCTGCTTAATTTTCCATCAAATTAATCAGTAAAGGTATGTTCGTTACTCCCCTATCTTAGATGTTGATTCTTAAGCTTTATATATTTGTCTCAATATGAGCCTTTCCATTTTTTCACACTGTTCATTTGATCTTTTGCTCTCATATATCTCCACAACATGAGCCATTTTATCTTTTCACACTAGTCATACCACCTCATGCTCCAAGTTTATCTATTCAAGTTGCTATCACTTCTATGCGAATTTCGTACCGTTATTTCGTTGTTAGGAACTTCGTCATTTCCTAAATTCACAACTACACATGGCTTGATTCTCGTAAAACCAGAGATATGTAGGTGACTTGATACTAAAGTCTCAATCACACCATTTCCACAACTCCATATCATTCCATCTTATTCCACTAACACCATTCTGTTAGTTAGACAAAATCGGCTACTCAAAAAACGTCTTTGCCGTCAAATCATCATTCATTCTCAAGAATAGTGGGAAAACTATTGACACTCATTTTTTGCCGACCTATAAACTATTTTTAGATTGCTATTCGATTAAATATGCATTTTAAAAATTATCTTTTTTTTTATATATATTTAAGTTACATTTAATTTTTATCTAATTAACCATATACTTTAGTATCCATAATTTAAAATTTTATTACTATTATTTATCAATTGTTAAATTTTAAATAACAATTTTCATACTTTCAAGATTTTATGTATTTATTTAGTAAATAATATATATGTATAAAATATGTAGTGAAGTATATTTCTTTTGTATGGAAAATTGCTATTAGTTATTTATTTTAATATGTGTAGTATGTTTGTTAATTAAGTAGGAATCCATTTAATCTTCCTTCAAATTATTTAAATCACAGCCTTTTCTTATTCAATTCTATCCAATTATTTGTATAATTCATGTCAATTCTAGAACATTTTGGGCCAATTGACTTAAATTATAATCCCAAGCCTATTTTTTAATCATACCCCATTCATCTCATCTTGACCCATTCCAAAACCAATCTCATCCCTTCATCTCATCTTAATCCCACGATCAAGATTTATTATTCTTTATTATCTATTTTAATCAAAACCCTTAATTCCCATTTCTTTTCTCCCCTCAATCCCTTAACATTGGCAAAACCCTACCAAAATTGATAAGTCACCTCACCTCTCTCAGCCCCCACTCCTTTCCTCTCCTCTAGCATCGCCTAAAACTCCTCAAGTGAGAATGACACAACCACCAATGCACCATCTTTCTCCTCTCCTCTCGCTACTCCAGTGGGCAGCAACCGCCTCAACCCCCTACCTGCCAATTTGTCTCTCTCACCAGATCCAGCGAAGAAAATGCCACCAACAACGAGTCTGAATTCTTGTGTGATCAAATTTAATGGAAACATCGAGAACCTATGATTGTGAACATGGATCTCGGGTATGTCTAATTTTATATGCATCGTTTTGAAATATTTAGTTCTTTTTGAACAAGTTCTAAGATTGGAATGATGTTACTTTGATTTGCTTGCCAGTGTTCATATATATTATTGCATAAGATTATCTTTAAAATTTTCAAGTCGTGTCTTTCTTTATTCATAGACAAATTTTGTCGTTATTGTTACATTAAAAACTTTTGTTATGCTGAATATGATAAATTTACGACAACTTGTGTGCTTGATTAATTAATATATATTTTACCTTGTTTTATTCTCTTAACCTTGAAGAAAGATCATTTGAAAATGATGATTCTTTGGTATTTTCTTATCTGTTCATTGTAACAGTCATATTTGTTAAATACAGTAATGTGAAATTGCATACTTGTATAATTGACATTCAAAAGACATGTTTCTTTTGTTATAATAAATTAATACCTTTATATTTAATAAATTGCTATTAAACTATGGTTATATGATATCTCTTCCTTTTCTTCTCCTAACTGATAATTTTAGTACCAATCTGTTTATGGTAAATTGCATACATCTTGTTGAATCTCTCTTTTACTTGTCTATTTCGGTTAACATTGATTTATCTTGAAACTTGATTGATTCGATCATGTTAATTAAAGTTGAATTTCTTGATTTTTTCAGTTAAATTTGATTCTCCTACCTTATATAGTTTGAAACGGTTTCTCATTTTTTATTATGGAAAACTTTGGTATAACAGTTGTATTAAGGAAAAAAATTTACTTGATTTTATTTCCTTCCATTTTATATGTTTTACCTATTTTCATATATAAAGAAGATCTCTCCTATCATCATGGACACACTTTGATAAGCATACTTTCTTACTCTAAAACACTCTCAAAATAAAAAAGGCAAAACAATACCCTAGTATGCTATCAAATTTTCTCTGTTTTTGGCTCACTAGTTTGGATTTCATATCAAGTTTATTTATTTATTATCAGTTTAACCATTTAGTAACCTTTATTAATATTATTTTATTCTTGCATTCATCATTTTATTTACTTTAAGTTTAAGTTATTGGAAAGGAAGCGACCCAGTCAATCATCTTATCTCTTTGTGAAATTTCGGATGTGTTTCACGTTTAATATCTTTGTGATTGATATTTATGACACGTGAAACCTTTGCTTGAGAATCAAGATGATTAATCTTGCTTGGTATATCTTCTGTAAGGTTTCGTTATGAATGAGTATTTAAGTTATGTGAGTATAACATGTTTAGAATATTTCTTTTAGAATCAAACCTTAATTAGTACAGAGTATTTCGTATTTTTGTATTGTGTTTATGTATATTTGATTATTAACAAGTTTTTAAACATAATTTGAATATGTGAACAGTTTGCCTAGTTTAGGGATACATCTGGACAAAGTTTTACTTAGAGTTAAAAAATATTTTTTCCTTCAGGGGAAGATTTACCTCAAAGGAGAGGTCCCCGACAATCCTCGAACACTCCAATGCAATGCCCCGAACACCCGGAAAACACCAAGCTTCAAATAACCAAAATATGAGCTCTATCACTCTGAAATTCACTAGTTGAAATAATAGACCAAGAACTAATTCTGTCTGGTATTATTTAAAAAGACAAGACAAAATTTCTCTACGCGAATACAGGATCGAGGGCAGAGATCACGGACCCCTGGTGAAATGACCTTCGCAGTTGCAGAGGTCAACTATGTGACCGTGATAACCAAACATGGTCAATGCCAGTCAACTCCTCTTCACAATTACGGAAAGTGCCTCGCGACCGCGATGGTCAAGCATAATACCCCCACCAATCACATATGCTCCCATGTGATTGGGATGAAGAGAGCACCAACAACAGTTGTTCGTGCATCATTTGAAAACATCAAGTCTCCAAATCTCTAGTGGGATGCTTGGAATTTGTTCAGAACCCTGTGTGCATAAAACAATATGCTATCCCACCAAAGTTTACATTCCATACCCAACAGAGCAGTCAAAACTTCTAATGAAGGTCGCCTCGACAAAAACTAGGTTCCACAATCAAGCTCACTTTAAGTCAAATTCTATGAGGGGGCTCGAAATTAGCTCTAAAGCCTCTAAATCCACATGAAAGTTCGTTTGAGACCAAATTCGACATTCCTAATCTAAAAGAACGGTTAGAATTGCATTATGACCCTTTTTAAATTAATTTATTTATTATTGAATTGTGCCCTAATGCGCCTTTAATTTGTTAGGTGGTGACTCTTCTCTTTTAATAATCCTAAAATAGAGTTGTCACATTGTTGTGAAATGCATTTTGAGAAAAATGGGGCGTAAAAGCATGGAACAAATATTTTTCATCTTGAAATGGTCTCATATTTTCAGCCATTTGCTTCACATTATTAAACTTTATATATTCACAGTGTTCAAATGAAAAGAAACTATACCACTTCTTGTCGACTTCCTGCACATGTTTTTCAATTCCTAATATGTGGAAAAGTAGTTGTAGACGCGCAAGTATCTCATGCAATGGATGCTCCACAGTGAATATTCAAGTTATTGAAGTTTTGACCAAAATAAGTTATTTAAAAAACCAATTCACCAAACTAATACGTTTTTTAAATTTTTTACAAAAGTAGTATAAACGTACTTCATGGTAACGTTTTAGGTTATTTTTATTTTAAAAATTCAACGGACAAAAACTGACGGAACTGACGACGTTAAATGAATAAACGTTATGTGAGTAACGTTTTACATGTAAAACGTTACTCACAATAACGTTTATTGAAAATCCAATCATGTCAACCCTGCAAATGCAGAATCAAATCCTGCAAATTTAAAATGCTACTCATAGTAACGTTTTAGGTTTAAAACGTTACTCACAGTAACGTTTTAGGTGTAAGAATCCTTTGACTCCTGCAAATTTAGCTATAAAACGTTACTCATAGTAACGTTTTACCTCAAAAACGTGACTGTCAGTTACGACACTCTGTTAAAGTCTTCATTCATTTTTTAAACTGACCACATGTTATTGTAAAATAAATGTTGCTGTAAGGAATGTTTTGCATATTCCAACAATATTCAACAAAACTTTTACTTGTGTTGCCCATTGTTAAAATAATATTCACAAAACTTTATTAGGTAATAAGTCAAGTGTATCATATTATTAAGAGATTTTTTAAAATAATATTAATAAATTAGAAAAATAATTTTAAAGCTATAGTAAGAACTTAACATAATATGATAAACTTGACTTATTCTAATTTTGCAGGAGTTGAAGACCCGTGATTGGATTCTTAGTAAACGTTACTCATAGTAACGTTTTAGGTGTAAAACGTTACTGTGAGTGACGTTTTAGGTGTAAAATGTTACTCATAGTAACGTTTTAAATTTGCAGGATTTGATTCTGCATTTGCAGGGTTGACGTGATTGGATTCTCAATAAACGTTATTGGGAGTAACATTTTACACCTAAAACGTTACTTACAGTAACGTTTATTCATTTAACGTCGTCAGTTCCGTCAGTTTTTGTCAGTTGAATTTTTAAAATAAAAATAACCTAAAACGTTACCATGAAGTACGTTTATACTACTTTTATAAAAAATTTAAAAAGTGTATTAGTTTGGTGAATTGGTTTTTTAAATAGCTTATTTTGGTCAAAACTTCCAAGTTATTGCTAGATTAAATGATGGTGATCCGGAAGGAGTAGTTGCAGGTGTTGCATTTTGATCTTTGAGGTTACTGGTGATATCATCACAAGCTATTTCACTTGATTGAGAAGCATGGTTCTACAATCAAATAAATCTAGAAAGGATCTAATGTCTCCCTGCGAGTGTTACCTGAGGGTGAGCTCTCATTCTAACTGGTTTGTTTGCTTTGTCATCTCAGCGTAATTAACTTATAGCGATCAAACTATTTTTCCAAAGCTTATCAAGTTAGACTTATAAATTATAATGCTAAGATGATAAAGCAAAGAAACAAGTAATATAACTCTCATGGCGACACCAAATCATTCTTTGATTGATTTGATTGTAGAATCATGCTTCGTAATCAAGTGAATAACTGAAGAAGACACCACCCATAACCTCAAAGAACAAAATGCAACACCATGACCTACTACTTCTAGATCACCATCATTTAGTCCAGTAACAGGCTTTAATATTTATGAAGGAGAATCCATTGCCGGAGATACCTATGCATCTGGATCTTCACGTCTAGCTATTAGGACCTAAAAAACATATACAAGAAGTTGTACATTTCTTTTCATTTGAGTACCTTTAATATATAGAATTAAATCATCTGAAGCAAATGGCTAGAAAAAAAATACCATTTCAAGATAAAAACAATTTGTTCCCGCTTGCATTTGTACAATTACCACGTAGACAACAATTTCAAAGGTTATATAGAATTCAAAAGTATTTTAATTAATTTTAAATTATTTTAATAGAAAAGGGCCTAAAATGCCCTTAAACTATGAGATTTGGTATAATACTGCTCTCCATACACCGTATAAGTGTAGGCCGTTAGACATAAGGATATTTTTTACCCGAAAAGTTTATGTCAGGGTATTTGGGGTCTGAAAGGTATATGGATGGTAGGTTTGTACAAATTTAAATAGTTGAAGGGAATTTTAGGCCCTTATCGATTTAGAGTTTGATTGATGATGCTCCTGATTAGCATTTAGTAGAGGTGATCGTTGGAACATATGATCGCCCGTGAATGTAATTCCCAATAAAAGACCTTCATTCTCTCGGTTTCTCTAGCGAGGGTGACAAATTTCTGGTTGAGATGTTAAATAAATTTAATATAGTTGCCTATAAAGCATTTAGTTTTGTTTTTGGGACAATGTCTGACTAGTTCTATAGTCTGTCACAACCCAAGGTACCCCCTAGGCGTAACATGGCGTATAGGACCCCGAGAAGCCCCATACAAGCCACTTAGCATTCATAACATAAGAAATAGAATGAAAAGAGATCAAGAACAACATTTCAAGTCCAAATCATTTTATAAAAGTAAAGCGAAAGTCTACACACTTATCTCATTAGACATCTAGTACATAAGAATGAAATTGGGCCTAGCCCATATATCATTTCCAAATATATAAATAAGAAAGAAAACTAAAAACAATGAAAATCCATCCTCAAAGCATGAGTACTCACCAAAGCTCGAAATCCCTCAAATCAACCTCTAGCCACGAAACTGAGAACCCTGACTGACGGACCCTATATTTGGAGAAATGTAGGCAAAAGTATGTGTTAGTACAAAATATGTACCAAGTATTATAGCCATGCATATAAACATTTAATCATGCTAAAACAGGACATTTTCATGAACATACAATTATCAAGCTAAAATATGAGATAAGCGGGTTAGAAAACATGATCAATGCAAGCTAACACCTTTAAGTTCTTTGAAACAAATGTGAGATACTTCTTGAAGTAACCTTAGTTAATTATTATTGTGGGATGTAGCTTTAATCGACCTAGAGACCATGTGAGCTATAACATGATCCCAGTGGTCTCCTATACTGAAAAGGGTTGTCCTACTTGCCAAAGTAAGGACCATGAACTTCTAGGTATTGTGGATCCACTAGCTAATGTCTATCTAGAAAATCATCCTATGGGGGAACATAGATAAAGGATAAAGAGATTGCTTCTAGAAACCCGACCTCTACTCATGGGAGAGCTTCCATCTCAATAGCCTCTCGGTGCTAAGTATAAATCCCACAGAATAATCATTTTCTTACTTGTTCTCATTATCCATGGAAGGGAACGTCATCTTGCCAATCCAAGCTAGGTCATAAGTCATCCATGGAAAGGTATCATTCAACAACCAATCCAAGTTAGGTTTCATTAGGATAACTCTTTATCGTTGATTCATTTAGGTGAGAAGACCTTTCAACCTTAGAATCCTTATTATGTGAGAAAATCTGTCACAATCATACTTTCATGTATATATGAGAAAATCTTTTCAAAAACACTACAAAATTATCATTGATACTTCACTCTTAAAGCATCCTTAAAACATTTACATAAATCCCATAAGAACATGCTTAATTTCATAAACTCTTCATTCATAATCCAAAACCCACATCATATCATCATAATTTGGAAAACATGGGGTTTACATGGGTTCATGGGGAATCATCATAAAACCATAGAATTTCATAAATTCTTGCATAAGAGATAATAATTCCATCAATTAAATCAATAATCAAGAGAACCCATAATATAGAAGAAAACCCTAACTCAATTGGGGATTTCTAACTTTGAAAATAGGAGAAATTGGTAACTCCATGAATGGAAGCAATCCATGGATGAAAACTATCATACTTCAATGACAATTGCTTAACTTCAATGGTGGAATTGGAGACTTGCCTTGAAACCCTAGGTTGAACCCTTCTTCTTCAAGTATTCTAGAGAGAGAAATATTTTGGAGAGGGGACTTGTTCTTCTTTTAGAAATTTGAGAGATGATTTCAATTGGGGGAATTTAGGGACTAAAACAATTAAATAGAGATTTTAGTGAAGAGTAAAATGACATAGTATTAGGTTAAAATAATTAGGAAAAAACCCAACTTCCCAAAAAAAATAACAGCCGACCCTCGAGCTACATCTTGACCGAAGGTCCGTTGGTTAAACCACGGACCGTCATGCTAGTCCGTCATTTGGATCATAGACTGAGATCTGATGCCTCGATCAACGAACCTCATCCACTAACGGTAGGTCCAACGACGATCCGTTGGTCCCAGTTGTGGATCTCGACTTTTGATCTTGAAATTTTTCTAAGGCTGGAACTCACCTACGAGACCTATATACGGCTCGTAGATTGAACTACCGACCGTTTTGGCCGTTGAAAAATATAGAAAACTTGACATTTTACAAAAACTGAATGGTCATTCACGGACACCACCTACGGTCCGTGGGCTACTCCACATGTCGTGGATGGCCTCCCTCATTACTGCGCCAGATTTTTCTAAAAAGCTGAACTTTCTTACTTTCTGAATCCAAGGTGTTACATAATATTTGAATGACTAGCATATCTATTGATTGGGGTTTGGTCTTATTTAAAAAGACCAGGCCAAAATGCCTCTCGCGATCGCGAACAAGAAGGGCTACGATTGCATGGTTCACTGAACTGGACGTTGTGAACGCAACCAAGGACTCTACGAAGAAAAAAGGACCGGGGCATCATGTTCGCAACCAAGAAGCATTTAAACACAAAGTGTAAAGAGGCCAGGCCTTCACAACGCGGCTTAAGTGTTGTGATCGTGGAGGCCATTCGACTTGGCTTTCATGAACGTGGCCAAGATCCCCGGATGATGCATATTAGTTGGTTTGGCCAAGTCCCAAATCACTGTCAAATAAAATATGCTACCCTACCAAATTCTACATTCAATACACAACAGAGCAGTCAAAACTTCCAACCAAGGACGTCTTAACAAAAACTGGGCCCTACACCTAAGCTCTTTTTTAGCCAAAATCCCCAAGGGGTCTGGGAATCATCTTGGAAGCCTTGGGATCCACATGAAAGGTCGTTCTATACCAAACTCAATGTTTCAGAGTTAATTGAATTATCAAAATTGCATTCTCAGGCTGTCTTCTTAAAATTTTTCCAAAGTCAACCATTCAAGTTTCAAAATCTTCAAAACATGAAACTTGCATGAAAACCAAACGAACGCCAAGGTCACCGAGCTGTTAGTCCCATCAAATCATAAATGACTTGGGGTCGCAATAGGAACACTTTAAATGACGAAACAAAGGAATTTACATAGAAATGACCTGGAGGGTCATTAAAACATCCACTACTGAAAAGGACATTCGTTTGTGAAAGTAAGAGTCAATCAGTACCTGAAGGCTCAAACAAGTTGAGCAACAGCTCTCGCATCTCATGTTTGGTCTACTAGGTAGCCTTTATAATTGGAAAATGCCTCCAATAGACTTTAACCACATGAATGGCTCTCAAATGTAACCACCACACATAAAACTCTTCAGGAACATACCAGCGCATAATAGAAACATGGAAAACTTAATGGATAGTTGAAAATGAAGGAGGTAGGCCAACTCATAAGCGACATCACCAATAGTCCGAAGAATTTCAAAAGGCCCAATATACCTAGATCTAAGCTTGAACTACCTCCAAAATCTCATCACACCTTTCATGAGTAATACACAAAGGAATACTCAGTAGCAAATTACAAACCTCAATGGCTGATGCCTATGATCGACATAACTCTGGTTCCTACTCTAAGCTGTCTTGAGCCTATCTTGAATCACTCACACATGATCCAAGGCCTCCTAATGCAAATCAATACCATACGGCCTTGGCTTTGAAGACTCAAACCAACCAACTAGAGAGTAATAATGCCTACCATATAAGGCTGCAAACGAGGCTATCTGAATACTAGAGTTGTAGTTATTATTGTCTTCAAACTCAGCTAACGGCAAGAACTGGTCCCATTAAATAGTATGCTCAGAATTCCCGTCAATAGGTATAAAATAGATAAGTCATAGTCCTTTAAGACATAAAGGCTAGACTACCCACACTAGCCGCTTTTTGGCTCAAGGCATCTGCTACTTCATTCTCCTTGCATAAATGGTATAAAATATATAGGTCCTAGTCCTTTAAGCCCTCAATCCACTAGTACTACCTCGAATAAGGTTCCTCTGGATCATAATGCACTGAAGACTTCTATGATTAGTGTAGATATCCTAACAAAATTCATACATTTAGTGCTTAAGATCTTAAGCTCAAAAACTACCGCTGCTAACAATAAATCTTGAGTGGGATAGTTGTGTTTGTGCAACTTAAGACTCCTCGAAGCATAAGTTATAGCCCAACCCTACTGCATCAATACATAACCCAAACATAATGTCAAATGCGTCATAATACAAGGTGAAGCCCTCTTCCTTAACTAGAACAATCATATAGGAGCAGTGATAAGAAACTCCATGAGCTTTCAAAATCTAAAAGCAAGTCAATTGGGTCAAAGGTGCTACAAGAGTAGAGAAACTCTCCACAAACCGTTTGTAGTAGCACACTAATCTAACGAAACTCCGAATCTTAGTAACTGAGGTGGACCTAGCTCAATCACAAATTTCCTCAATCTTCACTAGATCTACCATAATACTATCCTTGAACACCATGTGCCCCAAGAATGCTAAAGACTCAAGAAAAAACTTGTACTTTGAGAACTTGACATAAATTCGCCGATCGCTCAAAGTTTGGAGCACAATCCTCAAATGTTGATCATGTTCTCCCTAACTCCATCAGTATATCACAACATCATGAATGAACACTATGAATAAACAATTAGGGTAAGGCTGAACAAATGTGTCTTCAAGTCCATGAAGGCGATAGGGGCATTTTTCAACCAAAGAGACATCGCAAGGAACTTGTAATGGCTATAACGAGTCCTAAATGCGGTCTTAGGAATGTCTGCTACCCTAATCCCTAACTGATGGGGACTAAATCTCAAATCAATCTTAGAAAACACCACAAAACCCTGAAACTAATCATATAGATCATGAATATGAGGCATGGGGTTACACTTCTTCACTGTCACCTTATTCAGATGCCTATAGTCAATACACATTTGCATGAAT
The DNA here is from genome assembly GCF_019186545.1 of Solanum stenotomum. Lineage (NCBI taxonomy): Eukaryota > Viridiplantae > Streptophyta > Magnoliopsida > Solanales > Solanaceae > Solanum > Solanum stenotomum. Next base: position 14,893,061 of record NC_064285.1, read on the forward strand.
CCATCCATATTATTCAGAAGCCGGATGGGGTACCCAAAGGCAACATACTAAGCTGAATGAATCCCTTACTCAAGAAATCCTAAAGCTAGACACTAAGCTTCTTGAGCTCTGTGGGGGCCATCCAATAAGGAAAAATAGAAATGGGATGAGTGCTCGACTCAAAGTCGATAGGAAATTCAATATCACGCTCTGGGGGGTAGGCCAGGTAGGTCAGTCAGAAACACATCCACAAACTCACGAACAATCGGAACTAACTCAATTGAAAGATACTCCTTATTCACATCCTAGACATAAGCTAAATAAGACAAGAAACTGCTAGCCACTACCTCTGCACCGAATAAAAGAGAAAACTCCAACTGATGTCGACTATAAGATCCATGTCACACTACTGGGGAATACTAGGCATGACTAAGTTAATGGTCTTAGAAATCCAATCCGAGATAATGTGGCAAGGGAATAATCAGTCCATGCCCAGAATCACATCAAAATATATATCAAGCAATATAATGTCAGTCCAAAGGTCAGACCCCTGGATAGTCACCAAACAAGATTGAAACACCTGATCAACTATTAAAGACTCAACCACCAAGGCTGACACATGCAATGGCACTGCTAGAGGATCCGAATTCATACTCAAATAGAAAGTATCAGACACATATACATATGAAAAAGTAGATCCCGAATCAAATAAAGCTGAGGTGGGATGATGGCATAAGAGAATTGAACTTATGATCATAACATGTTATGCCGCAATCACTTCCCTCACTGGAGCTACAAACAAGTGGGTATGCTTGCCTCTACCCTAAACATTTGCCATACCATATTGCCTGCCTCCATGGGGACCACCCTATGCACCCTGGTGACAACCTTGACAGTCCTGACCTTGGTCTCTGCTTCTAGCTAAAGGTGTTGTTGCTGGAGCTGGTCGAGCTACATAACGAGCTACTGCAGTCATCCTATGTAGGGGGCACTCTCTAGACCAATGGTCAAACTTCCTAAAATAATAGTAAACATGTAAGGATTGAGTTGTATAAGAATGTCCACCATAGCCTAAAACACCTGATTGTGAACTACCTAAACCTTGACTTAGGTTAGCATCACCCTAACTGTACCTCTCACCTTCTGAAGCCTTAAGTGAGGCATGCACATGCTTCCTAGATTGACGTTGTTGAAATCACTGGTGAGGCCTATCATTAAAGTCCCTAGTCCTAGAACGAGACCTGTTGTAGCTACCCTAATACGTACCCTCACAATGGAGCTACATGATAATATGGACATGGTCACATACATCAAAAAATGAGGGGCTCGCTGAGACCACAAAATGGGTCCCAATCTACAACTGAAGTCTCAAATCTCTAACAAAGCATCCGACTATCTCCTCTTCAGTAGGAAATATCATAGTAGCATGATGAGAGAGTTTGTACAACCTCATCTCATATTCAGATACAATCATGGATCCCTTCTCCAACCTCGAGAACTGATTTCAGAGTCTTATCTCTGATGCTTAGTGGGATAATCCTGATAAAAAAGGCCTCTGAAAGCTCTAACCATGACACCAGAAGAGACTTAGCTGGCCTAGTCTCTAGAGAGAAATGGATCCACTATATGTCTTTCCCATCAAGCTTATAACCGGTGAAGTCAAATCCTTTAGACTACACCAAGCCCAAAGTATATAGCCGCTCATGGAAAGTAGTAACAAAATCATTGGCATCCTCTTTAATCACCCTAGAAAACCTTAGAAGTGATAGTCTCAAGAACACCCTGAGCATCTTTTGTTCCTTTAAAGGCATAACTCTAACAACAATCATGAGTTAGGCACCCCTAGGTAGTGCCTAACCCTAAGGTGCCACTGTTGCAGGCTAACATTGCAAGGCTAGTGTTAATGCCACTGTAGCTGGGGCCTGCTGCATACCCTCAAGAGTTGTCAAAAGCTGAATGATGATTGGCTGGAGATCGGGAGCCATAAATAGTCTAGGTGGTGGCTGGGCTTGTGCCGACCCCACAAGCTACGGAAGAATTTAAGTTGTCTGAGGCTCGATTGCAGGCTTTGGAGTCATCTTCCTATCATGGGTTAGTACTAAACCAAGCCTATTGTCAAGTCCATCCTTTAGCTCTAATTGGGGCTTTACCTGTGGGACTAGGGGATCACTCTTAGCTGCCGAATGATCCATATGAGCCATTTCGCGGAAGAATGAAATAAGTTATATTCCATGAAACTAATAAGACACACGCTGCACGAAATCAATATAAAAGAGATAATATTCCCAATAACATCTTATAGTCTTTAAAAGATGGGATACATTTATCTCGGCACCAATCCACATGACTCTACTAGGAATTATCTCTATACATGTGAGATCGGTGAACCTGAGGCGTTGATACCAATATGTCACAACCCAATTTCTCGAGTCATGATGACACCTAATATAACCCACCTATAGATAAGCCAACCTGGAATGGAAAGTAATGGGTGTAAGGGTAGAAACAAAGAAGAAGCGACAATTTAAGTACAAAATTAGAAGAATAAGCGGAAGCAAACCAATATATATATATATATATACAATACTAAAGATTATTTCCACAACCTAGACGTCACAAGTACCGAATTGCTAAATAAAAGAGTACAAGTCCCAAAAGTGGACCAAATACAAATACTATCTCAAAATAGATGCAAAGTATAAAATGAGTACCAAAACAGCAGGCAACTAGTAGGCATCATATGTTGATTGAGCAAGAAAAGTAAAGACAATATGAAAAGCTAGAATTTAACACATAGAGGTTAAAAGAAAAATTCTAAAAGGAATGCACACGAGTGTACTAAGAACATAAATTAAGTAAGTAACCACTAACTAATCCTAACTATACCCCATACGCCCATAAGGTACACTTGTGTGAAAGTCTAAGGAAACCCCGAATAGACCTCATAAGATCAAGTGGTGCACATACTTTTCAGGTCCTAATATGTAGAAGAGAATATCCAAATGCACAAGTATCTCCTTTAATGGATGATCCTTTGTGAATATTCAAGTGTGTTGCTCGACTAAATGTTGGCGATCCAGAAGCAGTAGCTACCGGTGTTGCATTTTGCTCATTGAGGTTACTGGTGAGGTCATCATAAGCTATAATTTCTATTGAGAAGCATGGTTCGTCAATCTAATCAATCTAGTAAAATTCTTGTGTCTCCTTGCGAGTTCTACCTGAGGGTGAGCTTTCTATCTTACTGGTTTTTCAGCTTTGTCATTAAGCGTTAGTAACTTATAGCAATCAAACAAATCTTTCTAAACTTTAAGAGTCGTACTTATAAAATATAATAATCAGATGATAAAACAAAAAAAAAACAAGTGAGACAAAAAACCACCCTCAGAAAACCCTCGTAGGGAACCACCAGATCATTCTTGGATTTATTTGATTGTAGAACCACGCTTCCCAATAAAGTGAATGTCTTTAGAGGACGCCACCAGTAACCTTAAAGAAAAAAATGCAATGCCAGCAGCTACTGCTTCTAAATCACCATCATTTAGTCCAGCAATATGCTTGAATATACACAGAGGAGAATCCATTGCAGGAGATACTTACACATCTAGATTTTCACTTACAAATATTAGGACCTACGAAGTATATAAAGGGATTCAACAAGGAGTGGTACAATTTCTTTTCATTTGACTACCTTAATTACATAAAGTTAAATCATGTAAAGTAAATAGTTAGAAAAAAACCATTTCAAGATGATATGTATTTTTTCCTGCTTGCATTTGCACATTTACCAAGTAGACAACAATTTTAAAGGTTATATAGAATTCAAAAGCAGGACAATCATATCGCCTATTTATTAATTTGTTTTAAATTATTTTAACATAAAAGGACCTAAAATGCCCTTAAATTATAAGATTTGGTACAATATTTCCCTACATCCACCTTTAGGCCATTAGACATAAGGGTATTTTTGAGTTAAGAGGTTGATGTGAGGGTATTTTGGGGCCAAAATGTAAATGGAGGATAGTTTTGTACCAACTCAAATAGTTGAAGTGAAATTTAGGCCTTTATCCATTTATAGTTTGATAGATTATGCTCTTGATTAGTATTTAGTGGAGGTGATTCTTGGAACATATGATCGTCAATGAATGTTATTTGCAATAAATGACCTTCGTTCTCCCAGTTGCTCTTAATGTATTTAATATATAATTGTGTAATTTAAGAAAATTCATGAATTGAACTTTTTCATTTTAACAAAATGGACCGAATTCGTTGGTTTTAATATTTTCCCTCACCAATTAACGAAAGGAATCTGTCTATTTCTTATGAAGCACTTATATTACTCTTTTTGTAAGTTGTCACTTGTAATTATGAACAATTGTAGCAAAAAAAATTGTATTTAGCTATGAATTTTTTTCGTAGCAAATAGTTGAATTATTCACTATAAATTTTAAGTCGTCGCTATTTAAAACCTTACATATTTTGTGACAATTTTTTTGTTGTCACTGAATCATAGATTGTTTAGAGAAAATAAAATCTTTGTCACCAATTATTTATACTATTAGTGACAAAAATAAATATCATAATTAAAGTTAAATTATTATAGCTAAAACTTATAACATTTAACTACGAATTCTAATTTGTCGATATTGTAACAACATTTTTTTTTAGATGAAATTTTTTTGGGTAAAAAAATCAATAAATTTTAAGACAAAATAATTTGTCATGAATTAGATACATTATTAGTGACGAAATAATGTGTCACCGATAACTTTAAATTTGTGACTAACACTACTTAACAAATGGCGCCAATTATTTTTTTGGTGGGAAACTTTAGTAGACGAAACTTTGCTACGGTTTTTTTGTTTCTTCACTAAAAGTATGTGTCTCATATATTCAAGCACGAAAAGTAAATTTTGTCACTAA
>NC_064285.1:14898059-14990615 GCF_019186545.1 Solanum stenotomum
CGAAACCAACGGTACTCTCAAAATTTCAGTTTGAGCCTCGGAAACTCATATGTTGACCAAAGTCAACTCTTTATCAAAATTTCACAATTTTAGCAACTTAGGACCTCAATTCTTCGTTTCAACTCCAAATTCAACTCTGTAACTTCACATAGACCCATTTCGACATTCTAGAACTGCCGGAATCGATGAAAATCTGATCCGAGTCCCGAAACTGCAAATAACTCAAAAAAGCACTTTTTAACCAACTTTAACTCATAAAAACTCAACTTCTCAAAAACTCAATTTTTTACCAATTTTTCCTCAAGCTAACTTTACAACCACAAAAGATGGGACTTGGGCAACTACCGAAATGGCAAAATAGTCATTTCCATGAAAAATTACCAAAATGACCTTTCGAGTCATTACACCGACAACCATCACGTAAGAGCTGTTGTGATGATACAACGTTTTGCCTCACATTGCCAAGGCCGTCCTATACCTTTACCGAGGGTATAGAACCTGAACTACTCAGTGGATCCACTAGTCTATGATAAAAAGCACTAAAGGAATCATCTAAAAAGTATGACCCTTTTCTACCCATGATGGCTACATGGTTTATGGGGGCTGTGAGTTGTCTGAATTCTCCTTCATATCGGTGCTCAATACTACTCCCAAAAATATTCTATTAGCTATTATGTTTAAAAACATACTTCTTTATATGATTTGAGATTAGTGCTCAATAACTTTGCTCAAATGATATCTTGGAAATCAAAGTTTCCCCTCTTGCTTCATTTAGAAAGCGATTACTCTTCCCTGAAAACTAGCCCGAAGGCTCATTGGAAATCGAGGCTTCCTTTCTTGTTTAAATGTGAAAACATTTTAAACCCTTTAGGAATACATTGTCCCCATATACTTTTGAAGAAATGAACTTCAAGCTTTACTCTTTAATCTTTACTCAACTTGAACTTTAAGTTTTAAAACAAAGTTAAAACATTAGGAAAAAACTGTTGGAAAACTCTAAGAACTTCTCTTGACTTGACTTTTACTTCTCTTAACTTTGATCTTAACTTTCTTTGAATTGGATTGTGGATTCAAGATTCATGATCTCATGTTTATGGATGATTTCATGATGTTTATACGTACCTTAGAGTGTTGGAATCAAGTAGAAAACATAGGTACATTGCTAAGGAACAAGTACTAAAAGGTGGGGAATTAATGGGGAGAACTGGCGTCCCTGGTGCTCTGAGAGGTGTGGGGCGCCAACCCACAAAGTTCAGAGACAGAGTTGGGGCGCTTTGGCTGGCGCAGAGCCCAGAGGTCAAATTTCAGAGGCCCTTGTTTGGGGCTATGAGGGGCGCGAAGCGCCAAGACCCTCCCCAGATGACCCCTGACTTTTCTTCTACGTTTTTCATCTCTAAACCCTCCCAACTTCATTGGTACTTTCTCCAAACTCTTAGAATCATTTATACCCTAAATATATGATAGATTCAAACTGAAATTACACCCGGAAATAAGAATCAAATCGCAAGAAACCTCAACAACACAACCCACAAGAAATTCAAATGAAACTTCAACAATGTTCATCAAGAACTCAATTTCTAAACTTTCAAAGACTTAAATTAGCTGAATTGAATCATGATTGGCACGCCCGTGCACTAACCCAACACTATGTGATCTCACATACCTTGTAGGGATCACCCCAGATGAAATCCACAAGCTAAACTCGACGATCTTGACGAATCTTGCTTCTCTTCTCCTTTGTCCTCTTCTTTTCTCTTTTCTCCAAGCCCTGGCGTATTTTGGTAAAAGAGTAAACTGATCTAATTCTGATTAAACCCTACCTTAATTACCAAAAACGAAATAGAATAATTGGGCAAGGAAAAGACCAAACTACCCTTTCAAAATCCGGATTGGACTTTCCTTATTCCAACAGCCCAACTTCCAAAAGGCATAACTCACTCATACGAACTCGGAATCGTGCAAACTCAGTGGCGTTGGAAAGATCATTCCAAGATATTTCCTACAATATCTGGAAGTACCTCTAACTCATCATGTGCTAGAAGTTATGACCGTTTGAAGTTGGCTAAAACTCAACTTATTATAACTTGTCAAAATTTCCAGATTTTCATTCTTTCCAAAAACGACTATTTCAATTATTAGCTTCTTCCTAGTTATTTCAAATTGCGAGATGTTACAATATCTCCCCCTTGGGAACATTCGTCCTCGAATGAGATTAATCTTACTAGTCTAAGGGTGTAACATTCAATATTCAATTCAAGCACCCACAAGCAAATGCAAAACAACATGCCAACTTATAAAATAATACTAAGAAAGGATTAGTACCTTAATTCGGAACTTCTCCGGATTCGAAGAGATGTGGATATCTCTTCTTCATATCCTCCTCAGCTTCCCAAGTAGATTCTTTAAATTGGTTTCTCCAAAGGACTTTGACTGATGCTACCTCTTTTGTTCTCAACTTGCGAACTTGGCGATCTAGAATTTGAACCAGAATCTCTTCATAAGATAAACTATCCTTGATCCCAATATCTTCATTTGGTATGATCAATGAAGGATCTCCCATGCACTTCTTCAACATAGAGATATGAAACATCGGATGAACCACGGCTAACTCTTGTGGTAGCTCCAACTCATAAGCTACATTACCTACCCTTTTTGATATTCTGTAAGGGCCAATATATTGGGAACTAAGCTTCTCCTTCTTACTAAATCTCATAACACCTTTCATGGGTGAAACTTTAAGATATACCCAATCATCTACTTTAAAATTTAACTCCCTTCTCCTTACATCAGTGTAGGATTTCTGACGACTCTGTGACATGTTCAACCTCTCTTGAATTACTTTCACCTTCTCCATAGCTTGATGAACCAAATCTGGTCCTATCAACCCTTCTTCACCAACTTCAAACCATCTAATAAGAGATCTGCATCTTCTCCCATAAAGATCTTCATAATGAGCCATTTAGATGCTCGAGTGGTAATTATTGTTGTAAGCAAACTCAGAGGTAGGTGATCATCCCAATTCCCTTTGAAATCTATCACACAAGCCCTCATAATATCCTCTAAAGTCTAAATAGTATGCTCTGCTTGCCCATCTGTCTGAGGATGAAAGGCAGTACTTAAGTTCACCTTTGAACCCAAGCATTTTTGGAATGACTTCCAAAACTGTGCAGTAAATTGGGTACCTCTGTCTAAAATAATGGAGAACGAAACCCCATGAAGTCTTACCACTTCTTGAAGATACAAATTAGCATAATCTTCTGCTGAATGAGTAGTTTTATCGGCAAAAAGTGGGTTGATTTTGTCATTCTGTCGACAATCACCCAAATAGAATCATGTTGCATGTGAGACCTTGGTAAACCTGTGATGAAGTCCATATTAATCATCTCCCACTTCCATTCCAAAAGTTCTATAATCTAAGCCAAACCACTGGGTCTTTGGTGCTCTAATTTAACTTGTTGGCAATTTGGGCACTTAGCAACAAATTCTGCAATGCCATTCTTCATACTATTCCACCAATACACCTCTCTCAAATCAAGATACATATTTTTTGAACTTAGATGAATGGAATATCTGGAGCTATGAGCTTCCTCTATGATCCTCTCTTGGAGTCCATCCACCATTGGTACACACAACCTACCTTGATATCTCAATACTTCATATCCCCCTTGTTCAAAAGCTAATACTTTTTGCTTATGAACATTTACCTTAAATTCAAGCAAAATTGGATCTTGGTCTTGCTTTTGTTTCACTTCTAACACTAAAGATGATTCAGCCCCATTCATCATCACTACTCCAACTTTTGTGGAATCCATTAGTCGGACTCCTAAGCGTGCAAGTCTATGCACATCTTTCGCTAACTCTCTCTTTTCCTCCTCAACATGGGCAGTACTACTCATAGACAACCTGCTTAAAGCATCAGCAACAACATTAGCCTTACCTAGGTGATAAAAAATACTCATGTCATAATCCTTGAGTAATTTTAACCACCTCCTTTGTCTGAAATTAAGCTCTTTCTGAGTGAACACATATTGAATGTTCTTGTGATTAGTGAATACATCAACATGAACACCATATAAATAGTGATGCCATATCTTCAAAGCAAATACTATAGCAGCCAACTCTAAGTCATGTGGTGGGTAGTTCTTCTCATGAACTTTCAACTATCTGGAGGTATAAACTATAACTTTGTCATTCTACATTAACACACAACCCAAACTAACTCTGGACGCATCACAATAGACAACAAAGCCTTGCGTACCTTCTGGTAAGGTCAAAACTGGAGCAGTAGTCAACCTATTCTTCAATTCCTGAAAGCTTTTCTCACAAGCTTCAGACCATTGAAACTTAATTGTCTACTGAGTCAATTTGGTCAAAGGAGACTAAATGGGCGAGAACCCTTCTACAAACCTTCTATAATATCCCACCAAACCCAAGAAAATCCTAATATCAGTTGGAGATGTGGGTCTAGGCCAATTCTGCACTATCTCTATCTTTTGGGTATCAACTTTAGTTCCCTCTCTAGACACAATGTGGCCTAAGAATGTCACAGACTCAACCCAAAACTCACATTTAGAGAACTTAGCATATAACTCCTTATCTTTCAAAGTCTAAAGAACTATTCTGAGATAACTAGTATGATCTTCTTCATTCCTTGAATAAAATAGTATGTCATCAATGAAGGCAATAGCAAACATATCTAAATAAGGTTTGAAAACTTTTTTCATAAGTCCATGAATACTACAGGTGCATTAGTTAAATCAAACGACATGACCAAAAACTCATAATGACCATAACGGGTCCTGAATGTTGTCTAGGGAATATCACATTCCCTTACTTTAACTGATGGTAGCCATATCTGAGGTCTATTTTTGAAAAACAATAAGCACTCTGAAGCTACTCGAAAAGATCATTAATTCTCGAAAGCAGATACTTATTCTTGATGGTAACCTTATTCAACTGACGGTAATCTATACACATCTTAAGGGAACCATCTTTCTTTCTCACAAATAAGATCGGAATGCCCCAAGGTGAGATACTTGGTCGAATAAAGCTCTTATCTAAGAGATCCTTTAACTGCTCTTTAAGCTTTTTCAACTCTGTTGGTGCCATTCTATATAGCGGAACAGATACGGGATGAGTATATGGAAAAATATCTATACCAAAATTTATCTCTCTCAGGAGGGACTCTGGGAAGATCATCAGGAAAAACTTCTAGAAACTCTTTTACTACTGGGACTGACTGGATATGAGGTATCTCAACACTAGAGTCATTAACTCGGACTAAGTGATAGACACACCCCTTAGAAACTAACTTCCTTGCCTTAAGGTACGAAATGAAACGACCCTTAGGCACTGCTGAACTACTTTTCCACTCTAAGACTGGCTCATTTGGAAACTGAAACTTGACAACTCGAGTCCTATAATCAATGGAGGCATAACAGGCATGAGGCCAATCCATACCTAGAATTATATTGAAATCTACCATGTCTAACTCAATTAAATTAGCCATGGTGTCTTTGTGATTGATGGAAATGACACAATCACAATATACTCGCTCAACTAGAACAGACTCCCCAATAGGTGTAGAAACACAAAAGGGTTCACAAAGTTTCTTAGGAATAACATCAAACTTATTTGCAACATAAGGGGTTACAAAAGATAAACTTGCTCCTGGGTCTAGCAAAACATAAACATCAAAAGTAAAGACTTTGATCATACTAGTGACAACATCTGGAGAGTTCTCTTGCTCTTGGCGACTAGTGATAGCATAAAGACGGTTTCTTTCTCCTCCTGCCCTTGAAGTATCTCATCTAGATGCAACTCTATCTGCTGGAGCAACTGAAGAAGACTGGGCTCTATTGCCCCCATTACTATTACTATGTGTGCTCTTAGGACACTCTCTCATAAAATGACTATTCTAGCCACACTTGAAGCAACTAATGGAGCCATCACAACACACCTTAAGTGGCTCCTACCACACTTAGCCCATGAAAGAGTCTTAGTAGCCCCTTGTACCTTACTATATTGCGAATGCACAGGTCTAGCTATGAAGTTCTGAGAATTCTGACTATTGTACTCACATTTGTTCCTTGGTGCAGGTGCACTAACAGATGATGAAGCATGTCCTTTTCTGCTTATGTTGGAAAGAAGACCAGTTTGCATTACTCTTTTGTTGCCCGGACTCATTCCCTAATGTCTTAGACCTATTATTCTCAAATTCTCCTCTATCCTTCAGTTGGTCCTTCTTAACTTGTTGCACATGGATCATCGGCCTTGCTATGTCCTTGTCACCTATTAGCATAGTTGCCTTACCTTTCTTACTTGACAGACGAGACAGCCCAACAACAAATAAACTCATTCTGCTCCTCATGTCAGCAATCATCTCCTCCTTGTTTCTCTTAGCTCACGAGGAAAGAGACACCTCATGAAGGTACTCTCGACTATAGGCCAGCTCATAATCGATTACACGTAAGCACGAGTTAGAAATAGACTTTTAGAGATAAACTTTATCGCACGAAATGAGTATGAAAGAAGTGAGGAATTTCCTAAATGTTGAAGCCTTCTAATTATAGAAGTGGCGCGCTTCACATCGATAACTAGGACTCTACAAACATGGCTCCATAGACTCCCTAGGAGTCTTGAACTCTGTGCCTTGATACCAAGTTTATCACACCCCGAGCCTAGACCCTAGGAGGGACTGCCACTCAAGAACCATTGTTGGCCCCAAGCAAACCCTTTGCCTGGCTTACTTACTCAGCGGAAGACTTAACTCAACAAAGACAAGTCTACGTAATAAACTGGAATGTTATAATGGAACATTCAACTTGGCCATTAAGGCAAACTCAAGTCTTAACATAAGATAATGACAATGAAAAGACTAAAGAACTAACATTTTACTGTCTATGAAGCCTCTAAAACAACTGAGATGGATTGTCGGGACAAACCCCACAACATCCTAATAAACTAATAAAAATACTGAAAGCAATAAAAAGGAGTCCTCCGAAATGCAAGGTGACTCACCAACTGACTCTGGAGTGCTCGCTGGTTTAACGATGCGCTGGATGCTGATCCTAGTTACCCGTGTCTGCATCATAATAAAATGCAGGACAACTGGCATTAGAACATTGAATGTACGAGAATGCGAGTTGGAATGCTAAACACAACATAGGCTTGAAAGGAATCTGAAGAACTTACCTGGCTCAACTCAACATAACTGAACTTATTTCAATATAAAATAATTTAAAACAAGTGCAATATAAAGAAAAGTAGTTTAAATAATGATGTCAACTCTGTGTGTATGCAAAGATACATATAACTCTGAGATGTATGTAAAAATACAAATAAACTGTGTATCTAAGAATACAATTACTTTTGTGGGAGTTTCTCTAACCGACAACTATAACGTAAGAGCTATTATGATGATACAACATTTTGCCTCACGCTGCCAGGACCGTCCAATACTTTGCTTAGGGTATAGAACCTGAACTAATTAGTGGATCCACTAATCTATGCTAAAAATCACTAAAGAAATCATCTAAAAAGTATGACCCTTTTCTATCCATGATGGCTATATGGTTTATGGGGGGCTGTGAGTTGTTTGAACTCTCCCCCATATCGGTGCTCAATACTACTCCCAAAAATATTATGTTAGCTCTTATGTTTAAAAACATACTTCTTTCTATGATTTGAGATTAGTGCTAAAAAACATAGCTCAAAGGCTATCTTGAAAATCAAATTTTCCCCTCTTGCTTCATTTAGAAAGCGATTACTTTTCTCTGAAAACTAGCCCGAAGGCTCTTTGGAATTCGAGGTTTCCTTTCTTGTTTAAATGTGAAATCATTTTAAACCCTTTGGGAATACATAGTCCCCATATACTTTTGAAGAAATGAACTTCAAACTTGACTCTTTAATCTCTACTCAACTTGAACTTTAAGTCTTAAAACAAAGTTAAAACATGAAAAGACTTTTGGAAAACTCTAAGAACTTCTCTTGACTTGACTCTTACTTCTCTCAACTTTGATCTTAACTTTCCTTGATTTGGATTATGGATTAAAGGTTCATGATCTCATGTTTATGAATGATTTCACGACGTTTATATGTAGCTTAGAATGTTGGAATCAACTAGAAAGCATAGGTACATTGCTAAGGAACATGTAGTAAAAGGTGGGGAACGAATAGGGAGAAGTGGAGTCCCGGGCGCATTGAGGCGCGGGGCACCAGCCCTAAAAGTTCAGAGACAGACTTGGGGCGCTCTGGCTGGCGTGGCGCCCCAGAGGTCAAAGTTCAGAGGCCCCTCTTTAGGGCTATGAGGGGTTATGGAGTAGGTGTAATTAATGAATAAACTTGGGTCCACACACCACAATAATCTACCTTTCGTCAAACACAAGACGGTCTTAAAGCTAAGTTTCCTCCCAATTTATTTATTAATTCACATAAAATTATTAATCATGCACCTTGAAAATTTGGGACTTTTAGCAAATAGGTAAAATATTACTTTACTATTTCCTCTGTTCTTAATTACTTGTCCACTTTTGAATTGACACATCTATAAAAGAAAATAGTGATTGACATAGTGAGTTTACCTTTTTACCCATATTAATTATGAAGTGGATGAACAAAAAACTTAAGATTTTCTAGAAGTTCTACCTTTTTCAAAATAATTAATTGAGGGAATAATAAGTAAAACAAATGTCCTTTCTTGATTTGTCAAAATGGACAAGTAATTTAAGACAACTAAAAAAAATAGAAAATGGACACGTAATTAGAAACAGAGAGAGTATCATATATAAGTGTCTAGAAGCAGACAAAACTTGATCNTCTACCTTTTTCAAAATAATTAATTGAGGGAATAATAAGTAAAACAAATGTCCTTTCTTGATTTGTCAAAATGGACAAGTAATTTAAGACAACTAAAAAAAAAAAAAGAAAATGAACACGTAAGTAGAAACAGAGATAGTATCATATATAAGTGTCTAGAAGCAGACAATACTTGATCAACATATATGCTTCTTCACGAGGATATTTTTGATAATTCAATAATTTAAATTCTTAAAAAATATTGTATCAAAATACTTCAGGAGCGTACATATCTATTTCTATACATAGTAAAACCAGCTCTTTTGGTATATTACCTTTGCATCCACCACAACCATGCAGCTTTCGGCATGAAATTTAGGATAGTAAATAAGATTTCAAATCTTGTGATTATAAGTTAAAGAAAGTATGTACTCTTTTCGTTTTTATTTATATGTCATCATTTTAGATTTTACGTTCCTTAAGAAATTATGTAAGTTTACTACTATACCCTTATTTTGTGTTCTCTTAAAGTCAATTTTTCAATAAATGAACATAAAAATTAATTTATTTTGATTAATCAAACTGACCAATGAACATGAATTAATCATTTAATTTTCTTAGGTTGGTCAAATTCATACTTTCAAGACTAATAGCTCTCAAGGGTAAAATAGGATGAATAGTATTACATATTGTGTAATGGTTTTGTGAAATAACAAGTTTTAAGAACCATCTATTTTTAGTAAGGACGACATATAAATAGGAACGAAGGGAGTATTAAAATACTCATTATTCTTAAGTAGACGTTTGTCCATGCGATATATACCATATCACGATATTGAATTGTGAGATGAAATCAATGTTTGGACATGCGATTTCACGCAAATTCCATCTCATAATTTCATATCATGATGGAATACCATATTCTCCAAAAATCATGATATGAGAATTCCATATCATGATTTGGGATTTTTGAAATAGAAAAATTGACCCACAAGTTTATATTTTGTTAAAACAACTCCACATTTATATTTACTAACCATTTATTTTATATCTAAATAAAATTTATAATCACATCATTACTTTTAAAAATTTATTATTCTCACTAACATAGAATTTATTATTACTTTAAATTTGGTGAATATAAATGATAAAATAGGAATTGAATTGGTGAATATTTTATTCTCACCAACATAAAGTTCTACGTGAGGAGATTGCCCATACTATATGGGAGGATTATATTAAAGACTAATACTCTACACTTTATGTTCAATTTTTTAATTGAATTAAAGTTTGATTGTAACGACTTGATTCCGTCGTTAGGAAAAAGTCAATGGGGAAAGAATTAGGGCTAGAAAAGTTTTTCGTAGTAACTTGAGATTTCCTAGCCTAGTCCAGATTTGGACGAAATCGGAGTCAATGAGGTCTAGTGAAATCTGGTAACAAATGAGAGATCAATTAATGAATTTGATTACATGAGTGGATAGTTAGGACGTTAAGGATCCCGTACGACTTTAAAGAATTGAATTAGGATGAGTAGAACTCTCGAAACTGATCTTAGCGTGAACAGGTATTTTCTAAGTGTCATGGAATGATGGTGTGTTTTGAAATGGGGATTTTGGAATTCTTTAAAGAGCTCTCTTTTTCGTTCCAGCTGCTTTCGCACTGGATGTTGCCACTCTGGCTGGGCCACTACAGCGGAATGAGGGCCGCTGTCGCGGGCTCGACGCGACTTAAGGTCGTTAATAAACCCCTAAACGACCTTATTATGCACTTTTCGACTTTTAGAGCTAAGGAACGAACCTCAGGCGACTCCTACTAATTTTTCACCATTCTTGAGGCTAAAGGTAAACTTTTCACTTCCCGAATCCATTTTTCAATCCATATAACGCAATAGAATTGGTGAATATTGATGGGAGAGGTTTTCGTTATAGATTCTATGGTGGAAACAACCCTAATTTGGATAATTGGGATCATGAGTTTGATCCAGGGTTCATAGAATTGTTAGTAATTCGGGTAATTAGTGATTGTTTATTGATTCCCGTATTATATTAATTTTTTTAGACCAGGAACAAGCGGAAAGAATCTGGAAAGGGGAGATTCAAGTGCCTTAGGGGATTCAAGATTGGATTCGAGGTAGGTGATGGTTGTGATTCTATGATTGTGTGATGTATGATTGTTCTTGCTTCATTATGATATTTGTATATGTATGAATGTTGCAATGTTGATCACACCTGTTGTTGCTCCCCACTATACACGCAAGCGTACATAGTCGCACAAGTAATATAGATTCTTAAAGAAACGAGTTATCGTTCCCAAAGGACTTAGGATCAATTTATATCTAACACTTAATTCTACAAATAAAAGTAAAAGTAATCATTTAAGAGATTGTGATGATTGTTAACTAATACTAAATATGCACTAAATAAAAATAACCAATTGTGAACAACTTTAATATGATGTTTCAAGCAAGTAAAAGACAATTTCAGGGCTGCAGCATATACTTAATCTCATGTATCATATTATCGGCTTAGAACTAATTTCAGTTGTCAAGTTACTAGTTTACAGGGTTAATTGTATGAGTCGGGCTATACACCCTACTCCAGTTAGTTGTCTAACTACATCATTAAGCGGGGATAAACAGACTAACTGGTGATCATTTATATTTCATCTTATTTCGTAACCAAGCAAGTTGTTCGTCCGGGTGTAACTCCTAAACACAAATCACCTCAATCAAATGGGTCGATCGAGCTCTCTATATTCTTTGGTCTATCTAACCTCTCCTCTCCCGATTTTAAGATTAGACAATAGATTTATCTCTAGATGGCTAGTCAAGAAATACTAAAACAAGAATATAGAAGTAACTTATAATGACAACCAAGAATTAATTCAAAAAGCCTTTAATAATCAACAATCCATTCGTAGCTACTGCCCCAGAACTAAGGCGTTTAGCCACTCATGCTATTAGAAAACCACAAAATACAAATGTTCATGCGATTTCCAAAAAATACAAGAGTTAGAAGATCAAAACTTATTACAAACGTTGATACTTGCTCTTGCACACCCAATAAAAGTCGAACCCTAACTATGGTTCCCTAAGGGTCTATTTATAAGAGTTGGAAAAGTTGGAGACCAATCCTACTACAATTAGGAATCCTATTTAATGATTTTTTAGTTGGAAAAGTCGGCAGAAGAGTGGGGCTTCGTGCCTCCAACTCGCCTCAGAACTTTTCAGTGTGGCGCACCGTGTCTGACAAAGTGCAAGCAGCATGGGTATTATTTTCCTTTGGCGCGCCTTGTCTCTCAGCGCGCCTGAGAAGGGCCTCAAATATTTTGGCCTTGGTGGATCACGCCTCTCAGTACGCCCTAAAAGGGGCTCTGAATGTTGGCCCTTAGCGCCTCACGCCTAATAGTGCGCCTATCCCTGGGGCCTTCAGACTTAGTCATTTTCTTGCACGTCTTTGCTCCTTCTTTCTTCGTTCCAACTCCAATTCCTTTGAGAGTTCCTGAAACAACTAATCACGTGTGTAAGTACACAATCATCACAAGTTACACCAAAAATCAAGCTAATAACTAAAGATCATTCTTCAATCTAATCAATCCATGGGCAAATATTGACAACTTAGGCATATAAATATGCCTAAGATCACTTGTTGTAAATGAGATAGATAATTGATGAATGCCATGAAATCATGACTTAAATGTATGATCTTGATGATATACTTGTGATTATGATTGTGGTGTGTGAATGGGATCGGTTGCCACTCCGATATAACTAACTTGAATCGGTTGCCACGTTTCGGCATAAATATGGGATCGGTTGCCACGTTCCAACATAAATATGGGATCGATTGCCACGTTCCAGCATGCTAACTATTTGGGTTTGGGTTCCATGAGAGGACCAATGATTTGATATAAAATGTGAAGTTGTTCGTTGTTTATAAATGTTGATAATGTTGTAGATGTTGATAAATATGCATGTGATTATAATGTTGTTTGACTTGTTTATGTTGCACTAGTGGGATAACCGTGTGATCCTATCAGTACACTGTGGTTGTGTACTGATTCTACACTTGCTTTTATTTTTGTTGAGTACATGGCATCTTCAAGCGGCTATTGACAGATCTCCTTTTAGGAGATCAGTGATCGTCGTTCGAATTCAAGGGTGAGCCAATTCTTTTGAGCTGCCATGAGATTCTCTTTCGTCTATGTCCACCATTTTCGGACTTAGACAATTGTTTAGTTAGTTGATTAGTTCATTAGTTTGGGGTTGTATCCCTTCTTGTTTAGACTTGGTTCATTGTTAGATGTTTTGGTACATTGACTTTCAGGTTCTAGGTTATTCTTCTACATTGTTAGTTTATTACTATTAGACTTTTGTTAGATTTTATGGGAACTCTATTTTTCTATCCTTAGTGTTTGATTTAAATGCCTTGGTTTTTAGATTATTTGCTTGGTTTGGGTTGTAGTAGTGGTTCTCCCACCGGAGTGTTAGTATGGGTGCCAATCATGAAGGTCTGGGTCGTGACAAAGTTGGTATCAGAGCCCTAGGTTCATTGATCTCATTGTTCCAAAACGAGTCTAGTAGAGTCTTGCGGAACTGTACGATGACGTCCATACTTTTCTTCGAGAGGCTATAAGACTTTAGGAAAAACTCACTTTTTTCTACAACTTCGTGCTATGACTTGAATCCAATTGGTATCTGGGTGATACAAATTGGTATCTTTCCTCCTTCACTCTATGGTCCGAACTAGAGTAACAAAAGTTGTAACACCATCGCTAGCAAGATAGGACGTGTATAGACTATCGACAATTGAATAGGGTCACCATTCAGAACAAGTGTACATTACCTTGGATAGATGATCTTTTTAACAATTGCAAGGTGCATCGGTTTTCTCTAAGATTGATTTAAGGTCTGGTTACCATCAGTTAAAGATTGAGGTGGTTAAAAATTGGGTTCGACCAGGTTCTATGATTGAAATTAGAAGTTTTGTGGGGCTCACTAGATACTATTATCGCTTGTGGTATGAGTTGAGTCCAATTGGTATCTCCCGATTCCAATTGGTATCTCAACGAAGTGAACTAGACGTCGCGGTCACGACTGAGGGGCGACAAGCAAAGCAAATTGGAAACTGAGAAGGTTCCAATTGGTATCTGGCCCTAGGGATGGTGTGAATGCATGGATGATCAGGAATGGTCATCCATGGAGCGAAATAATTAATTAAGAATTTGGACTTATCTATGAATTGTATCCTGGAAACTTTGAATGCGTGCTTCTGATTTTCTGAATTAACTATGAATGTGAAGTAGTAATTGCTTTAATGTGATGAGGTGATTATGTGCACAATAAAAGTGTGTATGAACTTTGATATGTACAATATGTTGACCTGGTCGTTGAAGTTATGCAAGTTGTAAATACTTGAGTATCGTGAAACTCATTGTGAAAGGAAAATCTTGACTAAGGATCGTGTGAGTGTTTGGGTGTATCTTGGGGCTGTGTGGGTTGTGGTGCTGAATTAACAAGAATGGATTGGTTCGTGTATCGTGGGATTGACTGGGGGTAGACAATGATTATCCTAGTTATGAGGATTATTCTAAAATTGCTAAGTAAAGCTAGGAACCTTTGTGGAAATTATAAAAGAAAGAACCCCAGAAAAGTTGTTTGCAGGGGTTCTGTTTCCATTTTGGCCGCTAGGGAGAGACTTTCCCACTAAGGCGAGGCCGCCAGTGCGGGATTTATCCCACCAGAGTGGGACAAGGCGAGACAAAATCTCAGCCATGTCTCTCTTATTTTCCTCTAGTCATAATCATGGACCCCGAATCGTACCTAAACTAACCCCTGCGATCTAATTCAGTGTTCAGCAATCGAATATAAGTTATAAGGTGTGTTAAAATTGTGGAGAACCTGGGCATATGAGGAGGAAATCAGCGAGGCTATGGAGGCTAGGAAAATGGTAATATAGGTAGATAAGTAGTGCATCTAGGCGAGGAGGTTACCCGTCAAGACGACAGGGCTCAATTATAAGTTTTCCCGGGTAAGACCAAGTTTGAGGGTGTGATGCAGCGGTCACAAGAGCTACTCTTCTTTGTTTGGTTTGATCCGGGGTCTACTCATTCGTATGTGTTAGTTCAATTGCCTTGGGATTTGATGTGGTTTGTGATATACTTGATACCCCCATCCATGTTTCTACCCCAGTTGAAGAGTCAGTCATAGTCACCCATGTAAATCATATTGTCCTGTTGTGTTTATGGATTTTCAGAGTTGGGTCAATTTGGTTATGTTAGATATGACTAACGTGATATAATCTTAGGCATGACTCGGTTGTTCCCCTATTATACCGGGCTTAATTGTAATACTAAGTCGGTAACTCTAAAGATCCTGGGTAGGGAAAGATTAGAGTGGGAAGGGGGTATAAACCTAAGTCAGCTAAGGTCATATCTTTCGTGTAGGGTAGGAAACTGGTGGGGCAGAATTGTTTGACGTAATTGGCTCATATTCGGGATGTTAAGGTCGAATCCCCCTCTATTGAGTCTATTCCTGTGGTGTCAGAGTTGAGAGAGCTTAAGGCTCAAATCCAATAGTTTCTTGATAAAAGTTTCATCTGTCCTGGTGTTTCCAAGTGAGGTGCTCTTGTCTTGTTTGATAAGAAGAAGGAGAGTAGTATGAAGACTGATGATTTTATCTTAATTCATAAGTGGATTAATACTGGAATGGCAAGCTTATGGATAAAGAAGTTCCATTGAGTATACTTAAGTGAAGGAAATTGAAGATTTTAGCAAGAAAGTGCGTACCAAGACTGGGTTAGTCTTTTGAATTTGATGAGTTACTTGATTTTGAGGTGTCGTGTTGATGAAATGTTGGCTTCATAGTGATAGTCAAGGCTAATGGAGCGTAATGGTAATAAGAGTTTGTGATGGATTATGACGGCATGCAACTATATAATAAAATTGTTGGTTAAGCGAATTTTTGTATAGTAATTACGACTTGCGAGTACGTATCTAAGGTTATGGTTTTCTAATATTTGGTGAGTAATGTGGTTGTATGGAAAGTTTTAAGAGATGGTGGGACACCATTCGAATAGAAATTAAAGAGTTAGAGTCATAATGAAGAAAAATAGTGGAATGTAGTATAACCTTTAGAGAGAGGTGAGAGCAAGAATGTTTATTTGATTGCAAAGGCTAAAGATATCTTCATAAGGGTAGATAATTGGGTTCAGAGACACGTGATTTCATTCGTTTTGTTGTGGCTATGGTAATAGTGTTACAAGTCCGTCAGATTGGTTAAAAACTATCGAAAAAAACTTGAGAAAAAAATGTGCGGACATTAGCTTGAGTGTGATGACAAGTGCTTGATTTTATTTTCTAGTCTAATAATGAGTATGATTGAAATTTTAGCGAAATACATGGTAAGATCGATGGAGATGCGATTAATGATAAATGGAGATCCATGAATTCATAAAACTCTTCAAGGTACAAGCTAATGTTGATAGAGAAAGGGATTGTGTATATGGTGGAAATTACAATTCAGATTTTTTATTATGAGTCTACATTCGTGGTGATGTAGTTTGTCAAGGTATGAATTGGCAAGGTGATAAATGATCAATTGTATCCGGTATTGAGCATTTGAAAGGACTTACACCTGGGTTGATTCGTAAGTTTACTACTATTGATTGTTAAGTACCTAAGGAAGGTTTCATTTTTTAAAAAGTGTTGGTTTATAATAGGGTAAATGGTCGGAATGTTTATGATGGTTGTTAGTATTGTGAGTATGATTCACTAGCTATGCTCTAGTGTGTTTTCAGTTTTGTGGGTAGATCCCTAGTGGTGGATCAAGAAAACTAAATCCTGCGATGTTCTCTTGGTTGAGTGAGAAGATTGGGAGGACTTGGTTATTTCGAATGACATAATTGGTGTTGTCTTGGAGTTGTTAAGGCATTTTAGTGGTTCTATATGTACACCTTGCTTATGAGAATTTATAGAAGAGCTACCGTGCGTATTTGTGGTTATCCGACAATCTTAATATTTCTCTAGTCGTCGAGGTCATGTATCGATTATGTGTGGTTGAATGTAGGGATCATTGGGTCCAATTCTACTGTTCTTAAGAGGTAATCTACAATTACTAATTCTAGCTTTTCGATAGTGTTGTTGGAGGGTTTGTATGCTTGGGTATATCCCTCGATGAGTATTTGATGTCTAAAGATCAAATTTTTATAACTTAAACTTATGAAAAGTTATGTTGTGGGGTGTAGATATTGATAAGAACTATGATTGTTTGGTTATTATGAGTGTGTGTTGGTTGGTTCAGGTTCACTTTTATTTGTAGCGAGTATTGACTTGGAATTTTATCATGCTTAAGTGCTAAATGATTTGTCTGGATGATTGTGTCAAGGTCCTTGATAACATGTTGTAGACGTGTGTACGATCAACTTTAGTGGTTGTTGGGAATCATTTTTGTTGTTAGATAAGTGTACATACACAATAATTATCCCTCGAGCATTGTGATGACTTCATTGAGACATTGTAAGGGAGGATGTGTAGGTATTCAATTGGTTGGTTTGGGGTAGGAGATGTGAAACCCTTAAGGGGTAATGAGATTCGGTAAAAAGGGCATGCGAGACAAGTATCCCCAGTAATTTGACGATTTAGACACTATTCTACCCTTACTTTAGCCAGTCTTTCCTAGTTGATCACTTGGGAACGAGTGATGGGTAATTTGATATCTATTATAACGACCTGATTTCGTCGTTAGGAAAAAGTTAATGGAGAAAGAATTAGGGCTAGAAAACTTTTTCGTAGTAACTTGAGATTTCCTAGCCTAGTCCAGATTTAGACGAAATTGGAGTCAATGAGGTCTAGGAAAATCTGGTAATAAATGAGACATCTATTAATGAATTTGATTACATGAGTGGATAGCTAAGATGTTAAGAATCCCGTACGAGTTTATGGAATTGAATTTGGGTGAGTAGAACTCCCGGAACTGATCTTAGCGTGAACGGGTATTTTCTGAGTGTCATGAGATGATGGTGTATTGTGAAATGGAGATTTTGGAATTATTTAAAGAGCTCTCTGTTTCGTTCCAGCCGCTTTGGCGCTGGATGTTGCCGGTCTGGCGGGGCTGATACAGCGGAATGAGGGCTATTGTGGTGGGCTCAACGCGACTTATGGTCGTTAATAAACCCTTAAACGACCTTATTATGCATTTTTCGACTTTTAGAGCTAAGGAATGAACCCCAGGCGACTCCTACTCATTTTTCACCATTGTTGAGGCTAAAGGTAAGTTTTTCACTCCCCAAATACATTTTTCGATCCGCAGAATGTAATAGAATAGGTGAATATTGATGGGGGAAGGTTTCGTTATAGATTCTATAGTGGAAACAACCCTAATTTGGATAATTTGATCATGGGTTTGATCCAGGGTTCATAGAATTCTTAGTAATTCGGGTAATTAGTGATTGTTTATTGATTCTCCTATTATATTGATTGTTTTTAGACCATGAACGAGCGGGAAGAATCTGGAAAGAGAAGATTCAAGTGTCTTAGGGGATTCAAGCTTGAATTCGAGGTAGGTGATGGTTGTGATTCTATGATTGTGTGATGTATGCTTGTTCTCTCTTCTGTGATACTTGTATATGTATGAATGTTGCAATGTTGATCACACTTGTTGTAAATGAGATAGATAATTGATGGATGCCATGAATTGTGACTTAAACGTATGATCTTGATGATATACTCGTGATTGTGATTGTAGTGTGTGAATGGGATCGGTTGCCACGTTCCGGCTTAACTAACTTGGATCAGTTGCCACGTTCCGGCATAAATATGGAATCGGTTGCCATGTTTCGGCATAAATATGAGATTGGTTGCCACGTTCCGGCATGCTAACCTGTTTGGGTTTGGGTTCCATGAGAGGACCAATGATTTGATATAAAATGTGAAGTTGCTCGTTGTTCGTAAATGTTGATAATGTTGTGTATGTTGATATATATGCATGTGATTATAATGTTGTTTGACTTGTTTATGTTGCACTAGTGGGATAGCCGCGTGATCCTAGCTACCAGTACATTGTGGTTGTGTACTGATTTTGCAGTTGCTCTTATTTTTTTGAGTACAGGGCATCTTCAAGCGGCTATTGACAGACCTCGCTTAGGAGATCAGTGATCGTCGTTCGAATTCAAGGGTGAGCCAATTCTTCCAGGCTGCCGTGGATTCTCTTTCGTCTATGTCCACTATTTTCGGACTTAGACAATTGTTTAGTTAGTTCATTAGTTCATTAGTTTGGGGTTGTATCCCTTCTTGTTTAGACTTGGTTCATTGTTAGATGTTTTGGTACACTGACTTTCAGGTTCTAGGTTATTCTTCCGTGTTGTTAGTTTATTATTGTTAAACTTTTGTTAGAGTTGATGGGAACTCTATTTTTCTTTCCCTAGTGTTTGATTTAAATGCCTTAGTTTTTAAATTATTTGCTTGGTTTGGGTTGTAGTAGTGGTTCTCCCACTGGAGTGTTAGTGTGGGTGCCAATCACGACGGTCTGGGTCGTGACATTGACCAATTAAAGTTAGATGAAACAATTACTAAAGTGGAGAACAAATAGTTTTGTAATAATTTATTATGCTATTTTATAAAAAAAAATTGTTTATTTGGTAACATTTATTAAACAATTGGGGCTATTTTAATAGTTCTACAACTTATGAAATTCTTATGTTTATGAGAAAATATACAACACAAAAATTTAACATCGCATGTCCAACAAAACTTCAATTTCATCTCATAATTTCATGTTATGATATCATATCATGATTCCATATCACGATTCCATGTCGCATGGCCAAACGGGCTCCATGTGAAATGTTGACCGAAAAAGGAAAACAACGTTTTATTTGTATTTAGTATGGTCTTAAGGCTATATGAAAAGTTAGAATTAAAGACTTAATTAAAAAAGACAATTATTTTTGTATTTAAGTCATTTAATTTTTCATATGACTACCTTGAAATATGAATGATTTTAATAAAAAGGACATTTATTTTTGTATTTAAGTCATTTAATTTTTCATATGAATACCTTGAAATATGAATGATTTTTTTATTAATGTTTTATCTACAAAACATAATAGAGGTGGAATAATGAATTAAAAGAATATTATTTTTTGTAATAAAATAAAATATATACGTGGTATGTAAGAAAGGAATGAAAGTTACTCTATACTTTTAGTTTCATAGACATTGCGTGTGACATGTTCAAGATTTTAACGTTTTAGCCTATTTCTTTTAAATAAATTTTTTTGTATTAAAAATTAACATGAGTTCATTTAATTTTTTAACGTTGATTAAAGTTCGTTCAACAATTTAAGAAGAACTCTTAGCCTATTTCTTTCAAAGATAAAAATAAGGTCAGTAAACGAAAATAATAATAAAAATATTTATTATAATACACGCCAGTGGGCAGTGAATCTGTGCTCCCAAAACTTCTACATTTTGACGTATGACTTTCATGAGATGTAGTATAATATGTTGAAAGATTTTTATAATTGTATAAAAATAAACTTACATATATATTGGGTCCGTGCTGATACAAGTTCTAAAAACTAGTTTCATAATCTATAACTAACCACTAAATTAAATAATTTACAATATATTCTACGGAAAAGAATAAAATTAAATTGCTTTTGAACTATGGGAAATAGACCACTTCATTATATTTTGGTATCTAAAATGCACTTGCCGTTATTCTAAGAGACCACAAATATCCTTAAGAGTTAGCAACCTAATTTTTTAGTCAGTTTGGTTGGAATTCGGTTTAACTTAATATTTTCTTTTAATATCACACAAAACCAAACCACAAATCATTTTTTTTCAACGTCAAACCAACCAAACCAAATCATAAATCATTTTTTTCTTGATTTGACTTGGTTCGTCGGTTCGTATGACTTTACGATTTGGCTCGTACACCCCTATTTGATAGCGACTGTGTTATATCAACTAAAAAAGTGTGATTTGTGCAACATCAAAGCAATGTACTCTCTTTTCCTTAGTCAAGTTATGTCCCACTGAATTTTTCTATTAAGGTTTTTAATGAGGCAACAAAATGAATATTAAAGATATAATGTGTACTCTTTTTTCTTCACAATGATTCACTACAAAAAAAACTGTGTTTACCGACAGGCAAAATCCGTCACTATCCATTGAAAATCTGTCACTAAACATGATTAGTGACGGATTAGCAACGGATTATTGACTGTTGCTATTACGCTCATTAGTAAGCTCTTAGTGACGAAAATATGAGTTCCGTCACTAGTTTAGCGACGTCATAGTGACAAAATATTTCGGTCGCCACTAGTTAGCAACGGACATAGTCGTCATTATATTTATACAATTTTGTTGCTAATTTCATAAATTCTAGGATGAAAAAATGAGTTCCTTCACAAGTTTAGCGACGTAATAGTGACGAAATATTTTCGTCGCCATTGTTAGTGACGTACATAGTTGTCATTATATTTTTATAGTTTTGTTGCTAATTTCATAATTCATTTCGTCATTTTGGATAAATTTGCGACAAAATTTCCATTGGAACATATTCTGTCTCAACATATTAGGCCTTCAATAATCCGTCGCCAACATTCTTTACATAGCAACGACCAAATAGTTGCTAAATTTGTTGCTACATACACTTGGTTAAAATATCTAAAGAAAACTATCAAGTACTCTGAAATGAACCTACATTCATCAAAATGTTACTACACAATTTGTAGTTTCCAAAAAACATGACAATATCAAAAACTAAAGTTGCGGGAGACTAAGAGATACGATCGTCACTTGAAATTGAGGGATCAACCTCATCCACATTAGTAGTAGGAGACACTATGGGTATCACAAGCAATGGGTTGCCAGAGGGATCAGTAATCGCTGCTTGCACCTGCTCAACAATAATAGGAATAAGATGACTAGTAAGTGTAGGCATCATTTGCTTTACAAACTCATCCATTTTTGTTGTCGATGTTGATTGAGAAAATGGAGGTGGTAATGATGATGAGCCACAACGATTCTGCCCATAGTAATTTTGTGCTTCAAATCCAAGACCGTATATTCAAGACAACATGATAATCCAAAGCTGCAAAAAGGTAAAATCGAAGAACAACAAATTCAAGACAATAAAAAGAAATCAGGTAAGCCCCTTCCTAACAATAACTGTGATGATGCTTACACTAACAGTGAAGTTCATTTACACAATGGTGTAAATGAACTAATTATCAAGAATATTACTCTTTTGCAACATGCACATAAACATGCCCATGGGGAGATTGTGATTTTATCTGGTAACATAAAATTCTCAGTTGACAAATACTAGAACCCAGCATCAAATGGACAAGAATAGCCCAGGGAAATCAAAATCACCAACAACCTCCTCAAACTAATACCAAGAAGGACTTTTTGTTTTTAGATTAAGATTGGTGTTATGAATTAATTGGTGCATGCAACTTACAGAAATGCCAATTCACATAGGATGAGAGCTCAGGAAAAATCCAGATTTATACATTTATTGATTGAAATTTGAAAAAGAGGGCAGGGTCGAGAGCTACAGAAGAAAAGAAAAGAAACGAGACGTTTGAAACTTGATTGACCAAGGTACGAAACCATCACTTTCACTGCAAGCTTTAACTTGATGCTAACTACTTTTTCTTCTTACTACCACCAGCCTTTGATTTCTTGTTAGCAACTCCTTTCTCAGTGGTGTGAGTTGTTTCCTATCTTTTAAGTGGAGCGGATGTGCTAACCGGAGCAACTCCTTTCTATTGCCTTTGTAATTCTATCAATGTTGAGTCCATTTTCCTTTAACAGAAAGTTAACTCAATCCCTGAACCAGCTCCCTATAAGATTATTCAATCATATGTTGCTCGTCTAAGGCACAATAAGTCCAAACATGATATTCCTATTGAGTTTACTAGCCCTGTTAACACCACTAAACAGGGGTTGCCAGTAGTGTTATTTTAGAAAGATGATTACATGGTCAAGATGGCAGCCAAATGTAAGTTTACTCTTGTTGGATAATGACTTACACCTGAATTACACTAAAATTACACAAAAAAAAAGCCTCAAACAGCACCTAAATTACCCTGAAGCAGCATCAGATTCACTTTANCTCATAGCCCTTCTAGGCATCAATATAGCCCCGTAGGCAACTCATAGCCCTTTCAGGCATCCATATAGCCCTGTAGGCAGAACATAACACTGCTAGACATAGATCACATTCCTGCAGCTAACAACAATAGCCCAAAGGCAACAATAACAATCCAACAGCTAAAAGTGAGCAATTTAGTTATAGGCAACTTATACAATTAGCCTCTAAGTCGTGTCCAACATACGAATGTTACTACTGAATAAGAATCCCGATAAGAGAGGATTATACGCACTCGAGCAGCCAACAATCAACAATAATGGCTACAAGTATAACAACGATAACATCTCAATTACATTGCTCCTAAGCTTTAAGGAACATGCCATAGGAAGAGAATAGCCTTAACATACCTTTTTCGCTAAATTCATGTCGCCTAAAGACTTTAACCCGTAACTCCCTCGATACTACAACAAGGTAGGACCGTAATCAACACACAAAATAAAAGATACCATGACAATACAATAAAAGATATGTGTTTCCGTCGCAAATTGCTATTTGGTGCTTATAAAAGCTAGAGTCGATGAAAGAAGGGTCTTACCTCGATATTAGGTTCGTAATTCACCTCAAAGCCTTTAAATATATTCAAACCCCTGCTGTCCCAACATTAAAATGTGATATGCTACGCAATCGATAAAACAAATTATACCACGATGATGGGCCCAACGCGTAGAACAACTTTCGTCAAGAACTTACGTCGAGAAAATCGATATTTTACTTGATCATAAAAATGGGTTTCTATGTTTTCTCTGTATATTTAGCTTAAAATGAAGAAAAAACTCGAAGAAGAAGATATATACAACTTTCCACCGACCTAGGGCCCCACTTCACGTGCCTGCTTGTGCAGTCCCACGAAAATGCGAATATCTCTCTATTCTGAAGTCGTATGAATGAACGGTTTGATGCGTTGGAAACTAGACTCGTAGATCTTCGATTCAATAGTTTATGGGCCCCATAACTTTTTATAAATTGGGAGAAAACCTCCAAGACATTTGACCCAAATTTCAGAGAAATCTTTAAGAAGGAACTTACGATAACTTCCGCCAACTTTTATTTTGCCACTTACCTAACTTCAAAACTTGAGATGCAACACTTGAACTCTTAAAATAGGACATATCACATCATTCTTAATTTATTACCCACCCTCCTTGTCTTTCCATGGAGATACGAATTAATTTAGACGTTTTGAGAAGTCGGGGTGTTACAGAAAATTAGGGAAGAAGCCTAAGTAGAAAGACAAGGGTAAGTAGAAACAAGTTACAAGAATAAAAGCAAAAGAATGGACTAACCCTGCATGAGTTATAAAGACAAGGGTCCGTGTATGACTATTACCTGTTGGGATACCCTGAGGAGACAGACCCTAACCTATTAAATTACTCTGATTTGGTGTAGCAGCAACTGTGTTGGTATGATCTATTGGGTTACTGTGAGAAGACATACCATGACCTACGTTACTCTGATTTGGTGTAGCAGCAACTGTGTTGGTATGATCTGATAGGTTGTTCTGAGTAGACAGAACCTGACCTATTAGGTTATTCTGATTTTGTGTAGCTGGAGGTGCCTCAGAGATGGTTGGACTGATACTTTGAGTTGACATTACAATGGTTGGGGTACCACCTTGTTGAGGAGAAACTATAGTGGGCATGGGAATAGTTGGCATGCTTACATGAATAGCAGGATTACTCCTACCTGAGGATTTGCCACGACCTCTGCCTCGAGCCATATCTGCAAACAAATATAAAATATATATTGTTGTTAGATCATGACTGTTACAAAATAGAATAAAACATTATCCATAATAATGAGAACTATTAAAGTAACAGAAAGTAGAGTGAAACACTTATCACAATCAGTAAATAACTGTAAGTAATTCTAATAAGGAATCCTCTATATTAACTGTAAGTAATTCTAATAAATGCATAGTTAACTAGTATGTATAAAAATTATTAAAGCTGCAATTAGTAGATTTAATTAAGAGTTAGAATAAGAAATAGAATACACATAGTTAAAAGCAGAAACTAAAGAACATTATCCTAAATTAAAAATCAGAAACAAAGAAAATACATTGAAGATACAATAGTAGATTATCAAGTACTAGTCACTATTTATGTCTTCTTCAAACTCTTCCTCTTCCTCATTTTCAGGACATTCAATCTTACCTCAAGCTAAACGAAATGGAAAGAGTTCATAGTTAAAATATCATATTTTCATAACACCCAAATGACTAAAATCTCTATTTTTAGTGGTCGACTAAAATGATTCCTAGTTAGGGTTCATATTTTGCAACTGGAAAACAATGGTATGTCGAGTTGAAACTGAAAAACAATGGTATGTCGAGTTAATATGATATCCTAATGCAGGAATCTGACCGAAATTCCTAGTGGGGGTTCCTATTTTTCAGAGAGAAAGAGTTGAAAGTCATCAAAATAGAAACTGGCCTAGATGTGGAAATACTGCAAATTGGAGCTAGGATTTTGATTTTATAACTGGTTCTTGATAAACCTAGCTTGGGAAATTGATTCCCCTTGATATCTGAACCAACAAATCTATTTGGGGAAACTGAAGCTTTGAATTCGAAAATGGAGTTTGAGCGCTTACCTTTCTAGATGGAGACTTGCTTCAGAGCTTCGAGTGTTACCAGCTTCGAGATGGAGTTTGAAATCGAAATGGAGTTTCAGAGATGGAGGGCTTGGAGTTTCAGAGCTTCATCTCTGAAAAGTGTAAGTGTGAGTGTGAATATTTTGTGCCCTAAGAATATATCACTTTAAAAAATATTCCAACGGAATTAGTGACGGATTATGACATCCGTCACTTTCAAATAAATATATATATATTTAAAAAATATTATATTGACGGATATTTTTGTCACTATATAATATAAATTTTATAAAAATATATATAAAAATTTAGCGACCTTTTTTTCGTCACTAATTCCGTCGCAAAATATTAATTTAATTTGTCACCCTTATTTTGTTACTAAATCCGTAGGGAAAATTAGGCGCCAAAATTTCGCGCTAATATTTAGCAACGAATTAAATATTTCATTGCAAATCCGTCGCTATATTATAAATCAAAAAAATCAATTGTTAATCTTGCAACAAAATGGTAATTTCGTCGCAAATCTGTCGTTATATAGTGACGGAATATAGTTCGTTGCAAATATCCGTCGCTAAACGCTGTTTTTTTAGTAGTGATTCTTTCCAAAAGATTTTTCCTAGTAAAAGTTTGATGAGACACATTATTTATCAAAACATGGACATTCAAGGAGTGTTATGAAACAATTAATTAGCTTGTGGATGTTCACTACTCCAGAAATAGATCATCCCTACTCCTCAATCATTATGATATTAACTCCCGCACCTCCATAACCTCCATAAACTTCTCCCATAATATGACAACTTGTAACACTCTAAATAGAGACCTAAGAATTCACATCTTAAACACTTGAAAGAATAAGAAAAACTCATATCTCTATTCTATTATTTTTCATCTTTTGATATATTATACTACTCTTTTATGTTCATTTTACAACAAAATCTTCTTCTAGGAGTAGTATATTAAATACACAATCTCCAATATTCTCTTATTTTGTAAATTCAATAAAACTAGACAAACATATAATTAGTTTTCTTGACTACACTCTCTCTTAAATTATGTATTACTCCTATATTATATGATACTAAAAGTAATTAGAGTTTGGAAATCACTGGAGACTGAGAGTGGAGTGAGTAATCACACTCATCCTGTCCTGGTCATACCACTCACATTACCTATTAATTTATTCCAAAAATAGAATTGCTTCCCACTATTTATCTCCTACCACTCCACTCACTAG
The DNA here is from genome assembly GCF_019186545.1 of Solanum stenotomum. NCBI lineage: Eukaryota > Viridiplantae > Streptophyta > Magnoliopsida > Solanales > Solanaceae > Solanum > Solanum stenotomum. The sequence goes on from NC_064285.1 coordinate 14,924,855, forward strand.
CTAATGCTTTTCATCAATTTAGAGCGATATGTGCATCAACTATTACCGTTGCACATCAACTATTACTATTGCATACCTATGGCTAGTATTAGTTTGGGAAATACATGAAAAGGTTGATATGTGCATACTGAAATTGTTTTCTTACCTAGATAAATAATATGAAGTTTATATGAATTTTTTTGGAAAATTCAAAAGGTATTAAAACAATTTTATGGAACATCTGAATGGTTGTGAGATTACTTAACATAAAAAAGATTAATTTTGATCTAATGACTATCATGTTTTAGTGTAATTGGTATACTTATGTATATCACTCGAAAGTTATTTCTTTGCGTGTGACATCACTACAGTTAGGAATGGCGCACAATGGGGCGGGACGGGGCGGTTGTGGGGCAAGCCCGCATAAACTCCCTAAATCCCAACCCGCCCCACTCCGCCCCACATAACATATTTTGTTGTTTTCAACCCACCCCGCCCCACTCCGCCCCATCCCATATATTTTGTAAAAACATTTCAAATAATAGGTTCAGTAAGTTTTTAACTTAAAAAATTAAAATTTTGTTAGTTGTTAATCGCTAAAATTAACATGTTATAAGATTATTTTAACATTACAATGTTTTATAACTCTTTTAGATATGTCAGCAACATATTTTTTTTTTTGGTAGATTTGAATTGGTTACATTTGATGTAATAACAAAAAATTAAATACAAGCAGTGAGATAATTTTTTCTTCTTTCTAGTTTCTTAGCATTCAAAACAGTTTACGTAAATATTCATTTTTACTTTAAACTCAGCAAATGGTGAAGGCCCAAATAGGTGCAAAACTGATATAGAGAATTTGTGTGAATTACGAATTTAAAAGATTTTTTATTTCAAACCCACAACCCGCCTCGCCCTACATAAATTTTGAAAAGATATATTCAAACCTGCCCTGCTCCGCCCCATACTCGTAAAGCTCTAACCTGCCCTGCCCCGCCCCACTTACACAATAACCCACCCCGCCCCGCCCCATTGCCATCCCTAACTGCAATATTATCATATTTTATAGGACAGTCAATCACAAGTTAGTCCAAATAATGTATGATTTTCTTTGAGAAGGAAGTTATAATATTATATGAAGACGATGTCCCTTGCTTTAACTCAATTGAATGAAGAATAATGTATCAGAGAATACCAAAAAAAGTTATACATTCCGTCAAACTTTTTTTTTCCTAGATACGAGCCAACAAAATGTACACAAAATAGGAATGCCTCATGTACAAGAAAGTTGAGAGAGTTGGCAAAATAGCCACTCTCAAAATTTAATTGAGCATTTAGACACAAGTCTTCAAAAATTGGTACTTTAGACACCAATTATGACATCACTCAATATTCTTTCAAAATATGCAAGACCAACTCTAAAATTTTTAATATTACACTTTAGTTTCCCCACCTTTTCGAATAATATTTTATTTTTTCCCATCACTATTTTCATATTTAAAAATAATCAAAAAAGAAAATAATTTCAAGCCCAAAAAAGCTCCCATTTTCCAGCTGTTTTTCACCTATTTTTGTCGATTCCGATTATTTTTCTGGCGAAATCTTCCTCCTCACAACTGGAAATCTCCATTCTTGCTCATTGCCTCTAGTGTTATTCCATTTTTTTTTTACTTTTTGTAAAAAATAATTTTACACCATTTTTACTAGCTTGAAAAGCTTGAAAATTCCATCCAATACCTTATTAGTAGATAGATTCCATAGTTTAGAAGCCCTACTAATACATTTCTCCATTTCAGAGCTAGCAGAGTACCTATTACATTCGATTTCATTTATTGATATTTTTTTGAGAATTTCCTGCCAGTCCTTGCCAGGTATAGACCGATACCGTAATCTAGGATCAATCATTGTGGTTTATAATGACAGTAGTTACAGTAATTATTGTTAATGGTGATTATATGGATGTATGTGGGAGAAAACTCCTAAATGTTGGATTAGAAAAGTATCTAGTAAGGTGACAATGGTCATCCCATTTCATCGCAATGATTTATACACAACATGGTTCAAATCGTAATTGAGATGTGGGAAATTAGATTGCGAGCCAAGAGAAGTTGTGATTAGTTATCTAATGAATGAAAGGGAAAAAATACATCCCACATTCATAAAAAATGACAATCAAGTGTCCCTGTACATGTTGGATGTCACTAGCGATCGCACTAGGCCAATATTGAAAATAAATATTGTCGTGAGGTCTTTGGTACTCTTCTCACCAATCCTACAATCGAGATGACGATGATTCGATTGAAGATAAAAGTTTGGGTGATCATTGATATGGATGGTCATCCCAATGAAATCGAAAGATCCTAAATTATTTCAAGAAAAGCAATGAAAATATGGGTCAGGATCATAACTCAACCACAACTTCTCCAATGGAACTAATTTTCAAATAGAACAAACATTTAGCAGCAAGAATGAGTTGAAAAAGTTATTAGATCAAGCGTCGATGAAGAATTCTTTTGATTATGCTACGCCGAAGAATTGTAATAAATGGTTCAAGGTGAAATGTGTATTCCCTGATTGCGTCTAGATACTGCGGGTGAGGAATTAAGTATAATGCTCGACCATAAAAAAATTCAGAGAATTGTTTTCAAAGAATTTCATTATAGTTTAAGCATCTACGAGTACTGAGACCATTATTGTAATAAAAAAAGAAAATAAATAATTAAAAAATAAATTATTAAAATTTATACGATTAAATTAGCTTAAACAAGTCATAAGATCATATAAGAGTTCACATACATAGGGGACGATAATTAGATCAAGATGTGTGAGGATGAGTAGTGGTTATACAATCAACATCCTCACAATAATGTCGACCAAACACAAGTATGTTGTAAGGATTTTATTTGTTCAACCGCAATTCATTCTCATATATCTCTTATTATTATACCCAATTTACATAGACTCTTATATNAAGATCATATAAGAGTTCACATACATAGGGGACGATAATTAGATCAAGATGTGTGAGGATGAGTAGTGGTTATACAATCAACATCCTCACAATAATGTCGACCAAACACAAGTATGTTGTAAGGATTTTATTTGTTCAACCACAATTCATTCTCATATATCTCTTATTATTATACCCAATTTACACGGACTCTTATATAATCATATGACTTGTTTAAACTCATTTAATTGTGTAAATTGCAATAATTTTTTTTTATTAGTTAACTATTCTCTTTTTAAAATTCTACTAGTTAAAGTCTTTACATGTGTATAAGTTTATTATGGAAGAAGGTCTTAGTATAGGCTAGACTATACTTAGTTTAGTCCTCGACTTCTTATAATCTAACCTATCCTAAGACCTTCATCCATAATAAACTTACTAGGTTAGGATACATATGTATAGACCATAACTAGTAGAATTTTTAAAAGAGAATAATTAATTAATAAAAAATAAACTATTAAAATTTATACAATTAAGTAAGTTTAAACCAGTCATATAATCATATAAGAGTGGACATATATTGAAGATAATGATCAAATATGTATGAGGATGAGTTGTGGTTGAACGAATAAAATCCTGACAAAACATACTTGTACTTTAGTAAACATTATTTTGAGGATGTTAATTGTATAACCACTATCCATCCTCATACATCTATGATCGTCGTTCCCAATTTACGTAGACTCTTATATGATCATATGATTTGTTTAAGCCCATTTAGCGGCGAAAATTTTTATTAATTAATTATTTCTTTTTTGACAATATGCTAGTAAGAGTTATAAACTCATACAATATATTATTGATAAAGCATGTAGTTTAGATATACAATTAATTCAGTTGATAGCCCTCAATATAATATAATTTATGTAGTTATTTACTTTTTTTGTTATATACTAATATTTTGTTTATCATTGCACCAACTAGCATATACCTTACAAATGATGGAATGTCATTCTATACGATCCATCATCTACCAGCCACATGAGAAATAATTGATTACATTTATAATGTACAATTAACAAAATTTAAATATCCACTTTTGCAACGGTAGTAAAGTACAATTCAAATTACACCCAATCGTAATATCTAACTTTTTATATATATAAAAAGGCAATCTTTGTTTTAATTCCCTCATTTTATTGACTTCATGTTATTCAATTTTAAATAACTACAATACAATTTAAATATCCACTTTTCTGTTTGTTCGAATCAATCTTCTTCTTCAAATAGCTCTATGCTAGTCCAATCGACTCTTTTCCTAATGGTTAAATTTCGAAGAAATTTTAATCAACCACTATTTTGATTTGGTTTGAATTCGCTTTCTCCGTCGAATTCCTAGCCAGCAGCACCGAGGGCACGAACCAAACTAAAACGCATTTCAACTTTTGCTCCTTTCTCAATTGACTTCATTTGATCAAGCTTATCAACCTTTCAATAGTGATGTTCTTGTTCTTGGTCACCTTAAAATAAAAAAAATCACAATATTGAAGGACTTTGCTCCTTTTTTATTCACGGAGTATGTTTACAATTCAACCTTGTAATCAAAGCAAATTTCATTAAGCCGAAACAAGTTGTCGTAGCGTTCATATAGAACTAGATGTCATGTAACTTTTTTTATTCTTCGTACATCACAACAACATATAACAAATCATTTATTTATTGTATTTAAAATGCTTCGGCAAATGTCTCAAGCGTTCAAAACAAATTTACTTGGAATCAGCATAGAACTTTTGATCAATTAAAATTTTTCTAAAGTGATCACGATAAGCCGTAATTCTAACTCTTATAGAAATTTTTGTAAAAGTGATCAACTTCTTTAGTTTTACGTTTCTTACTGCTGCAAGCAGTAGAAACAAATTCTATAATGATTTTCTATATTTAGTCATACTTTACAATCTATAAGCAAAAACTAATTTGTAGTGATCAATCTATCGACCACTAGTCTATTAACTGAAACAAAAAAGTACTCTATCAAACATGCAAAACAAGAAGCAGTAATTCTAGAAAGGAAGAATGCAAACGACAGCAACCAGAACACCTTTAATGTCTACTAAAACGTAGAAAAAAATCAAAATCGATATATAATATAAACATAAAAGTTCAAAAAAATTCTAATCATTATCCAAAGTAAAACGCAATTAGAGATGCGGAATCAAGAACATGAATTCAAAACATATCAAATTTTGACAAATTTAATCAAGAACAATTGAATTTTTGTAAAAATTCAAAATCCACCAAACAAAAATGCAACAAAAAAATAGTAAAACGGAGCAAAAACTGTTCAGAAAATAAAAATGAACTTACCTGAGCACAAGGATGAATTGTTTTGACTTGAGAAGAAGATTGGAGAAAAAAATATTTCAAATCTTTAAGGTACTCAAGAAAATAGGAAAGAAGAGAGGTTGAGAAGAGAGAGGAAAATTATTGAATAATTAAATGACTTTTTTAAAAAATAGAATATTTAATAAATATAGAAATGGCTTGGTTGTATTTTTATAAACATCTATTTTATATTCAAATTTCTAAAAATGTTAAAATGGTCCATGACCCCACAACCATACCCCACTTTTTCCCACTTTTTCACTTTTTCTAACCCTAACCCTAAAAATTAAATCAAAAAGAAATTAAGTCGCTATTGTTCAAATTAAGTTTTGGTGGTGTCCCCCATGCCAATTAATCTCAAGAAAGTTTGCATTGGAAGGGATAAAATACGTGTTGCACTCTTTTGTCCTTAACTAGGTTTGTCCCCTTGAGTTTTCTTGACAAGATATTTAACAAGGCAACAAACAATGCGTATTAAAGATTTGTGTGCTCTTTTTCCTTGGCTATAATTTTTTTAGCAAGTTTTTAATGAGACACATTATCTATCAAGGCACGTACATCCAAGTAGAGTGATACTTCCTCTGTCCCTAATTACTTGTCCACTTTTCCTTTTTAGTTGTCCCTAATTACTTGTCAATTTTGACAAATCAAGAAAAGATAAAATATTTTTACCTATTATACCTTTAATTAATTACTTTGAAAAAGGTAAACTTGTTGAAAATCTTAAGTTTTTAATTCATCCACTTCATAATTAATAGGGGTCAAATGGTAAATTTACTATGTCAATAATTACTTTCTTAATAGGTGTGCCAATTTAAAAGTGGACAAGTAATTAAGGACAGAGGAAGTATGAAACAGTTAGCTTGACTATTACTATAGACATAAATCCTCAACAAATACTACTCAATCATTCAGATTTTAACTCACACCTCCATAACCTNCCCCCCCCCCCCCCCCATGAACTTCTACTATAACGTCCATAGTTAATGTCATGTTTATGACAATCATTTGTATGCTTATATGCAATCTATAAATAGAGGTAAGAGTTCACATTGCACCCACAATTGAACACTTGAGAATAAAAAAAACTCTCTTCTTTTATCATTGTGTTCTACCATTTTCATCTTTTGATAGATTATATATACTTACGGGTCGTTGATATAATATATAAGAATAATCTTGAATATGTTGTATTGGTATTATATTGCTGACATTAGTAATGCTTGTATTCATTATTCTTGCATTAGTTATGCAGATTATTTCTTATACAATGTTTCATTCGATGTAATAAAAATAACATGCATTACATAATTTCTAAAAAACAATATTTATTTACAAACATATTCTCCATAAATATGATGAGAAGATGTGGAAAAAGTTTTGAGGGGCAAATTGTTTTTAATCATACTAATGCATGCATTAAACATATCCCATCAATTTCAATATATTAATACATAGTTTCCCTTTTAACTTATATATGTATTAGTTATGCATGTTCTAATTAAATTGTCAATCAAACGTCATATTAATTTTATACATGAATAACTTATTTCCTTTCTACCTACTAAACATTGAATAAGTTATATGAAAATTAATACAACAATATATATAACTTATTTCTTATCCATCTATACAAAAATAATTATATTAAATACATAATTTCCAATATTCTCTTATTTTGTAAATTCAATTAACTAGACACACATTTTACTAGTTTTCTTAACTACACTCTCTCTTAATTAAATTATGTATGATGATAAAAGTAATTAGAGTTTGTAAATGATCACTAGATAATAGACTAGAAAGTGGACTAAGTAATCAAGATAAACTTTTATTTCTATTATAATAAAAATAATAGATAAGTTTGCACACGTTTGTAACGAGCAATATGTCCCCCTTGGTCTTACCACTCACATAAACATTATCTAATTTATTCCATAAATAGCATTGCCTCCCACTATATATATATCCTCCATTCCACTCACTAGCTACTGCTTTTCATCAATTGAGAAAATGATCAAATCGTTGTTTTTGCTTCTTGCTGTAATATTAACCACTTTAATGGATATTCAGAGCGATAATGTGACGGCGGTTTTTGACACCGGAGGATTGAATAGAGAGAGTTTTCCGAAGAGTTTTGTGTTTGGTACATCAACTTCTGCATATCAAGTAGAAGGTGCGGCTAGCAAGGATGGTCGTGGACCTAGTGTTTGGGACACTTTCATCAAACAGCCCGGTACATATAAATTATTGTTATTACAGAATGATCTACTTTTCATTTTAGTCTGTTTAGAAAAGAACCACCCTTTCATTTTTTAGTAAATGTTTAATTTCAACTTTAGTTTCCACATGACATGTTTAAGGCTACAAGATTAAATAATATTTTTGTAAATTTGACATAACTTTAATTTAAAATCACAAGATTGAAAATTTTCTTTATTTTCTTAAATTCCGTATCATTAAGTCAAACTAGAACATTCTTTTTTGGACAATTTCGATCCATGTATGAGCTCTTTTCTTGGTGTTAAAACAGGACGTGAGCCAAATAATGCAAGTGGAGAGGTCTCTGCGGATCAGTACCACCACTATAAAGTAAGCTGAAAATTACTAGCAAGTTTGACTAAACTTTGAACTTGTTTTGAAAAATGTAAAAACATTTTTGGTGAGAAATAATTTGTTTGACTAATAAATATAAATAAAGAACTTTTAAACAAGAATATAATTAGTGTTTGATAATTTTTTTGAAGGTGTTTCAAAGTGTATTTTTTCTCAAAAATATATTTTTGAAAAAAATTATGTTTTTAGCTTCTGAAAAAAGAGTTTTGATATTTAGAATCTAGTCACGCAACTTATTTAGATTTGCCCTAGCACTAATTTATTAAAGGAGGAACCAATCCCTATCATGAGTTTTTACATTTTTAGGGATCAAATCAGATTGAAACATCTAATTAAGAGTGGTCGATCCTATCTATTTCACACTAGCTACCTTCAATGGTCAATTGTCGCTTGGTTGCGAGACATAGAAAAAGAAAAAGCTTTACGTCTTATATGGTTTATTTTTTAAAGATAATATATAAAAGTTTATGCTCTTACTTTTTATGTTTTATTTAACTCATATAGCCATATTTGACTAGATACTAATTTAAAAAGGCGAAAAAGACTTTAATACATATTAAAGTACTCTTAAAATTTGTGGTTTTAAATACTATAAAGTTTAAAGTAAATAAAAAAAGAAAGAAAAATACCATTCTTACAACAATAACCTACTTAGTATTACCCAAAAATGAGATTTCGGGGGGATTGGGATGTACACAGATAGTAGAGAGTTGTTTTTGATAGATTCTTGACTAAAAAATATATTTTACGAAATAATTTTAATTTTTTTAAAAAATAAAAGACATACAAGAATAAAGAAGTTGAGATAAAAATATTCTTATTATTGAAATAAATTTAAAATGAAAGAGTTGGCATGTAGATTGAGTAAATTATAAAGCAAATCAAATAAGCTACTATTGCTGATGGTGTGGAAGTATATTAAATAATTCAGAGTGTCTCAATTAAAACCAACACAAAAATTGTCTTTGGGTGAAAGTCTCTTTTAACCATCACCAACCATATTGATAGACAAAATGATTAGGACTATATTACTCTTTTTTGGGATGTGACAACATAATTATACAAGAATTGAGAATCCAATATGATGATCAAGTCAAAAATATCATTTGACTCAAGTAGAATTACCTAGTTAACTAATTAATTAATAATGGAATATTGTACCCGGGTTAGATGTATAATTTTACAATAATCACAATAATAACAATAATAACATATCCAATGACAGAGGTATTCATGATTTGAATAAACCGGTCCCACATTTGAATCTGAGAAAGAAAGAGAGTCTCTCCCTAAAGCCCTTCGAAAATTCTAACCAAACCGATTTTACTTGAGTTTGGGTTTGATTTGGTTTTACATTTTTAAAAATTGATAGTATTTGATTTGTTTTGATTTTGTTAAAAAAAAATCAAAGAAATAATCAAACAACATCGAAAAAAATTATATACTTACATTTTATTATTATACATGCATAACATATTATTTTTATAAACAATTTTGAATATCTTATATATGTCTTCATCAAATTTTATTTATAATTTATTTATGAAACCAAAAAACGTCTAAGACGAGAATATTTATCTTATTGGTTTCATGTATATGAGTCTGCATGACAATTCTTGGTGGGACAAGGAATGTCATCGTCTCTTCTTTCTAGGGAAAAATTGTGAATTTTGAAGCTTTATTCAGTAAATTCAGTGATCAAAAATTCTGTAACGTTAGTTTTTCTAGCCATTTTTCGTTCAGAATGAATCGTTGTTTCTTCCCCTCTCTTGAATGGATCATTTTTTTAAAATTTTTGTTTATGATTAAATACCGAATAATCAAATCAAACCAAACCAAATTGAAACTGATAACAACCAATTCCATAAATTGTCTTTGAGTGAAAGTCTCATTTAACCATCACCAACCATATTGATAGACAAAATGATTAGAATTAAATTGATTTGATCTTGATTCTGATCAATAACCGATCCAAATCGACCCGTGAACACCTTTATCTAGTGTAATCACACAAATTGGGATCTAGGAAGGATAGAGTACAATACACGACCTAATCAATACCTTAGAGTTAGATATGTTATTTCTAATAAACCCTAGACTTATTTAGAATTATGATTTTATGACATGAAAAATGATTCAAATCGTATTTTATGGGTACAGGAAGATATTGATCTAATGGTGAAGCTGAACTTTGATGCTTACCGTTTCTCAATTTCATGGTCCAGGATTTTCCCAAGTAATTTGATCATTTCCTTTCTTTTTTCCACTTCTCAACTTTAAAATACTTTAGCCTATTATATAAATAATAAAATAAATGGTGTGTCACACTTTTGCAATGTAGATGGAACTGGAAAAATTAACTGGAAGGGTGTTACTTATTACAACAAGTTGATTAACTATATGCTCAAAAGAGGTAAATTTACTGAACTTGCTTAATATGTAAACTGGAAAGCTTGATGAACATATATTTTTTGCAGGCATTGCCCCGTATGTTAATCTTAATCACTACGATTTACCTCAAGCACTTCAGAATAGGTACAAGGGATGGTTAAGTCGTGAAGTCGTGTAAGTATATGAAGAAAATTTATCCCAAATTATAGTTTTGATGACTCTTTTGTTCGGAAAGCAAGTGATTTGATATATAAATCTTGTAGGAAAGATTTTGCTGATTATGCAGAATTTTGCTTCAAGACATATGGAGATAGAGTGAAGAATTGGTTCTCATTTAATGAACCAAGAGTTGTTGCTGATCTAGGATATGATACTGGATTCTTTGCACCTGGAAGGTGCTCTAAAGCATTTGGTAACTGTACAGCAGGGGACTCTGCAACTGAGCCTTATATTGTTGCACATAATCTGATCTTGAGCCATGCTGCTGCAGCTCATAGATATCGCGAAAACTATCAAGTAGGATTATATATCCTTTTCTTTTCTTGTTTATTGTCACTAAATATTAGCCTGTCATTACTCAATGCAATGACAGGAGAAGCAGAAGGGAAAATTCGGAATTATCTTGGATTTTGTCTGGTACGAACCACTGACTAGATCGAAAGCTGACAATTATGCAGCTCAAAGAGCAAGAGACTTTGAATTGGGATGGTACATTACTTACTTAATAGAGTGGTCGGTTCTTAGTGATGTTTGGTTTCCTTAAGCAGTTAACTTGCAGGTTTTTGCATCCTCTAGTATATGGAGAGTACCCGAAAACAATGCAAAATATTGTTGGAGATCGGTTACCTAAATTCACAACAGATGAGATTAAGATGGTGAAAGGATCAATTGATTATGTGGGCATAAACCACTATACTACCTTTTATGCATATGATCATCTATCCAAACTAAAAGCCCTTGCCTACCAGCAGGATCAAAACTGTGGATTTGCTAGTAAGATTTACTTCTTTATTTTCCGCTATGCCTTAAAACTCATCAGGTTTTCACATAAATGTTGTTCATGTCATTTTTTTAAAGATTTAAGTTCTGTCGATTCCAATTTTTTTCTTTTTTGCCGATGCAGATGATCGCAATGGAGTACCAATTGGTCCTAGGGTAAGCACATTGGAGTTAGTACTTTTGTACCTAAAAAGTACTAACTACTACATCTTAACCTTTAGCTAATTCTGTTTAATGCCTATAGGCACACTCCTATTGGCTCTACATTGTGCCTTGGGGTCTTTACAAAGCTGTCAACTATGTAAAAGAACACTATGGAAATCCTACCATCCTTCTATCAGAGAATGGTAAACTTCTAAAACTTGTTTGAATTTTCAAACCAACTTAAAAATCACTCTCAGGACTTATCGATAGATGAATCTCAGGTATGGATTATGCAGGGAATATTTCTCTTTCAGACGCATTGCATGACACGAAAAGGATTGATTACTACAGAAGTTACTTGGCCGAACTAAAGAAGGCTATCGATGAAGGAGCTAATGTCATAGGCTACTTCGCGTGGTCTTTGCTAGACAACTTTGAATGGAGATCTGGTTATACTTCTAGATTTGGTATTGTCTATGTTGATTACACAACACTTAAGCGATATCCGAAAATGTCAGCCTATTGGTTCAAGCAATTACTTAAGAGCCATAAGCATTAAGCTTGAACTTTCCCCCTTGTATTGCATCTTTTCCAATAAAAATGTATGCTTGTTCAGGATATTATTATTAGACTTTCTTCCTCCCCTATAAACAAAGTCATAACAATATTACATCTTCAATTAGTTCTTATAGACTATTCACAGTGCATAGCATGATTTGCATCACAGTTTATATAAAAATCATCATCATCTATCATCATCATCATCATATATATATATATATTTATATATTACTAAAAGTGGGAACCTGTAAAGTGAAAAGTTGAATTACCATTTTTTCCCTATACTAAATTAAAATATATAAATATCTAATTAATCAATAACTATTAAATAGTTATCATGTCATATTATACTAAATCTCATACTATTATTTAATATTTATTATTATTATTGTTATTATTGTTTACGAAATACCCATAAATCATTGATAACAAATTTAATTTGTTCTTCACCTAATAAAAGTACAGTAAAAAAAAATTGTAAACAAAAAACCTTTCACTGTGTACATTGAATTTGAAAGTAAAAAATTTCTTCGTATTCCAAAAATATTTAATACATCTTTCAATTGCTTAGTTTTGACATGTAATTATTTCAATCTTAATGTTCTGTTTCTCTCATCTTTCATATTAATAACCTTTTCACATTCTTTACAACATTCTATAAATTTGCACTAAAAAAGAGTATATATATTCAGTAACATTATCACACGGTCTATCAAATCAAGTAAAGGTTTTTCATTAGTTCTATATTCACAGCTTATACCGCTCTTAAAAGTTTTCTCATCAGCATGCATCATCACCTATATATTTTCTCCTTTAATTTTAGGTTTCAATTACTGAATACTATTGATTTTTGAGTTCAAGCATTATATTATTTCGTGATGAAAGCGTCGGGGGCAAAACACGTTATTGTTTTGATAATGGTATGAGCCTTTATTTGGGTAGAGAAACATGTCGGCAATAACTCACATAAATTTTGTATGATATTCTTAGTTATTTTTCGGGTTTATATGATGATAGTTCTTTTAGGATAATGAGTTGTAATATTATGCGTGTTTTACATATGTAACGACCTATTCCCGTCGTTATAGAAAAGTCAACGGAGAAAATTTTTGGGCCGAAAAACTTTTTCGTAGTAACTAGGAATTTTCCAACCTAGTCCAGATTTGGACGAAATCAAAGTCATTAAAGTCTAGAAAATCTGGTAACAATTGGGTGATCTAATTGTGAATGTGATCACATGAGTAGATAGCTAAAACGTTAAGGAACCCGTACGACTTTACAGAATTGAATTCGGGAGAGTAGAACTCCCGAAATTGATCTTAGCGTGAATGGATATTTTCTGAGTGTCATGGGATGAAGGTGTGTTGTGAATGGGAGTTTGGAATTCTTAAATCGACTCACTGGTTCCGTGCAAGCCGCTAAGGAGGGATTATTCCCGCCAAGGCGGGGCCGTTGTGGTGGGCTGGGGGCCGCCATAGCGGGACAGTCGCGATTTAAGTCGAAAATAAACCTCGAAAATGTTTTATTCTGCACTTTTCGACTTTGAGAGCTAGGAGACGACCCCATATGCTTTCTTGACAGTTTTTCACCATTCTTAAGGCTAAAGGTAAGGTTTTAACTCCCCGAATCCATTTTGCGACCCGTAGAACGTATTCAAATAGGTAATTATCGATGGGAGAGGGTTTTGATCTGGAAATTATGGTGGGAAAAAGCCATAATATGGGTATGAGGATTAAGGGTTTGACCTAGGATTGATATTATTGATATAATCCGGGTAATTAGGTGTTGTTTATTGATCCTAGCATTATATTGATTGTTTGTAGACCAAGAACAAGCGAAAAGAATTCGAAAAGGGAAGGATCATTTTTCTTAGGGGATTTCAAGCTTGTTTCGAGGTAGGTGATGGTTGTGATTTCATGTTTTATGATGTATGTTTGTTCTTGCTTCATTATACTATATGTATTGATGCGGATGTTGCATTATTGATCACACTAATTGTAATAAGGATAGATGAATGATGAATGTCATGAATCATGACTTGATTGTATGATTATGAGAATGTGCTTGCGATTGTGATTGTGGCTTGTTGAATGGATCAGGTGTTGCGTTCTGACAGACTAACTTGGATCCCACGTTACGGCATAAANAAGAATTCGAAAAGGGAAGGATCATTTTTCTTAAGGGATTTCAAGCTTGTTTCGAGGTAGGTGATGGTTGTGATTTCATGTTTTATGATGTATGTTTGTTCTTGCTTCATTATACTATATGTATTGATGCGGATGTTGCATTATTGATTACACTAATTGTAATAAGGATAGAAGAATGATAAATGTCATGAATCATGACTTGATTGTATGATTATGAGAATGTGCTTGCGATTGTGATTGTGGCTTGTTGAATGGATCAGGTGTTGCGTTCTGACAGACTAACTTGGATCGATAGCCACGTTACGGTATAAACATTGGATCGAATACCACGTACTAGTATGTTAACAATTTGGGTTTGGGTTCCATGAGAGGACCATTGACTTGACATAATTGTATATCTTGAGAATTGTGAAATTGTATGTTGTTTGTAAATGATATTGATATTGTATATGTTCGGTGTATGCATGTTATTTATTATATTGTAATAGATTATGCATGTTGCACTTAGTGGGATAGCCGCGTGATCCTACCAGTACACTGTGGTTGTGTACTGATAATGCACTTGCTCTTTCTTTGTTGAGTACACGACATCTTCAGGCGGCTATTGACAGACCTTGCTTAGAAGATCAGTGATCGTTCAAATTCAAGGGTGAACCAGTTCTTCCGGGCTTCCATGTGTTCTCCTTTCTGTCTACGTCCACATTTCGGACTTAGACTAGTACTTTAGTTAGTCTTATATTTAGTTTGGGGTTGTACCCTTCTTGTTTAGACTTATGGTTAAACTTTAGATGTTTTGGTACATTGACTTTCAGGTTCTAGGCGTTATTTCCGCAATGTTAGTTTGGTTGTTAGACTTTTGTTGGAGTTTATCGGAACTCCCTATCTTTTCCTTAGTATTTAAACCTACTTTCATATCTTTAAATGCCTTAGTAGTTTGGTTCTTTGGTTAGCTAATTAGTATTAATGATTTTTTCACTGGATGGTTAGTGTGGGTGTCAATCACGATGGTTTGGATCGTGACAACATACTTTTTTGTAATATTTCATACAGTTAATTTGACGAAAGTCCCTTTTTATTCTGTATATATTTGTGCTTTATTTTCTGGCTTTGTATTTTATAATAGATTTGTTGGGCTGCAATTATTTTTTTCTTTTGATAGTCTTTTGGTGATAATCTCTTGAATTGTTTGTCAAAAGTTTTTCCTTTTGTAATTTTGTGCTTTAATAGAGAAGATTTGGATTAGATTATGAAATGACAATTTTTTGTATTAAAATTAGATATGCTTGAAGATATGTTGCATGAAGGATGAAGACGTCTACACAGAAATTGAAACTTTTGATTCAAAAAAATGGTAATTAAGTCGTAGGTCTCACACTATCTTTGTAGTTGTTCTTGATGGAATAGTCTTAGAGAGGAGCTCACTTGAATAGATTAGCACCGACTCCAGAAGAAGGTAACTACAAACTAAGAAATCTATTTGACGTCACACATCTATGTGACAATATTTTGGTGATAGCTTGGGTTTAGCACCAAACGGTTGTTTTATATATCCCTTATATTCTCCAATTTAAGTTTCCAATTTAGTTGCATGGTCTCTCCTAGAAATATTACCAATCCAATCAAATGAAATTGTTAAGTCTCACAATAACTTTTAAGAGATATAGAAGTACATTATATTGTATATCTTAATTAAGAGGAACATATTCCTAAGGATTTAAGAATATGTAATTATGCTAAATTTTCATACTTCTTCAACTTCTAATATATAGCTCAATTAATTTCTAAAATATGTATAATAACATTATAACTATAAATGAACAATTTTAAAATAATAATATGGGTTACACGTGCAATTAAAAGTAGAAAACCCTCAAGTTAAAAATCAAAATGTCCTTACAAACTCATAATATTTATGGACAAAAATGTAAATATACATTAATTGTAATAAATATTATCACATTCTATTTAACACTATTGTTATATAGTTATGAATAAACATATAAATGCATATATATATACACACAATTTTTTTACTTCACTTAAAATTACTCTTACAATAATTTATACAAAAAATGAAAATATATATTGTAATAAAATTAATTGAATACAAACTTTATGTCTCTGTATATTCTTATAAATCATGAGTTTATATTTGATGTAGCTATTAGCTTTCTCTGATTTTCATCAGTCTCACTTGCTATGTACGTACAATATCTTTAGATTATAGGCTTATTTTTTTATTTTGGTTCTTGTTTTTATCTATCTAATAATTAAGATCTATAATTTAGAATATCGATTATTTCCTATACAATTTTCATTTTCAATTTCTTTTTTTTGCTTTATTTATTTTTATGTAGTATATAATCATATGTATTGTAGTGGTGTAGTGTTGTCACGAGCATGAACATTAAAGTATTTTTGTTCAATTGTCAGATATCATTTTCATATATTTTGAACTTGACTATCAAATAGCTAGAAAAGTATCACATTCGTAGAACTTTTTTTTAATTTTGTCTTTTATTACTCAATACGTGTTGTAATANAGTGTTGTCACGAGCACGAACATTAAAGTATTTTTGTTCAATTGTCAGATATCATTTTCATATATTTTGAACTTGACTATCAAATAGCTAGAAAAGTATTACATTCGTAGAACTTTTTTTTAATTTTGTCTTTTATTACTCAATAAGTGTTGTAATAATTTTAGATGATTATATAAAATATTGTACAAAATAACTTGGGATACACGTGCGTTGTCAAGAGACTAATGTATATATAATTATAAAAAATATATCTATATAATTTGTCAGTTCACTTAGATTATTTCTTCAAAAAAATGTTAACAAAATAAAAAATACAATAAAATATTATTGATTTTTAAAAATGTAAAACCAAATAAAAGTTAGTTTGATTCAAATTTTCGAATTGAATCAATTTTTATCTAAATCCTAAACCCCCTAATTGTGAATATTTGATTAATGATTAACTAAAACCTAATTAGGTCATAACCTTGAAAGATTTTCCCAATTTAGAGACATGTATTCCCTCCAAAGATAAAAAAAATGCGGTTTTCAACACAAAATGTAACCACCCGAACCGTTGTTAATTAGGAAAAGTGGAACTTCGAGAAATACTAGGCAGGCAAGATGCCGCTAGGGCGGCGGCGTCATGTCGGGGTAAGCTGGCGTCAAGGCGAGATAGGCGAGGCAGAATGTAAATAACGTGAAATCTAATTTTCTCCTTCTTTCTAAAATACCTAGATTAGACGTAAATCACCCAGAGACCCTCCAAAAAGTTGTTCTAGGCTTGGGAAGGAAGGAGAAGGAGATTCCTAGCATAAGATGATCAAAACCTTACGGATTCTTGGACAAATTCACCATGGTCTCATCCGGAAAACCAGAATGAGAGCTATAAGTCCGTGCAACTGCTTGGTGCCCAGGTAGGCTAGGTTTATTAATTGAGTAGTTATAAATTTGTACCCACTGCGTAGTATAATGATAATCAATGGTAGAAATTATGCGTAGGCATTCGTGCACCTAATGTAAGATGATCAAATTATAAGAAGAAGCCTTAAATGATGAACTAGGGCTGGGTATGATCGAGTTAGTATTATGTGATATATGTTGATGTAAACTGGTAGGTGATGGTTGTGATTCTATGATTGTGTGATGTATGTTTGTCTTTGCTTCATTAGGATACATGTATGTATGCGAATGTTGCATTATTGATCACACATGTTGTAAATCAAAATAGATAAATGATGAATGCTATGAATCATAACTTGATTGTATGATTATGAGAATGTGCTTTGTGATTGTAGCATGATGAATGGATCGGTTGCCACGTTTCGGCATAATTATGGGATTGGTTACCATGTTCCGTCATAGTCATTGGATCGGGTACCATGTTCTGGTATGCTAACAGTTTGGGTTTGGGTCCCGTGAGAGGACCAATGACTTGACATAATTGTATATCTGTGAAATTGTGAAGTTGTTTGTAGTTCTTGATGGTATTGACATTGCATTGCTCCTAAAGGGTAAATGATTGTGATGATCTCTATATGTTGTTCGATTATGTGGATTTAACTCGTTGTGCATCTTAGTGTGAATGAACCGGGAAGGCTAAGGTTCCAAGAGTCGTAATAATCGAGAGTAAACTATTGTCCGTGTATGGCAAGGATGAGAAGTGGAGGTAGTGTATGTGGCGTGAATACTTAGGTGAAATTCACCTTGGAAAAAGGGGTTCGTAAGTTTGTAGTTAGAAAGTATGAAATAATGTACCATGTGGCAAGGGCTGGGTAATGTAAAAGAGAAAGTAAGGGTATGTCGTGGGTGGTTAGTCGGAATGCTTGTAGATGTATTGTGGGGTTTTCTATGCGCTAGAATGGTTAGGCTATGATCAATAACCTGGTAAATAAGTGGACTGGGAAGATGGTTAGTAGTAGAGGTGCTAGTGTAATTCTAAGGTATTCAAGAGAGGGTGAAGGTGAAGAAGCGAGTGGTTTATTGTATGTTCTTGCTAGTTGATTTCTTATTTTATGTGGTGGGCGTCGGGTTGACCGATAATCCCTACTAGTATGTGTGGCTTGTACTGATACTACTCTTGCTATGCCTTTTTGGCATAGTCTGGATGTAGGATTGGTGACGTTTCATTAGGTGAAGATGAAGATATTTCATTAGTATGTCCAGTTGTAATCTTAGTAGCTCTTGTACTTGTTTAGACTAGATCCTTGGGGGGTGTTAGTTACTTTACAAGTCTTAACCTGAAATTCTTTTAAAAAGTATTATTTATAAAATCCCGTTATTATAATAATCTCAATTTCTTTTAAATTTTCCGCACGTTTTGACTATTGGAATATGAGGGTTCTCCTACTTAGGTGGTAGTATGTAAGTTCCTGCACGGCCCGGTGGGTTGGGTCGTGACAAATTGGTATCAGAGCCCAGGTTACCGGTCTCCCAGTATAAGAGCAAAATGTGGAATAGACTCCTGCGGATTGGTGTGTTAACATCCACATCTAATTTACACAAGCAAAGTAAATTGGAACTGAGAAGGTTCCAATTGACATCTGGTCTTAGGGGTTGTAAAAGGCATGGATGATCAGTAATGATCATCTATTGAATGAATTAACTAATAAGGTGAAATTATTGTGGTGTATAGTTTGTAACTGCGAATGCGTGCTTTTTGTCGTTTAAAATAACTGTGAATGTGAAGGTCTGCTTTGGGTGTTTGAATTAACAGATGATGAGAAAAGTATTTTACGGGTGTTGTGGTATAATTATGTGCACGATGTTGCGTGTCTGAATTTGAGATGTGTAATATGCTGGCTGAATTGTTGAAATTATACAAGTGGTAACTACTTGAGTCGTGAAACCCGTTGAGGGAATAAGTCATAACTAAGTTTGGTGCGAGGGTCTGGATAATCTACGAGTAATTCGTTAGACAAAATCTGGACATGCATTGCGACCAACTAATAATCGTGTGAATGTTTGGGTGCATCCTGGGAACGAGTGTGTTATAGCTGGAACCGTTGGGGAATTTAGAAAAGAAAAGAACCCCAAAAAAATTGTTGACAGAGATTATGTTCTGTTATGGCCGCTGGGGCGAGATTNATTTTACGGGTGTTGTGGTATAATTATGTGCACGATGTTGCGTGTCTGAATTTGAGATGTGTAATATGCTGGCTGAATTGTTGAAATTATACAAGTGGTAACTACTTGAGTCGTGAAACCCGTTGAGGGAATAAGTCATAACTAAGTTTGGTGCGAGGGTCTGGATAATCTACGAGTAATTCGTCAGACAAAATCTGGACATGCATTGCGACCAACTAATAATCGTGTGAATGTCTGGGTGCATCCTGGGAACGAGTGTGTTATAGCTGGAAACCGTTGGGGAATTTAGAAAAGAAAAGAACCCCAAAAAAATTGTTGACAGGGATTATGTTTCCGTTATGGCCACTGGGGCGAGATTTTTCCCGCTAAGGTGAGGCCGTCTGTCACGACCCAAGGCTAGCCCCTAGATGCGACACAGCGTACTCGACCCTGAGGGGTCTAATACAAGCCTCATAGCATTTCATTGCATTTGACATAAAAATAGTGCGAAATTAAAAACTTATTTAAATCCAAACAATCCAAATACTCATTAAAAATCTTTTGAAAAACACATCGGAAGTCTAAGTTTCACATGGCTGTAATGACTCGCAAAATGATAGGTTGAACTAGAGCCTCATCATGTGGGTTAGTGTAACTTAAGTTGATGTCTAGGCTGTTTTAGAATTTAATTTAGCAAGGAACAAACCTAGGGTGCAAGCCTAGGGTGCAAGTAAGGACCTATGCTAGCAAGATTGAGTGAAAGAAACATTGTTCTTTGAGGGGCTGTTTGGCGATGGGAGTACTTGATCGCCCAAAGGGTTGGGTGAGTCACCCTTGGGCTCTTGTGATCGCCTAGTGGGCTGTCCCATTGACCTAGGGTCTGGACCAAAGGGCGAGCTAAGTCCAAGCTCACCAACCAGCTTGGCATGTCGCCTATTGACCCCTCTAGATCGCCTAGTGGACTGCCCAATTTTGGAGCTCACTGGAAAATTGGGTGAGCCAAGGGTGCACTTGGCGAGTCGCCTAGTGCTCTTGGCAAGCTAAGAGGGGCAAAAGGGCGAGGTAAGTCGGGCAAGGGGTGGATTTTTAAGTTAAGACTTTGTGGGTCCTTAGTACTTTTCCAAAGTTGAGTCCACATTATTCTATTCCTTTCCTAGTAACTATATAACCCTTTTTAGACTTGAATCCCTTCAATGTAGTCACTCCAAATATAATTAAAAGAAGACCCATCTCCTCTAAAATATTTTCTCTCACTAGAATTCCTCCATTGAAGAAGAAGAAGGAGGGGAGGCTAGGCTTGAAGATTCGAGGTGTTTCTTCCTCAAATTTTGTGGGAAATCTATAGCAAGGTATGGTGGTCTTGATCCTTGTCTATTTCCATTCAAGGAGCCAAATCCAAAGTGATTTCAAAGTATGAAAAATCTAGAGTTTTACTCAATCTCATGGATTCTTCCATCAAACGTTTTCAAATGGTTTCTAATGACAAACTATGATTGTATTGGTGTTTAATTGATGATTTATGATGAAAATACTCTATGAACCCATTATTTTTCTCAATTCCTAAATTGTGCCTTATGAAGTGGGTTTGTTGATGATGAATGCATGTGAATCGAATTTGCCTAAATTGCTTTAGATTATTGAAGTATATCATTACCCATTCCCTAATTGTAGTAAATTGTTGGTGTGTTGGTGATTTGGAAGTATGACCCTTGGATGGCAAGTTATGATCAATTACTTGTTGAATTAGAATTGTGAATTAGAATGTTGATCCACTTGAAAGGTGGAGGTGTTTATTTACTATGTATATTGTGGTATTGAATTGATGGATATATTCCTTGTACCCTACATGTGGAGGTTAATGTATAATTGTGATATGATGCATGTGTTTGATCTAAATGAATAAATGATGATCATGTCTAGAAGCTAATTGTGTTAGGATTGAATGTTATCTCTCTATTAACACTCGTGAATGAAGTTCATGATAATGTTAATGTTGAAGTACTTATTGAAAGGCTTTTCTCAATTGTACTCTAAATAATGATAATGATGTATTGATTGAAAGGATATTCTCGATCTTACACCAATGAATGATAATAGGATTCTTAGTTGAAAGGCTTTTCTCATTTTTGAATATATGAGCTATCCAATGAATGTTGGGAATGGGATGGATGCTCATCCATGAGTTAAGGCGGAGTATCTAGTATTAATCTCTTNCATGTGTGTGATCTAAATAAATGAATGATGATCATGTCTAGAAGCTAATTGTGTTAGGATTGAATGTTATCTCTCTATTAACACTTGTGAATGAAGTTCATGATAATGTTAATGATGAAGTACTTATTGAAAGGCTTTTCTCAATTGTACTCTAATGAATGATAATGATGTATTGATTGAAAGGATATTCTCGATCTTACACCAATGAATGATAATAGGATTCTTAGTTGAAAGGCTTTTCTCATTTTTGAATATATGAGCTATCTAATGAATGTTGGGAATGGGATGGATGCTCATCCATGAGTTAAGGTGGAGTATCTAGTAGCAATCTCTTAAGATGGATGCTCATCCGCGAGTTGAGGCGGGGTATCTAGTAACAATCTCTTATCCCATAATAATAAACTAAAGTAATGAATGTTAACTACTCTATGGGAATGTAGGTTAAGCACTGAGAGGATATTGAATGAGATGGATACTTATCCATTAGTTGAGGCGGGGTATCTAGTAGCAATCTCTTGGGGTGGATGCTTATCCGTGAGTTGAGGCGGAGTATCTTGTAGCATCCTCTTTGTCCCATAACTATGTGCCCACATAGGATAGCTAGTGGATCCACTTAAGCTAAATATCGGTTTACCTTAGGCAAGTAGACCAACCCTTACGATGTGGGATAGTACATCAAATTCCATGATTTAGCTCTCACAGTCTATGCCGGTTAAACGCCTATTCCCATCATGTGAGATGTGCATTATGGTTTCTTGATGAGTTCTATGAAGTGTGGGTGGTAGTATGAGATGCCATCCATGCATTGCACGAGTAGGCTTTGAGAGGATCATAGTGAGTTCTCTAAGTTTTAATGGCTAATGTATGAATGTCCCCTTCCGATAAAGTTAATGAGAATGATGAACTAATGTCTAGTGATTGAATGTCCTCTAAATGAAGTTAATGAAAAATGATGACTTATAGGCTTAATGTAAAGATGTATGCTATACTTGGATTGTATTATGACTTACTTCCTTGTCATGACTTATCGTATATGAATGTGCCTTGTCTAGGGTGACTTCAAAGGAGTACTTAGTGTGAGTAGTAGTATGGGATGCTACTTGCACATTGCACAAGTATGACTTAGAGTTGTCTTAGATGTTGGTCTTAATGTGATGATGTGACTTATGTAATGTTTATGTCTCTTATATGTTTTATTGTGTAAAGGTGCAAAGGATGAATGGTAAGTTCACTTTTGGTGGCCTTAAGGTGGTACCTTAGTGTGGGTGGTGGTATGGGACGCTACCCATACATTGCACAAGGTGTAGCTTGAGGGTTACTTGAGGTGAAGGCTTAAGGTAAAGGTAAAGGTTTGTATGAGGATACTTATGAGTTTATCTTAGATTTCTATGAGAGGCTTCATAAGTTGGGAATTGTCCATTAACATGGGGTTGAGTTTGTGTCCTTTCAACTTCAAGGTGAGGCTAAGCAGTGGTGTAGATCTTCAACTTTACCTCCACTTACTTGGACTCGATTTCATGTTTTGTTTTTAGAAAAATAGGTGCCTAGGACTTTGAGAGATCGCAAGAAGGATCAGTTCATGACTTTGGAGCAAGGTGGTATGTCTGTGACTACTTATTAGGCCAAGTTCCATGCTTTGTCTAGATATGCTACTAAATTGGTTACTACTGAGGAGGAGAGGATCCGTTTATTTATTAGGGGACTAAATTTTGAGTTTCAGGTATTATCTGTTCATATGACCTCTACAGGGAGAAACTTTAATGAGGTAACAACGCTTGCAGCCAAGCCAATTCAGTCTGATATGCCCGCCTCTACAGGTAATTACTCGGGAACTCCACCTCATGATCTGATTCAGGATAGCAAGGGAGTCACACCTTTTCAGCGGGCAGCAAACCATCTTTTGATCGTACATGTTACAACTGTGGTGAACCTGGGCATATGAGGAGAGATTGTCCCCACCCTCGTGTGTTAGATTCTGTGCAACAGTAGTCTAGAGCAATGGTACTCGTGGGGAATGGGAATAATGGTAGAGGGTGTCCACAAGGTGGGCGAGGAGGTAATCAGCGAGGCCGTGGAGGTAGAGGAAATGGTAATGCAGGTAGGGGTAACGTGCAACCAGGCAGGGAAGTGACTCATCAAGATGATAAGGCTCAGGGTTATGCCTTTTCGGGCAAGAATGAGGTAGATGTGTCTGACGCAGTGATCACAAGTACTATTCTTGTCTTTGACCGGATGGCTAATGTGTTATTTGATCCGGCTTCTACTTATTAAGATGTATCCGTGCGATTTGCCTCAGAATTTGTTATGATTTGTGACATACTTGAAGTCCCTATCCATGTTTCTAATTAGAGTGGGAAGGGGTGTACAAGCCTAAGCAAGCTAAGATCATATCCTTCATTCGGGCTAGGAAATTGATAGGGCAGGGTTGTTTGGATTATTTGGCTTATATTAGGGATGTTGAGATTGAGACTCCATCCATTGAGACTATTCCTGTGGTGTCGGAATTTAGAGAAGTGTTTCCTAATGACTTGCCTAGTATGCTCCGGATAGAGATATAAACTTCTTCATTGATTTAGAACCTGGTACTCGTCCCATTTCTATCCCTTCATATGGCATGGCTCCGGTGGAATTAAGAGATCTTAAGGCTCAAATCCAAGAGCTTCTTGATAAGGGATTTATTCGTCCTAGTGCTTCCCCATGAGGTGCTCCAATTTTGTTTGTTAAGAAAAAGGATGGCAGTATGAGAATGTGTATAGATTACCGGCAATTGAACAGGGTCAGTATTCGAATCAAGTATACTTTGCCTCGAATAAATGATCTTTTTGACCAACTGCACTTGCTCTTTCTTTGTTGAGTACAGTGCATCTTCAAGTGGATATTGACAGACCTCGCTTAGAAGATCAATGATCGTTCGAATTCAAGGGTGAGCCAATTCTTTCGGGATGCCATGGGTTCTCTTTCGTCTATGTCCACCATTTCGGACTTAGGCTTTCTAGTTAGTTATTAGTGCATTAGTTTGGGGTTGTATCCCTTGTTGTTTAGACTTGTTGAACTTTAGATGTTTTGGTACATTGACTTTCAGATTCTAGGTGTATTTTCCGCATTGTTTAGTTGTTAGATCTTTTGGAGGTTTATGGGAACTTCAGTTTTTAGCTATTATTCTTGTTTTCGTATTCTTATGCTTTAATTTTTGGTTAGTTGCTTGGTTTGGGTTGTAGTAGTGGTTCTCCCACCGGAGTGTTAGTGTGGGTGCCAATCACGATGGTCTAGGTAGTGACAATAATCATATGTATTTTAGTGGTGTAGTGTTGTCAGGAGCATAAACATTGAAGTATTTTTGTTCAATTGTCAGATATCATTTTCATATATTTTGAACTTGACTATCAAATAGCTAGAAAAGTATCACATTCATGGAACCTTTTTTTTTATTTTGTCTTTTATTACTCAATACGTGTTGCAATAATTTTAGATGATTATATAAAATATTGTACAAAATAACTTGGGATACACGTGCAACGCATGTGTCCAGAGACTAGTGTATAACTGTATATATAATTATAAAAAAATATATGTATATAATTTGTTAGTTCACTTAGATTATTTCTTCAAAAAAATGTTAACAAAATAAAAAAATACAATCAAATATTATTGATTTTTAAAAATGTAAAAACCAAATAAAAGTCATTTGATTCAAGTTTTCGAATTGAATCAATTTTTATCTAAATTGTAAACCCCCTAATTATAAATATTTGATTAATGATTAATTAAAACCTAAATAGGTCATAACCTTGAAATATTTCCCCAATTTAGAGACATGTATTCCCTCCAAAGATTAAAAAGAATGTGGTTTTCAACACAAAATATGTTGATCGATTTTCTTATAAAAAAATAAATAAATTAAAAAAGATTGTAATTAAAATATTTTTTATAATATCTAAAATTTTCTAATTACCTATGACTTTGAATTATGGAGAAAGTGTCACGACCCAGACCATCGTGATTGGCACCCACACTAACCCTTCGGTGGGAGAACCACTACTACAATCCAAACCAAGCAACTAAACCAAAACTAAAGCATTTAAGTTACGGAAGCAAGTTAAATAGCTAAAAACTGAAGTTCTCATAAACTTCCAAAAGATCTAACAACTAAACAATGCGGAAAATACGCCTAGAACCTGAAAGTCAATGTACCAAAAAATCTAAAGTTCAACAAATCTAAACAAGAAGGGATACAACCCCGAACTAATGAACTAACAACTAACTAGAAAAGTCTAAGTCCGAAATGTGGACATAGACGAAAGGAGAACTCATGGCATCCCGGAAGAAATGGCTCACCCTTGAATTCGAACGACAATCACTAATCTTCTAAGCGAGGTCTATCAATAGCCACCTGAAGATGCCCTGTACTCAATAAAGAAAGAGCAAGTGCAGTATCAGTACACAACAACACTGTACTGGTAGGATCATGCGGCTATCCCACTAGGTCTAACATACATAGGTTAATACAACTATATAATCACATGCATATATCGAACATATACAATATTATCAACATTTACGAACAAGGTACAGTTCCACATTTCTCAAGATACACAATTATATCAAATCATTGGTCCTGTCATGGAACCCAAACCCAAACTGTTAGAATACCGAAACGTGGTACCCGATCCAATGATTTTATCGGAACGTGGCAACCGATCCCATAATTATGCCAAAATATGGCAACCGATCCAAGTTAGTGTGTCGAAATGCAACACCCAATCCATTCAACAAGCCACAATCACAATTACAAAGTACATTCTCAAATCATACAATCAAGTCATGATTCACGACATTCATCATTCATATTTCCTCATTTACAATTAATGTGATCAATAATGCAATATTCACATACAAACATGTATCATAATAAAGTAAGAACAAACATACATCACACATTCATGAAATCACAACCGTCACCTACCTCGAAACAAACTTGAAACCCTAAGAAACTTGATTCTTCCCTTTCCGGATTTTTTCTACTTGTTCCTGGTCTACAAACAATCAATATAATATGGGAATCAATAAACAATCATTAATTACCCGGATTACTAACAATTCTAATAACCCTAGATCATACCCCTGATCCCACTATCCAAACTATGGCTTTTTCCACCAAAGATTTCAGATCAAAACCTTCCTCCATCGATAATTACCCATTAAATTACGTTCTAAGGATTTAAAAACAGATTTGGGGAGTTAAAATCTTACCTTTAGCCTTAAGAATAGTGCAAAACTATCAAGAATCGCCTAGGGTTCGTCTCCTTACTCTCAAAATTTAAAAGTGTAGAATTAAGACATTTTGGAGTTTATTTCCGACTTAAGTTGCGTCGAGCCCGCCACAATGGTCCTCGCCCCGCTATAGCGGCCCCGCCCTGGCGACAAAAACCACTGCCAAAGAGGCTTGCACGAAATAGTGAGCAAATTAAAGAAATTAAAAACCCCCATTTCACAACACGCCTTAAGCCAACTACACTCAGATACTACCCGCTCATGCTAAGATCAATTTCAGGAGTTCTACTCACCAGAATTCAATTCTGTAAAGTCGTACGAGTTCCTTAACGACTTATCGAACTACTCATGTAATCAAAATCATAATTAGATCACCTAATTGCTACCAGATTTCCCTAGACTTCAATGACTTCGATTTCGTCCAAATTCTGACAAAGTTAGGAAAATTCAAGTTACTACGAAAAAGTTTTTCAGCCCAAATTTTTTTCCCGTTGACNAAGTCGTACGATGTCACGCCCCGAGCTACCCTCGAGACGCGGACACGGGACCTAGGACCACAAGTGATCCCAAGCTAACCCTGCTAGCATGATCATGAGCATACTAAAGATAATAAACTGATGCGGAAGCTAAATCATAAATAAATCAGAAAAGATGGGGAATACCCATATACTATAGCTGAATATATCAAATCTGAGAGTTTAATACAGAATAAATATCAAACTCAAAACACTAAGCTGAATCTAACTATGTCTGAAATAAGCCTCTAAACTGACTAGAAGTGCTAGGACATGCCCCAGCTAAGTCTAGAAAATCTGAAATTAAAAGACTAAAAGTGATAAAGATAAACATGTCACTAGTCCTCGAAGAATGAGGACTCACCACTGATGCTACTAAACTGAAGACCGGGAATCGATCTAAGCGTGATCTGGATACTGAGAACCTGAACCTACATCACGAGAAGATGTAGCGCACGTATGCGTCAGTACTTGAAAGGTACTGAGCATGCAGGATAGAGTAAAACTGAAATAATATATAACTGAACAAAGCATACTGAGCAATGATATAATCTGAACATGATATAGATACTGAAAATACTGAATACTGAGCTAACTGATGCAATGACCAAATTTATAACATGCTGAGACTGAATACTGACTGTACTGAAATATGGTCAATGCAATAGAGTCTGACTGAACTGTGGGAGCTACTAATAACCGACATAAATCCACATGATCTAAATGTGGAGTCCGATGTATACGCCCCATCGAGAGGACCCAATATACCCTGCAAGAGGTATAGAGGCATGCTGGCGTGATCACTAAACTGATGTTGCCCACAGAGGGGACTTACACCTACGTGGCTCGTAGTTCTGGGACTATATGGGTACGCTGAAACCTTAGTCCAACTCGGTATTATGCTACTCCCAATGAATTAAGTGGCTAACTAGTTATGACTGAATTTCTGTAAATACTGGATAGCTAGAAACTGAACATGCAAACTGAGAATACAACAATTAATCTGATAATAATGCATTCATAAACTGAGGCATGTAAAACTGAATACTGAAATATCTGACCTAGCATGTGTAATTCAAGAACTAAAGAAATACATAGCTAGGGTTTGAAATTCATGCGATAAACTGAGCAATAACATGATAATCTGATTTGGAACATTTAAATAACTAATTCATGATGATCTGCTAAAATTCTAGAAACCCTAGGTCTGTTCATAATCATGGAATCAAGAATCTGACTGAATTCTAGGGACCTAATGGGCGAAAGGAACCCACTAGTGAAATCCCACATACCTGGTGACGAATTCCACAGAGAAATCTTTTGATTTCGGGGCTGGAACTGATGGAACCTTGCTGCGTTCTTGAACTAGGGTTCTTGACCTTTTTCTCCTTTCTTGATTCTAATTTTCTAAGTTTTGATTAATGATTTTGACTAAGGTAAGTTCTAGTTATGTTACTAGGCTTAAACTGATTAAAACCTCATGATTTAGGGTTTAAACGACGTATCTTAGGAGTTAAACGAAATAGGAAAAGACCAAAAGACCCCTGAATTAACTGTTGTCGGAGTGATTGACGGAATGGACCTACGGTCCGTCAATCAATCGACGGTCCGTCGATTGGGTCTGTAGATCGAGTCTGCCCGATAGGGCTTCACTAAAATGGGCATAACTTTTTACTCGGAGATAGGAATTTAGTAAACTTGGTGGCGTTGGAAAGATAATTCAATTATCTATCTAACCATAGGTCATGGGACACACAATTCATTTTGTGCTAAAAGTTATGACCATCTGAAGTTGACCCATGAATATTTTTCATATAACTAGCTGCTAACCTCATCTACGGTCAGACCTACGGACCGTGGATCGAATAGCGGTCCGTGCTGGTCAACCGTAGTTCGGGACTGGAGCTGGGCTTTTGGGGCATCGATCCACGGACACGAACTACGGTCCGTGACCTGACCTACGGACCGTAAGTCCGGCCGTGGGTCAACACTTAGCCAAATTTTCTGACTGAGTTCTGGGGGAGTTTTCTGTCACGAACCACGGACCTGCAGGACGGACCGTGAGTCCATCTACGGTCCGTGGATGGTGCCATGAGTGCCACCTGTAACACCATAAATCTGCAATCTGGTCTATTTTCAGATACGGGGTGTTACATACGAGTTCCTTAACGAGTTATCGAACTACTCGTGTAATCAAAATCATAATTAGATCACCTAATTGCTACCAGATTTCTCTAGGCTTCAATGACTTTGATTTCGTCCAAATTCTGACTAAGTTGGGAAAATTCAAGTTACTATGAAAAAGTTTTTCAGCCCAAAATTTTTCCCCGTTGACTTTTCTATAATGACGGGAACACGTCGTTACAGAAAGCCAATTATATCTACAATATTAAAGTCGATTATGATTTTAGCTTATATAATTTAATTTTCTAATATTTAGCTGGCGTTTGACCAGATCTAATTTTAAAACCATATCATTAAATATCTATTTGACCATATATTTTGAATCAAAATTTCAAAAATATATCATTAGATATTCTTTTGACAATATAGTTTGGATAATATTTTAAAATTTTGTCTTAAAAAAAAATTCAAGTTCCAAAATGGTCTAAAATAGTTTTTAGGAGAAATTCACTTTCACACACAATTTTTCCCAATTAAAATGCATGTCCAAACACAATTTTAATTTTCAAAATTTATGGTCAAACAAGATCTTAGTATCTTGAAATCAATTATAACTTTTGTTATTAAATATTCACTTTTTTTTTTGTTTCCCACCTGGTGTCTGGAGCCCACATTGGAGCTCCTACTAAATCCGGATCGTGCTCTGTAGGGCCCATTTAGGGGTGGCACTCCCAACATGATTTTCTTCATACTAAGGGCTCGAACCCGAGACCTCTGGTTAAGTGAAGCACTCCCACCAGTGCACCACAACCCATGTTGGTAAATATTCACTTTTACTTGACCAGTTTAATAAATAAAGATATAATTTCTCATTTGATTTTTATTTTGTCTTTATTATTAATTATTGTCATTTTATAATATTCTACAAAATATTAAATTTATTATATTCAAATGGTAATATAGTATAATTGTCATTTTATAAATTATTGCTTTGGTGTGTCAAGTCAAAACTATTTATCTACAATTTGGAATTTTCATTAAGTTAAAATAATCTTTTGAATTAATTAATTAATAATTTATAATTAACTACAATCTACATGTTACAATTATATAAAAGGACATATAGATGTTGGTCTTTTGAGTCTATCATAGTAATAATAATTTTGTGATTTTGTTGAAAATTGCATAGCTGCTGCTGTTAATACTTGAGATAATCAGGTATGTTTTTTTTCATTCTTCTAATAATTTTTCACATGAACTTTTTTTTCTATTTATTTTATTTTTTTTAAAAAATTATTCTTGTTTAAATCTTTATATGAAAACTCTTGTTTTTTTTTTAACTTGTAAAAGAATGAGAGCCTTAGAAGATCTGATGAAAAAGTATTTTGTTTTCATGGACGTTTAGACATAAAATTTATAAAATCTGAAAAGAAAAAGAAAGTAGCATTTAGAAAAAAAAGTTGAATTGATCTCTCAGATGGTCTCTGTCAACTAATAGTTCTTACTACTCATAAAATCATTTTCTTTGTTGAAAAAAATTTGAAATCAATAGAAAAAGTGACTTTATGAGATAATAAATATTGATTGAGTGAGACCAACTGTGTTGTTGTTGTTCTTTTTTAATACTAGTTTTTTGACACGTGCGTTGCACGTGATTACCAATTCCAAAAATATATGTTACAGTAAATAGTATTGCTTATTTAAGCAAAGATTTGAACAATAAGCTTAGCAAAAAATAACATTACAGATTCTTTTGTGAATGTTCAATGTTGATTGTAATATATATATATATATATATATATATTCACACAAACCTATAAAGATGGTCAATGAAAATTTTTATTAGTTAAATGCAATAATGTATATATTTATTTCAAATTGATAAGGTTTAATCATGTAATTAGTCTTATCTCACTAATATTACCTTATAGACAATATTTGCTTTGTAATTTTTTTGTCATCTAACCAGATGTGTTTTGCATATGTATTTCACGTTAAATTGTTTAGATGTCATATGAACATGTGAAGAGAACAAGTACATTTTATATATTTACATATTCTCACATTTGTTGTGAGGTATTTTTTTAAAAAAAACTCAAAACATTTTAAAATAATATATTTTGAAGTTAGAAGATCTTGTTAACTTGATAATACATTTGTGACATATATAATACTTTAATTTAAATACAAATACCTACCCAAATATAAATATATATTTGCATTAATGAAAATATTTATCTCATAAAATTAAATGTTAAATAAATAAAACAAATTAAACTAATACAAACTTCAACTAGAGTTATTACAAGTCATATGAATTTTTCTTCATCTAAAATACTGAAATATTAAGAAATAGTAAATAAGTAAAACAAAAGGGCAATGTTTATATAGTTATAAGTATTTTGAAACAAACTTCCTGAGAGTCAATAAATAAAGTTATTCTTTTGTCTTGAGCATCAAAAACAAATCGTGACAATTCTCTAATTTTTGAAAAAGATATTCAGAAGCATATATGTGCATCACAAAAGAAATTGTTAAACAAAAACAAATGAATTTAGACTACATCATATTAACTTCATATATTGGAACAGTACATATTAATGTATGTATTAAGCAAAAAAATAATTATTACATCATCAATACTATTTTCCTCAAGTACTTGAGGTTATGGAATATACCCTCTTAGGATAGAACAACTTACTTCATGAACATAGTGGTACCTGATATTCCGCTAAACTTCAACTCACTCAACGACAATGAATCACACAAACAAATTTTAAAATGCAAGAAGAAAAAGAGAAGAAGATTAAAAAAATTGTGGTTGAAAAATGAGAGGAAGGCCCTCTATTTATAGTCAACAAAGGGTTGTATGGACAAATATTTTTTGTGTCTTATCTGAAAAATCACGACTTTTTCGAGAAGTCACAACCCTTTGGAAAAGTCACAACTTATTGAAAACGTCACAACTCTTTGGAAAAGTCGCAACTTATTGAAAAAGTCACAACTCTTTGGAAAAGTCACAACTCATCAAAAAACCACAACTCCTCGAAAAAAGACATAACTTATCGGAAAAGTTACAACTCATCGAAAAAGTCAAAACCTAAGGTAGGGATATTACAGTAATTTAACATTCAAGTTAGGAGTTCATGCTTTTAAGGTAACTAGTTTTGACGCACGTGCGTTGCACGTGAATATCAAACCATTTACCACCACACTATTTTAAAAGATAATGCAAATATTATTAAATAAAAAATTAGTCACTCTTAAAATCTCTTAGTTACACCTCTTAAATATACTTTCTCTACCCTTCCCCATAGTTTAAACATTTGAGGAAGCCCCTCTTTTTATTGCCAACAAAGGGTAGTGTATTAGAAACTTCGTACTGTGCCTTATCAAAAAGAAGTCAAAACCCTTTAGAAATGTCACATCCTTCAAAAATGTCACAACTCATCGAAAAAGTCATAACTCTTCGGTAAAGTCACCCCCCTCAGAAAAGTCAAAACTCTTTGGAAAAGTCGCAACCCTTTAGAAAAGTCACAACCCTTCAAAAAGGTCACAATTCATCAAAAAGATATAATTCTTCGAAAATGTCACAACCCTTCAATGTGAAAACATGATTGTCATTAATATAATATAATATAATACACATAAATAAATATAATACAATATTAAATATAGAAGATCTACTACATTTGGTGTTTTAAGTTTGGGGTATTATAATAATTTAACATTTAAGTTAAGTAGTTCATTCTTTTAAGGTAGTATAGATAGATAAAAAA
The DNA here is from genome assembly GCF_019186545.1 of Solanum stenotomum. Taxonomy (NCBI): domain Eukaryota; kingdom Viridiplantae; phylum Streptophyta; class Magnoliopsida; order Solanales; family Solanaceae; genus Solanum; species Solanum stenotomum. The sequence continues at coordinate 14,958,515 of NC_064285.1, forward strand.
AAAAAAAGATAGATATAGATTGGTCTAATTTTATTTTGATATGAAATTTAAAAAAATAAAGAAGACGTTTGTTTTAATGATCATAACTAGGTATATAAGAATGTCTTTCAACTTTGTAGTCTTAAAGATGCGCCCACCCCCAAGAAAAAATAACATTCTAGATTAAACAGAAGAAAAATAAAAGTACAATAAATAAATTGGAAACAAAAGAGTACTTATCAAGTGTACTTTGGACTCTTCAAACAAGTATTTGATCAAATGTTTTTTTCTCCAACAGTTGAAGACTTTTTAGATTCTGAACACCAAGTTATTGTTTGTGCAACGAAAAATCATTGAACTTCTTGTCAAGTAGAAGTTGCTGCAAAAGTATATTTTATGCCAATGAAAATGAGTACATATTAATTATCAAGATACTCTTCTCGTTTGAAGTTGAAGTATTTCAAGATTCTTCTTATTGCTTTAATTTTTGTTGATCTATCTAATTTACCAACAAAAAAAAAAATTATAATAGCATAATTGAACAACTCTCACAACCTTCCTTGTTTTAAGAAGAAGAATAGAAAACTTACAAAATTCGTAGTTTGAGAAACACCATTTATTATAGACAACAAAGGATAGTATGAAAAGTTATTTATCTTGTCTTTTCAGATGGGTCACAACCCTACAGAAAAATCACAACTTTTCAGAAATGTGATAACTCATAAAAAAGACACAACTTTATAAAAAAAAAGTTACAACCCTTCGCAAAAGTAACTACCTATCAATGTTAAAAGTTGTATACTTTTAATATAATATATAGCGTAAATAAATATAATATTAAATATAGAATATATACTAAATTGAGTGTTATAAGTTGGGGTATTATAGTAATTTAACATTCAAGTTAGAGAGTTCATGCTTTTAAAGTAGTATAGATAGATAGATAGATATAGATATAGAAGATAGATATAGATATAGATTATTATGTTTACTTTTTGGTTTTTTTGTCTGAACAATAAACTTAGGGAAAATTATGTAATTACGCAACTTAAGATAACATAATCTCTAAAAAAATTACCATATGAATAAATTACAAAAATCTATTTTTGACTTCTCTCTTATAACATCCGGATACATACTCTGAAAAATCTAAAATTATTATAATTTTGAAAAACTTTCGGAATAGGATGTAATTAGCATCAAAATTGTTGGGGTTTGTGTACTTTATACATAAATTTAAACATTTGAACTTGTACTTATCAATCTGGTACATTTTCTTAAAGTTTCCTAATTATTTTTTAATTTTCTCAGAATTCAACATGGAAGGTGAAAGTAATAATATTTCTGATTCAAGACTCAAGAAAGGTGTTCTGGACGAACATAATGGGCAGTGCACTAAGGTATGTGTACACACTCCTCGTATCAAACTTCACTTGTAGGTTGTACTGGATATGCATGTTGTTGTTGTTATTGCATGGAACACTAGAGATTTTTTTGATAACGATCCCCAAAAAGTTCAAATTCATAAGAATTAAATTGTATACATCATAAGTGTAGGTATTTTGTATGCTATTAGGTGACCTACAATGGTCTCTACAGACAACATGTAAGCCTCCTTAAAATACTCCCTCTGCTCAGATTTACTTGTTAATTTTTGTCTTGGCCCACTTGTTAACAAAATAATAATTGATATATTAAGTTTATCATTTAACTCTCATTAATTGATAAGGTCCCAAACATATTTACTCAATACATTTTTCAAAGATATTAACTCAATGTTAATAAATTAAGGGTATAATAACTCAATGAAATTTCAACATTACTTAGGGATCATAACCCTATAAAAGTTTATGCTCTTTTTTTTTGAAAAAATCCTCTTGTTAAAAGTCAGAATTTAAATATTGTTTACAAGGTAAAACTGAATCTTCATTTAAGAAATTTTTCAAAAAGTGCTTACTCAAAGTGATGTTGGAAATAATATGTTTGTGATACCTATGATATATTCTATAGAGTATTTCTCTCATATCCAGCATAATGAGGAGATTGACTTCTATAATAGATCAAGAAAATCATGAAAGTTTAGATTTTTTACTGCCAAAGTAGTAAAAAATTCACCTTCACAAAGGGTTGGCATAAATTTGTGAAAACTAAAAGCTTAAGAGTCAGAGATACAATTGTTTTTCAACTTGTGTGAATCCAAGAATGGAACAAATGAGAATTGCAATACCTTTGTGATTGATGTGGTGAAGAATGTTGAAGGTTTGCCAATGGATTTAGCACTCAATCATGATGTTGTTGATGTTGATGCTGCTTTGACACCTGTTTTACTTTTTTGAAAGCAAATAGGTTGGACTAATACAAAAAGGGAAAATGAAGTTTAATTAATGTTCGTCGATAGTATAAAGAATTTTTATATTATTAGATTTTCTTTTACGATTGTTATTATTGTTATATCAAGTACTTGCTATATTTTTAAGATTACAAATCTCACTTTATTGTGAAGGTTAGTATTGAAACATTTTCTTGATTAATTTTATTGTGAGAATTTTATCTAATATTGTCCGTGTATTTAAGTTAAATCTTGCTTCTAGCATCCTTAATATTATCTGTGTATTTAAGAAAAAACCTTTATTATGAAGGTTAGTATTGGAACATTTTTTTTTCTTCTTTTTTTTTTGTGGCGGGGGAGGGGGTATGAGACTTCTAAATTTTGACTCTTAGAAATTGAGCATCCTTAAATGACAATATTTAACATATTTTTGATAGATTTTATTATCCTCTCAGTCTCAAATTCAGTATAAAGAATTTTTTATACTACTAGCACTACAAGAAATATGATTTATAGTGACAACCTTTTGTGGCGACTCATTTAGTTGCTGCTTAATCAGTGTTTTTAGTGGCAACCCAAAAGAATCGCTCCAAAAGATGATAGTTTTGGTGGCAAACTCATTAGTCGCCACAGAAACTAATAATTAGTGGCGTCTATTTTTAAGTCATCACTAATATAGGGAGCTTTTTTTTAGTAATATACATCTAAATTTTTTGATAGTGGCGACGAAGAAAAGGTCGCCACAAAAGATCATTTGTAGCAATTGTGTCGCCACTTAAAGTTGACCTTTTGTGGCAATCTCTTAGGTCGTTACTAATTTTTTTTTGATATTGTAATATTATTTTATGAACATTTAAAGTTTTATTAATTGTTACAGAGATGCTTTTAATTTTGATATTTTATTAGTGATAATCTAGTGATCTAAAATAACCTTCTGGTGATATAGTGTATATAAATTGATAGCTAGATTTATTTAGACTTTCGATATACATAGGTCTAACGCAAATACAAATTGTTGAATTCACTTAATGTAGCTTTGTAGGTATAACATTTTATGTGTGTTTTTTCTTATGAGTACTCCTGTTAGAATTTATGATTTCAAATTTATTAAAAGAGTGATGTTAAAATCTCATATAAGCCACTTTTTCAAAAGAAGCTAATTCCAATGATATTGAAAAGCTTAATAGGCTTGTGATCCCGCAGAAATATGCAACAAAGTGTGTCCTCCAATCCAAGATGAGGAGATGACCTTTTATGATACATCAAGGAGATTATGAAATTTTAGAACATACAAAATTGAGAAAATTACATAATTCCTATAAATTAGTTCCTAAATAGTGACGACCAGGTTCCGTTGTTATAGAAAAGCCAACGGGGAAAATTTTTTGGGTCGAAAAACTTTTTCATAGTAACTTGGAATTTCCAAACCTAGTCCAGATTTAGACGAAATTGGAGTCTTTAAGGTGTAGGGAAATCTGGTAACAATCGGGTAATTTATTTATGATTTTAATTTCATGAGTAGTTAGATAAGTCATTAAGGAAATCGTACGACTTTACGGAATTAAATTCGGGTGAGTAGAACTTTCGAAATTGATCTTAGCGTGAATGATATTTTATGAGTGTCGTTGGTTAAAGGTGTGTTATGAAATGGGGGTCTTGGAATTATTAAAATAGCTCACTATTTCGTGCAAGCCGCTTTGACGGTGGTTTTGGTCGTTCTGGCAGGGCCGCTGTAGCGGGGTGAGGACCGTTATGGCGGGCTAGACATGATTTAAAGTCGTAAATAAACACCAAAATGAATTTATTATGCACTTTTCAATTTTTATAGCTAAGGAACAAACCCTAGGCAACTCATGGCAGTTTTTCACCATTCCTAAGGCTAAAGGTAAGCTTTTAACTCCCTGAATCCGTTTTTCGATCTGTAGAACGTAATCTAATGGATAATTATCTATGGGGGAGGGCTTTGATCTAGAATCTATGGTGGAAACAACCTTATTTTGGATACTTGTGATCATGGGTACGATCTAGGGTTCATAGAATTGTTAGCAATTCGTGTAATTAGTGATTGTTTATTGATTCCCGTGTTATTATGATTGTTTGTAGATCAAGAACAAGCTGGAAGAATCTGGAAAGGGAAGGATTAAGTTTCTTAGGGTTTCAAGATTGTTTAGAAGTAGGTGATGGTTGTGATTCTATGATTGTGTGATGTATGTTTGTCTTTGCTTCATCATAATGCATGTATGTATGCGAATGTTGCATTATTGATCACACTTGTTGTAAATAAGGATATTTGACTATGAATGCCATGAATCATGACTTGATTGTAAGATTAAGAGAATTTACCTTGTGATTGTGATTGTGGCTTATTGAATGGATCGGGTGTTGCGTTCTGACACACTTACTTGGATCGATTGCCACGTTTCGGCATAATTATGGTATCGGTAGCCATGTTCCGGCATAATCTTTGGATCGGGTACCACATTCCATTATGATAACTGCTTGGGTTTGGGTCCCATGAGAGGACAAATGACTTGTCATAATTGTATATCTTGAGAAATGTGAAGTTGTTCGTTGTTCGTAAATGTTGATAATATTGTATATGTTCGATATATGCATGTGATTATATTATTGTATTGATTTATGTATGTTTCCCTTAGTGGGATAACCGCGTGATCCTACCAGTACATTGTGGTTGTGTACTCATACTACACTTGCTCTTTCTTTGTTGAGTACAGGGCATCTTCAAGCGGCTATTGACAGACCCCGCTTAGAGGATTAGTGATCATTCGAATTCAAGGGTGAGTTAATTCTTTCGGGCTACCATGGGTTCTCTTTCGTCTATGTCCACCATTTCGGACTTAAACTTTCTAGCTAGTTATTAGTGCATTAATTTGGGGTTGTATCCCTTCTTGTTTAGACTTTGGTTCATTGTTAGATGTTTCGGTACATTGACTTTGAGGTTCTAAGTGTATTTCCGCATTGTTAGTTGTTAGATCTTTTGGAAGTTTATGGGAGCTTTTGTTTTAGATATTATTCTTGTTTTTGTATTCTTAAATGCTTTAGTTTTTGGTTAGTTGCTTGGTTTGGATTGTAGTAGTGGTTCTCCCACCGGAGGGTTAGTGTGGGTGTCAATCACGTTGGTCTGGGTCGTGAGAAAGTTGGTATCAAAGCCTAGGTTCATTGTTTCGATGTACCAAAATGAGTCTAGTAGAGTTGCGGAACGGTACGGGGATGCCTTTACTTTTCTTCGAGTGGCTATAGGACTTGAGGAAATCTCTATGTTTCTCTTGTCTCATTTCGTGTTATGACTTGATTCCAATTGGTATCTAGAGATTCAAATTGGTATCTAACCTCCTTCACTCTTCTATACGCAAATGGTTAATACGAGATTCAACGGCGTCAGACCCGTAGCTCCCGTCAATCCTCCAGCTGAGGAATCTGCAGTGAGAGGTCACGGTCGATGTAGGGGTATGTAGGGGAAGAGATATGGGTAGAGGTCGTGGAAGTGTGGCGCCTGCTAGAGATGGGGTACCAGTCGAAAATGTTCCCAAAATGAGGCCCCTCCCGTACATCACGAAGAGATTGAAGAGGATACTGAGATTGAAAACGATGAAGAGGTAGGGCAAGAGGAAAAGGTGCAGGCTAAGACTACCGATGTTCCTCTCATAGACCCAGTGTTAGCTCGACAGATCATGTCATTCTTGAAAGGGTTGGTTGGTCCTGGAGTGCTTCCTTCTGCTCAAGCAACTAAAGCTCCCGATAATCCCCCTGTTGCTATCACTACGCCCAAGACGGGTGGAACGGGAGGTAATGATGCTTTCTTTCGTCCTTTGTTGGGTTCTTTTATGACTAGTAATGAGCATGAAATGTTGACTAAGTTTTTGAAGCTAAGGACTCATGTGTTTCTTGGTTCTGAGAATGAGGATGCTTATGAGTTTATCTTAGATTGCTATGAGAGGCTTCATAAGTTGGGAATTTGTCCATGAGCATGGAGTTGAGTTTGTGACCTTTCAATTTCAAGGTGAGACTAAGCAATGGTGGAGGGCTTATATGGAATGCAGATCTTCAACTTTACCCCCACTCTCTTGGACCCAATTTCATGCTCTGTCTCTAGAAAAGTATGTGCCTAGAACTTTTAGAGATTGTAAGAAGGATGAGTTCATGGCTTTGGAGCAAGGTGGTATGTCTATGGCTGCTTATGCGGCCAAGTTCCATGCTCTGTCTAGATATGCCATTGATGACTACTGAGGAGGAGAGGATCTGTTTATTTATTAGGAGACTAAATTATGAGTTACAGGTATTATCTGTTCATATGACCTCTGCAGGAAGGAGCTTTGATGAGGTAACAGACTATATTAAACAAAGTGGGGGAGGTGAGGCGAGACGGTCAGGCTAAGGCATTGGCAAAAAGGGCTAAGAATTCAGGCAACTTTCAAGGTTCTTATTCTAGAGGTTCAGGGAGTCCAACGCTTGCAGCCAAGCCAATTCAGTCTGATATGCCCGCCTCTACAGGTAATTACTTGGGAACTCCACCTCATAATTTAATTTAGGATAGCCAGGAAGTCGCACCTTCAGCAAGAAGTAGGCTATCTTTTGATCGTATATGTTACAATTGTGGTGAACCTGGGAATATGAGGAGAGATTGTCCCCACCCACGTGTGTTAGATCCCACACAGTAGCAGTCTAGAGTAGTGGTACCCACGGGGAATGGTAATAATGATCGAGGACGTCCATAAGGTGGGTGAGAAGGTAATCAGCAAGGCCGTGGAGGTAGAGGAAATGGTAATGCAGGCAGGGGTAACGTGCAACAAGGCAGGGAAGTGGCTCGTCAAGATGATAGGGCTCAGTGTTATGCCTTCCGGGCAAGAATAAGGCAGATGCGTCTAACGTGGTGATCACAGGTACTATTCTTATTTGTGACCGAATGGCTAATGTGTTATTTGATTCGGGTTCTACTTACTCCTATGTATCCGTCAATTTGCCTCAGAATTTGCTATGATTTGTGATATACTTGATGCCCCTATCCATGTTTCTACCCCAGTTGGAGAGTTCATCATAGTCACCCATGTCTATCATGTTTGTCCTATTTTGTTTATGGGTTTTGAGACTTGGGCTAATTTGGTGATTTTGGATATAACTGATTTTGATATAATCTTAGGCATAACTTGGTTGTCCCTTTATTATGTGGTAATACTAAGTTTGTAACTCTATAAATTTCGGGAAGGGAAAAATTAAAATGGGAAGGGGTGTACAAGCCTAAGCAAGCTAAGATCATATCCTCCATTCGGGCTAGGAAATTGATAGTGCCGGGTTGTTTGTCTTATTTGGCTCATATTAGGGATGTTGAGATTGAGGCTCCATCCATTGAGTCTATTCTTGTGGTGTCAAAAGTTAGAAAAGTATTTCCTAATGACTTGTCTGGTATGCCTCCAGATATAGAGATATAGACTTCTACATTGATTAGAACCTGGTACTTGTCCCATTTCTATCCCTCCATATCGCATGGCTCTGGCGGAATTAAGAGAGCTTAAGGCTCAAACCCAAGAGCTTCTTGATAAGAGATTTATTTGTCCTAGNTAGTGATTGTTTATTGATTCACGTGTTATTATGATTGTTTGTAGATCAAGAACAAGCAGGACGAATCTGGAAACGGAAGAATTAAGTTTCTTAGGGTTTCAAGATTGTTTAGAAGTAGGTGATGGTTATGATTCTATGATTGTGTGATGTATGTTTGTCTTTGCTTCATCATAATGCATGTATGTATGCGAATGTTGCATTATTGATCACACTTGTTGTAAATAAGGATATTTGACTATGAATGCCATGAATCATGACTTGGTTGTATGATTATGAGAATTTACATTGTGATTGTGATTGTGGCTTGTTGAATGGATCGGGTGTTGCGTTCTGACACAATTACTTGGATCGGTTGCCACGTTTCGGCATAATTATGGTATCGGTAGCCACGTTTCGGCATAATCTTTGGATCGGGTACCACATTCCATTATGATAACTGCTTGGGTTTGGGTCCCATGAGAGGACAAATGACTTGTCATAATTGTATATCTTGAGAAATGTGAAGTTGTTCGTTGTTCGTAAATGTTGATAATATTGTATATGTTCGATATATGCATGTGATTATATTATTGTATTGATTTATGTATGTTTCCCTTAGTGGGATAGCCGCGTGATCCTACCAGTACATTGTGGTTGTGTACTCATACTACACTTGCTCTTTCTTTGTTGAGTACAGGGCATCTTCAAGCGGCTATTGACAGACCCCGCTTAGAGGATCAGTGATCATTCAAATTCAAAGGTGAGTTAATTCTTTCGGGCTACCATGGGTTCTCTTTCGTCTATGTCCACCATTTCAGACTTAAACTTTCTAGCTAGTTATTAGTGCATTAATTTGGGGTTATATCCCTTCTTGTTTAGACTTTGGTTCATTGTTAGATGTTTCGGTACATTGACTTTGAGGTTCTAAGTGTATTTCCGCATTGTTAGTTGTTAGATCTTTTGGAAGTTTATGGGAACTTCTGTTTTAGATATTATTCTTGTTTTTGTATCCTTAAATGCTTTAGTTTTTGGTTAGTTACTTGGTTTGGATTGTAGTAGTGGTTCTCCTACTGGAGGGTTAGTGTGGGTGTCAATCACGTTGGTCTGGGTCATGAGAAAGTTGGTATCAAAGCCTAGGTTCATTGTCTCGATGTACCAAAATGAGTCTAGTAGAGTTGCGGAACGGTATGGGGACGCCTTTACTTTTCTTCGAGAGGCTATAGGACTTGAGGAAATCTCTTTGTTCCTTTTGTCTCCTTTCGTGCTATGACTTGATTCCAATTGGTATCTGGAGATTCAAATTGGTATCTAACCTCCTTCACTCTTCTATACGCAAATGGTTAATACGAGATTCAACGGCGTCATACCCGTAGCTCCCGTCAATGCTCCAGCTGAGGAATCTGCAGCGAGAGGTCACGGTCGATGCAGGGGTATGTAGAGGAAGAGATATGGGTAGAGGCTGTGGAAGTGTGGCACCTGCTAGAGATGGGGTACCAGTCGAAAATGTTCCCCAAAATGAGGCCCCTCCCGTACATCACAAAGCAATTGAAGAGGATACTGAGGTTGAAAACGTTGAGAAGGTAGGGCAAGAGGAAGAGGTGCAGGCTAAGACTATCGATGTTCCTCCTATAGACCCAGTGTTAGCTCGACAGATCATGTCATTCTTGAAAGGGTTGGTTGGTCCTGGAGTGCTTCCATCTGTTCAAGCAACTAAAGCTCCCGATGATCCCCCTGTTGCTATCACTGCGCCCAAGACGGGTGGAACGGGAGGTAATGATGCTTTCTTTCGTCCTTTGTTGGGTTCTTTTATGACTAGTAATGAGCATGAAATGTTGACTAAGTTTTTGAAGCTAAGGACTCATGTGTTTCTTGGTTCTGAGAATGAGGATGCTTATGAGTTTATCTTAGATTGCTATGAGAGGCTTCATAAGTTGGGAATTGTCCATGAGCATGGGGTTGAGTTTGTGACCTTTCAACTTCAAGGTGAGGCTAAGCAATGGTGGAGGGCTTATATGGAATGCAGATCTTCAACTTTAGCCCCACTCTCTTGGACCCAATTTCATGCTCTGTCTCTAGAAAAGTATGTGCCTAGAACTTTTAGAGATCGTAAGAAGGATGAGTTCATGGCTTTGGAGCAAGGTGGTATGTCTGTGGCTACTTATGCGGCCAAGTTCCATGCTCTGTCTAGATATGCTATTGATGACTACTGAGGAGGAGAGGATCTGTTTATTTATTAGGAGACTAAATTCTGAGTTACAGGTATTATTTGTTCATATGACCTCTGCAGGAAGGTGCTTTGATGAGGTAACAGACTATATTAAACAAAGTGGATGAGGTGAGGCGAGACGGTCAGGCTAAGGCATTGGCAAAAAGGGCCAAGAATTCAGGCAACTTTCAAGGTTCTTATTCTAGAGGTTCAGGGAGTCCAACGCTTGCAGCCAAGCCAATTTAGTCTGATATGCTCGCCTCTACGGGTAATTACTTGGGAACTCCACCTCATAATTTCATTCAGGATAGCCAAGAAGTCACACCTTCAGTGAGAAGCAGGCCATCTTTTGATCGTACATGTTACAACTGTGGTGAACCTGGGAATATGAGGAGAGATTGTCCCCACCCACATGTGTTAGATCCCACACAGTAGTAGTCTAGAGTAGTGGTACCCATGGGGAATGGTAATAATGATCGAGGACGCCCACAAGGTGGGCGAGGAGGCAATCAGCGAGGCCGTGGAGGTAGAGGAAATGGTAATGCAGGCAGGGGTAATGTGCAACAAGGTAGGGAAGTGGCTCGTTAAGATTATAGGGCTTAGTGTTATACATTCTGGGCAAGAATAAGGCAGATGCCTCTAACGTGGTGATCACAGGTACTATTCTTATTTGTGACCGAATGGCTAATGTGTTATTTGATTCGGGTTCTACTTATTCTTATGTATCCGTGCAATTTGCCTCAGAATTTGCTATGATTTGTGATATACTTGATGCCCCTATCCATGTTTCTACCCCAGTTGGAGAGTTCGTCATAGTCACCCATGTCTATCGTGCTTGTCCTATTTTGTTTATGGGTTTTGAGACTTGGGCTAATTTGGTGATTTTGGATATAACTGATTTTGATATAATCTTAGGCATAACTTGGTTGTCCCTTTATTATGTGGTAATACTAAGTTTGTAACTCTATAAATTTCGGGAAGGGAAAAATTAAAATGGGAAGGGGTGTACAAGCCTAAGCAAGCTAAGATCATATCCTCCATTCGGGCTAGGAAATTGATAGTGCCGGGTTGTTTGTCTTATTTGGCTCATATTAGGGATGTTGAGATTGAGGCTCCATCCATTGAGTCTATTCTTGTGGTGTCAAAAGTTAGAAAAGTATTTCCTAATGACTTGTCTGGTATGCCTCCAGATATAGAGATATAGACTTCTACATTGATTAGAACCTGGTACTTGTCCCATTTCTATCCCTCCATATCGCATGGCTCTGGCGGAATTAAGAGAGCTTAAGGCTCAAACCCAAGAGCTTCTTGATAAGAGATTTATTTGTCCTAGTGCTCCAGTTTTGTTTGGTAAGAAAAAGGATGGAAATATGAGAATGTGTATAGATTACCGATAATTGAATAGGTTCACTATTCGAAGCCAGTATCCTTTTCCTCGAATAGATAATATTTTTGACCAATTGCAAGGTGCATAAGTTTTCTCCAAGATTGATCTAAGGTCTGGCTACCATCAGTTGAAAATTAGGCCGGAGGAGGTGCCCAAGACGGTGTTTAGAACCCGCTATGGGCACTACGAATTTCTAGTTATGTCATTTGGCTTGACTAATATGCTTGCAGCTTTTATGAGTTTAATGAATGATGTGTTCAAGCCATTTCTTGATTCTTTCGTCATAGTCTTATTTGATGATATTTTGGTCTATTCAAAAAGTGAGGAAGAGCATGTCGACCATCTTCACATTGTTTTGGGTGTTCTTGGGAAACAAAGGTTGTATGCTAAATTTTTGAAGTGTGAATTTTAGTTGACTTCTGTTGCATTTTTGGGACATATAGTTTCGAAAGAAGGGGTAATGGTAGATCCTCAAAAGATTGAGGCGGTTAAGAATTGGGTTCGGCCTAGCTCTGTGACGGGAGTTAGGGGTTTTATGGGTCTCGCTAGCTACTATCGTCAATTTGTGAAGAACCTTGCTTTTATTGCCACTCACTTGACTAATTTGACCAAAAAGGAGATACCATTTGAATGGACTGAAAAATGTGAGGAGAGCTTTCAAAAGCTCAAGACTCTCTTGACCACCGCACATATCCTAGCATTACCGGTGGAAGGTAAATTTTTTGTTGTTTATTGTGATTCTTCACATTCTGGTTTGGGTGTTGTGCTGATGCAGGATAAGAATGTTATAGCTTATGCCTCACGTCAATTGAAGGTGCATGAGAGGAATTATCGAACGCATGATTTAGAGTTGGCAGCGGTAGTGTCTGCTCTTAAGATCTGGCGGCATTACCTCTATGGTGTTAAGTGTGAAGTGTTTACTGATCATCAGAGTTTGCAGCATGTGTTCACTCAAAAGGATCTGAATTTGAGACAACGAAGGTGAATGGAGTTACTTAAAGATTATGATGTCACCATTCAATACCATCCGGGCAAGGCTAATGTGGTGGCAGACGCTTTGAGTCGAAAAGCGGTGAATATGGGTAGTTTAGCTTGCTTGAGTGTATCCAAGCGACCTTTGGCTAAGGAAATTCAAACCTTAGAGTCTAAGTTCATGCAGTTGGGCATCTCAAAAAGAGGTGGGGTGTTAGCTAGCAGTGAAGTGAGGGCCACATTCATTGATGAGATCAAGGCCAAACAATTTGAAGATGAAAATTTGGAGGAGCTTAGAAAGAAGATTGCGATTGGTAAGGCACAAGAGACCACTCTTGATGCGGAAGGCGTGCTCAGTTTTAAAGGAAGAATTTGTGTTCCTCGAGTTGAGGACTTGATAAAGAAATTATTGGCAGAATCTCATGGTTCGCGATATTCTATTCATCTGGGTGTGACGAAGATGTATCGAGATTTGAAGCGAATTTATTGGTGGCTGGTCATGAAGAATAATATAGTGGAGTTTGTGGCTAAGTATCAAAATTGCCAACAAGTGAAATATGAACATCAAAGGCCTGCAGGTTTGCTTCAAAGAATGCCAATTCCAGAATGGAAGTGGGAAATGATAGCCATGGATTTTGTGGTTGGTCTTCCCAAGACTTAGGGAAATTTGATTCTATTTGGGTAGTGGTTGATAGATTGACTAAGTCAGCCCATTTTATTCCGGTAAGAATAGATTATAATGCTGAATAATTGGCTAAGGTGTATGTGAAAGAGATAGTGAAGTTGCATGGGGTGTCCATCTCTATCATCTCAGACCGTGGTACCCAATTCACATCCAAGTTTTAGAGGAAATTACATGATGAATTGGGCACACAACTCACTTTTAGTACAACCTTCCATCCACAGACAGACGGGCAGTCAGAGAGGACTATTCAAGTGTTAGAAGACATGTTGAGGGCATGTGTGATTTACTTTGGAGGGCATTGGGATAAGTTCCTACCTTTGTAGAAATTCTCCTATAATAATAGTTATCACTCCAGCATAGATATGGCACCATTTGAGGCACTCTATGGGAGGGGATGTAGATAACCCATAGAATGGTTTGAGGCTGGAGATGTGAAACCATTGGGGGTCGATTTAGTGAAGGATGCTCAAGATAAGGACCAAGGAGATTAAGTCCGTGAAGGTTCAATGGAAGCTTCGTCCAGTTGAGGAAGCTAATTAGGAGACCGAGAGGGACATACGAGACAAGTATCCCTAATTGTTCATCGATTCACGTACTACTTCATTCCTTCCTTAGCCTATGTTTCCTAAGTTTGTCACTCGGGGATGAGAGATGTATAAATTGGTATCTATTGTAACGACCGGATTCCGTCGTTATAGAAAAGCCAACGGGAAAAATTTTTTGGGTCGGAAAATATTTTCGTAGTAACTTGGAATTTTCCAGCATAGTCTAGATTTGGACATAATCGGAGTCTTTTAGGTGTAGAGAAATCTGGTAACAATCGGGTGATTTATTTATGATTCTGATTTGATGAGTAGTTAGATAAGTCATTAAGGAAACCGTACGACTTTACGAAATTAAATTCGGGTGAGTAGAACTCCCGAAATTGATCTTAGTGTGAACGGTATTTTCAGAGCGTCGTTGGTTAAAGGTGTGTTGTGAAATGGTGGTCTTGGAATTATTAAAATAACTCACTGTTTCATGCAAGCCACCTTGGCGGTGGTTTTGGTCACTCTTGCGGGCCGCTATAGCGGGGTGAGGATCGTTGTGGCGGGCCAGATGCGCCTTAAAGTCGTAAATAAACCCCAAAATGACTTTATTTTGCACTTTTCAATTTTTAGAGCTAAGGAACGAACCCCAAGCGACTCTTGACAGTTTTTCACCATACCTAAGGCTAAAGGTAAGCTTTTAACTCCACGAATCCATTTTTCGATCCGTAGAACGTAATCTAATGGGTAATTATCGATGGGGGAGGGCTTTGATCTAGAATCTATGGTGGAAACAACCCTATTTTTTATACCTGTGATCATGGGTATGATCTAGGATTCATAGAATTGTTAGCAATTTGGGTAATTAGTGATTGTTTATTGATTCCCGTGTTATTATGATTGTTTGTAGACCAAGAACAGCGGAACGAATCCAGAAAGGGAAGGATCCAGTTTCTTAGTTTCAAGCTTGTTTAGAGGTAGGTGATGGTTTTGATTCTATGATTGTTTGATGTATCTTTGTCTTTGCTTCATCATGATGCATGTATGTATGCGAATGTTGCATTATTGATCGCGAATGTTGCATTATTGATCACTTGTTGTAAATAAGGATATATGACTATGAATGCCATGAATCATGACTTGATTGTATGATTATGAGAATGTATCTTGTGATTGTGATTGTGATTGTGGCTTGTTGAATGGATCGGGTGTTGCGTTCCGACACACTAACTTGGATCGGNCTTTGTCTTTGCTTCATCATGATGCATGTATGTATGCGAATGTTGCATTATTGATCGCGAATGTTGCATTATTGATCACTTGTTGTAAATAAGGATATATGACTATGAATGCCATGAATCATGACTTGATTGTATGATTATGAGAATGTATCTTGTGATTGTGATTGTGATTGTGGCTTGTTGAATGGATCGGGTGTTGCGTTCCGACACACTAACTTGGATCGGTTGCCACATTCCGATATAATTATGGGATCGGTTACCACATTTCGGCATTATATTTGGATCCGGTATCACGTTCCGGTATGCTAACTGTTTGGGCTTGGGTTCCATGAGAGGACCAATGACTTGTCATAATTGTGTATCTTGAGAAATGTGAAGTTGTTCGTTGTTCGTAAATGTAGATAATATTGTATATGTTCAATATATGCATGTGATTATATTGTTGTATTGATTTATGTATGTTGCACTTAGTGGGATAGCCGCGTGATCCTACCAGTACACTGTGGTTGTGTACTGATACTGTACTTGCTCTTTCTTTGTTGAGTACAGAGCATCTTCAAGCGGCTATTGGCATACCTCGCTTAGAAGATCAGTGATCGTTCGAATTAAAGGGTGAGACAATTCTTCCGGGCTGCGATGGGTTCTTTTCGTCTATGTCCACCATTTCGGACTTAGACTTTCTAGTTAGTTATTAGTATATTAGTTTGGGGTTGTATCCCTTCTTGTTTAGACTTTGGTTCATTGTTAGATGTTTTGGTACTTTGACTTTCATATTCTAGGTGTATTTTCCGCATTGTTAGTTGTTAGATCTTTTGTAAGTTTATGGGAATTTCAGTTTTAGATATTATTCTTGTTTTGTATCCTTAAATGCTTTAGTTTTTGGTTAGTTGCTTGGTTTGGGTTGTAGTAGTGGTTCTCCCATCGGAGGGTTAGTGTGGGTGCCAATCACGATGGTCTGGGTCGTGACATAAATATCTTAAAATGTCAAAAAAAGGTGAGATTGTACCTACTAATCCACAACTCCCTGCAGAGTGTTCTGTAAAGGTTTCACAAAAAAAAATCAACTAAATATCATAGTATGACGTTTATTCGTAAGGATTTAAGAATATGTAATTCTGCTAAACTTTCATACTTCTTCAACTTCTAATATATGGCTCAATTAACTTCTAAAATATGTATAATAACATTATAATTATAAATGAACAGTTTTAAAATAATAATATGGGTTACACGTGCAATTAAAAGTAGAAAACCCCCAAGTTAAAAATTGAATTATCAAAATGTCCTTATAAACTCATAATATTTATGGACAAAAATGTAAATATACATTAATTGTAATAAATATTATCACATTCTATTTAACACTATTGTTATATATTATTGATAAAAATATAATACATATATATACACGATTTTTTTACTTCACTTAAAAATTACTCTTACAATAATTTATACAAAAATTGAAAATATATATTGTAATAAAAATAAGAAAATTAATTGAATGCAAACTTTATGTCTCTGTATATTCTTATAAATCATGAGTTTGTATTTGATGTAGCTATTAGCTTTCTCTGGTTTTCATCAGTCTCACTTGCTATGTACGTACAATATCTTTAAATTATAGGCTTATTTTTCTTTTTGGTTCTTGTTTTTATCTATCTAATAATTAAGATCTATAATTTAAAATATCGATTATTTCCTATACAATTTTCATTTTCAATTTCTTTTTTTTGCTTTATTTATTTTAATGTAGTATATAATCATATGTATTGTAGTGGTGTAGTGTTGTCACGAGCATGAACATTGAAGTATTTTAGTTCAATTGTCAGATATCATTTTCGTATATTTTCAACTTGACTATCAAATAGCTAGAAAAGTATCACATTCATGAAACTTTTTTTTTATTTTGTCTTTTATTACTCAATACGTGTTGCAATAGTTTTAGATGATTATATAAAATATTGTACAAAATAACTTGGGATACACGTGCGCACGTGTCCAGATAAAAAATCAAAAAAAAATTAAATTAATCAAATTTCCACGTGTCTAGCACGTGAAATTCACAGATCAACATAGATGTGGTTGTGGCTTTTTAAGGGTGTAATTATTTCAGTTTTAAATAGTTCAGGGGGTGATAGAACTCCTGTAAAGTTAAAGTGTGTAGTTGAAAATCCGGATATAGATTAGGAAGGCTTTTGACCATTTTCTCTTAAAAATATCAAGTGAAACGAATAAATAATGAACATGAAGCAAAATTAAGTCAGTCTAAATATCTAAATACTTAAATAATGAAGAAGAAAAATAGTTGATGTCTTAAATGTAATATATAATCCAACAGAATATTTATTATTTTTGGCTTCCATAAGATTGTTACATAAATCAATTGAAACAAAGCCAAGAACCATAGATTAAAAAAAGGGGGGAGCTGAAAAATATTTCAACTTTGGCTGAAATTGTTGTTACGATACCAAACTTTATGGAGGATCTTTTACCCCGTGCACTATTTAATAGTGTATTCTAAAGGTATATATGTGCCCACGTGGACACATTACTATTTAAAATGATGGAATTTTTATGATGTCCACGTAGGCACATATATACCTTTAAAATACATTATTAAATAGTACAGGGGGTAAAAGGTCATTTCCAAAGTTTGGTATCGTAACAACAATTTCGACCAAAATTAAAGTATTTTTCAGATCCTTTTCCAAAAAAAAAAGTAGGTAATGAAGAGTCATTTTAAGAAATTATAAAAATCATGAGTGCACTTGAATTGGGGTTCATTTTATTATTGTATTTGAACAAATATAATAATGGTTTGTAGTACTAATAACATTAAAGAAGAATATGAATAGATGAAGAAAGGTATATAAGAAATGGATAAATGACAATAATATAATAAGAAAAGTTATACAGTATTTATTTCTATTGAATATAAATCGAAAGAAACGAAAGGAAAGGGGAGGGGTTTTAAGAAATGAAATAAATGTCAATATTTATTAAGAAAAGAAACATATTTAAATTAAATGCGGTAGAGGAAAAGAAAAGAGAATGGAGGAAAAAAACATAATTTTGAGTAATTAGTGTACCTAATTCTTGGGAAGGAATAAATAGTATTGAATCATTCATTGTCATATTTACACATTATAAAAACTAAAAACTAAAAACTAAAAAAGATAAATATATTTCTTGATAAAAAAATATATCATATGACTTAATTGATATCCATCTTTACATATTCTAAAAAAGCACTAGGAAGATGTTGCTAATAGTAAAGTCCAATAAAAGATGTGACTTTCTATATAAAATTAATAAAATATGCTAGGTTGTTAAGGTCTAGAAAGATTTGATTAGTATTTTCTAGAAATGATTAGTGCTTGATTGTTTTTTTTATTGTAGACATAAAATGTTTCTAAAAGATGTATATCTATATGAAATAAAAAATATATACTTCGTAGAAACTTTGCGTGCATTACATTAAACCAAAAATAAGAGCAAAGCACACAAAATGAACTCATGTGGATCTACATTGAAATAAAAATAAAATTAAAAAGGCAATGATGAACAAAATTCCAACCATGCTTCTAGTGCAGCAGAGAGCCTTTCGCGCTTGTGAAATTCACTAGATCACTTGTGCTCCACTAACAGTCCAATTTCCCAAAGTTTCTAATGTTTGTATGCTTATTCTCTCGAGGAATGTGATTTTCAGCAATTGAACAGTAGTTCTTTGAGTGCTGATATCTGTTATTTTTTATATTTTTATTATTCCACAAATCTCATTTTGTCAAATTCTATAAATAATACAATTGAATAGTACTTCTTTGAGTGTTCAAACACATTTGTATCGCTTATATAATCTCACAAAGTGAGGTTTGGAGAGTAATAGAAATTTAAGAAATAACATATATTAACAAATACATATATAATAAGCAATGATCGAATACCAGGAGTAGTAAAAACAAGTAATCTATTAAAGTAATTGTAATTTGCAAATCAAAATTTG
This sequence comes from Solanum stenotomum, assembly GCF_019186545.1. Classification (NCBI taxonomy): domain Eukaryota; kingdom Viridiplantae; phylum Streptophyta; class Magnoliopsida; order Solanales; family Solanaceae; genus Solanum; species Solanum stenotomum. Next base: position 14,977,400 of record NC_064285.1, read on the forward strand.
TAGCTCACTTAAAAGTGAATTACTAATTATTATTTGTTAAAACATCATTGAGATAAACAGAAGAATTTTATGAACAAAATAGTACTCCTACAAGGGATTATTCACAATCATAAAAACCCAAGAAAATAAAATAAAACAGAGTAGACATACGTGTTGTTGGCTACAGAAACAAAATAACTTCTTAAAGGGGAACAAAAAATGTTAAAAGTCGAAANATCATTGAGATAAACAGAAGAATTTTATGAACAAAATAGTACTCCTACAAGGGATTATTCACAATCATAAAAACCCAAGAAAATAAAATAAAACAGAGTAGACATACGTGTTGTTGGCTACCGAAACAAAATAACTTCTTAAAGAGGAACAAAAAAAGTTAAAAGTTGAAATACCATTTTATTTCTACACTAAATAAAAATATTATGAAATAGCTAATCAATTATATATTAAATAGTAAGTATATAATATTATTATTATATTACACTAAATTCTAAAAGTGGAAAGATGTTAAGTAAAAAATTCAAAGAAAAAATAGTCACAGAAAATTGTTAGACATTTTTCATCCCTTTAAAAAATAATTAGTTACATTTTAAAAAATAAAATAAAATTGTATTTATTTTTATTTTTCTCCTTCAATTTACTTAATCTATATATCATATATCATATGGTTACTTAATTGTTAAATATTAATATTTTAATTACATAATGATATATATGAAGCCCAACAACTATACTTTAATTCTTATGTTATGCCATTATAATTATAGTTGATTAGATTAATTAATTTAATTAAAGTAGAAGAAAAAATAATATATGAAACTCTTCCAATTCAGTGACTCTTTGAATTTTGAAACAAAAAATAAAATTTATGTGTCATGATTCAATGTGTCTCATTATTGAAACTCTTCCAATTCAGTGACTCTTTGAATTTTGAAACCAAAAATAAAATTTATGTGCCATGATTCAGTGTGTCCCATTATTGAATTTTGGTAGGTAAAAAGACAGTTAGATATCACTATAAATACCAGTAAATTATAACCACAATTTGCTTGTCCCTGGATCATCATATTCTTTTCTTTTTTGTCATCTACGGTTCTCTAATCTTCTTCCTAGATAATGATATAACATATCGTCAAGAAGCTAACTGAGGAGAAGAACAAATGACATCATTCTGAAGTTAGCTTTCTTAGAATAAAATAGTTGAAGTTAGAAGTATAAGAGATGAAATCATGAAAAAGAGAAATTTTCTTACAGTAGAATAGTTGAACTTTGAAGTATAGAAGAGATGACCTATTCCTTGAGATCTTTTCTTTATTAGCTCATAATTTTAAGATTTCTTTTCCATATTGGAGTCAAGGTATGGTTGTCCAAATTAAATTTGGTATGCAATTGTCACGACCTAGACCGTCGTGAGTGACACCCACACTAACCCTCCGGTGGGAGAACCATTACTACAACTCAACTACACAACATAATGAAAATATAGGCATTTAAAGATACAGAAGCAGGTTTAAATAACAATAAAAATGGAGTCTCCATAAACTCCAAGGGTTCAACTAAAACAACGAAACATAACTAATGGGGAAATTCAACCCCTAAAACCTGAAAGTCATTGTACCAAAACATCTATTAACTAAAAAGTATAAGAAAAGGGGGCGCAACCCCGAAAACTAAACAAATCACCCTAAACAAATAGTCAGAATCCGAAAAGAATGGACTAAACAAATATGAAGGATTGTGTGGCAGCCTAAAAGAATTGGCTTACCCTTGAAATCCAGTCTCGATCACTGATCTCCTAGCCGAGGTCTATCAATAGCTACCTAAAGATGCCCTGTACTCAACAAAGAACGAGCAAGTGCAGTATCAGTAACTACCACATTGTACTGGTAAGATCACACGGCTACATATATAAGAAGTCACAACATAGTAAACATGACATGTACAAAATATATATACATATTGGTTATCATTTTAGAGCAACAAACAGTCTTCCAATATCAATCAACATTAGATATGAACGAAATCATCAAAAGTAAATACACAACACAGTCCAATGGTCTTCTCACGGAACCCAATTTAATGGTCCTCTCACGCCCCGAGCCTACACCCTGGGCAGAACTGGCACTGGAGAACCATTGTTGGCCCCAAGCGAACCTTTGGCCTAGCTTACTACTCAGCGAAAAACAAAAACACAAGAAAATAGTCTCAAATGATGAACTCATGAAATAAAATCAGAATGTCTTTAAAGAACATTAAACTAGCCAAAATGGCAACTCAAATCTCAAAACATAAGCCAATAACAAAATAGTGACAAATGATCTAACTAACTGTCTATCTATGAATCCTCAAAAACTAGGAGGGATGTCGAGACAAGACCCCCGATCATCCTAACAACTGAAAACTACTAAAGCAATGTAAATAGGGATCCTTCGGTAAGCAAGGTGGCTCACCACAAGAATCTGAATGATCAACTAGATCAAAGAAGCGTTGGATGCTAATCCTGGTTACCTGTATTTGCATCATAAAAATGATGCAGGCCAAATGGCGTTAGTACATTAAATATACGAGCATGCGAGGAGAATACTAAAACAAGACATAAGCTTGAAAGGAACTGAAGGAACAAACCTGGTCTCAACTCAACTCAATTGAACTGAACTCATTTCAGTATAAAGTAATAAATAAATGCAATATAAAGAAAAACTTAATATCAACTCTGTATATTTAGAAATACAATAGTAACTCTGTATGCATGCAAAAATACAATATAACCTCTGGATTTATATAAAAATACAAGTAACTATGTGTATATAATAATACAAAATACTTCTATAGGAGTTTCTCTAACCGAAAACCATCACTTAAGAGCTATTGTGATGATACAACATTTTACCTCACGCTGCCAGGGCCGTCCTATACCTTGTCGAGGTTATAGAACTTGACTACTAAGTGGATCCACTAGTCTATGCTAAAAAGCACTAATGAATCATCTAAAAATTATGGCTCCTTTTTTTACCCATGATGGCTACATGGTTTATGGGAGCTGGGAGTAGTCTGAAATCTCCCCCATATCGGTGCTCAATACTACTCCCAAAATATAATACTAGCTCTTATGTTTAAAAACACAACTTCTTTCTATGGTTTGAGATAATTGCTCAAAACTTAGCTCAAAGGCTCTCTTGGAAATCAAAGTTTCCTTTCTTGCTTAATTATGAAAACATTTACTCTTTACTGAAAAGTAGCTCAAAGGCTATTTTCGAAATCTCAGTTTCCTTTCTTGTTTAAATGTGAAAACATTTTACTCTTTGGGAATACATAGTCCCGATATACTCTTTTGAAGAAATGAACTTCAAATCTTAACTCTTTACTCAACTCAAAACTCAGGTCTTAAAATAAAGTTAAAACATTTTAAAAGACTTTTGGAAGACTCTATGAACTTCTCTTTACTTGGCTCTTAACTTTCCTTGAATTTGAATTTATGGATTCAAGGATTGTGATCTGTGATAGGAAAGATCTCATGATGTTTAGGAGTGTTTCTAGATAGTTAAATATGAGAAACAATCAAGAAATCACTGTCTGGAAGCAAGTCCACAACACAAAGATGCATTTAAATATTTGATCGCGAAATGAATTTTGAGGCAGAACGGTCCATGACCGCTCCGCGACGCGGAGAAGAATTCCCCAATCTTGAGGAACAGATCTGGTACCCAGATTCGCCTGACTTTTTTCTTTTTCGTTTTCTAACCCCAATTCACCTAAACTTGGTTCTTTTTCTCAAATTCTCTTTAGATTCAGATACCCAGTATATGTACACAAGAATCTAACTCAAAACAAGTCTAACAATCGACCTTAAACTCTCAAGAACTCTTCAATCTCATCACAAATTCAAGAACGAAAGCAATTCAAGAACACAACTCAAGAACATCAAAGTCTCAATCTTTTAGGAACAAAATCATAATGAATTAAACATGTTTGGCGCGTGGATGAACGAACCCAATGCTATATGAACTCACATACCTCGTAGGATTGAATCCTTGGAGAAATCCACAACCAAACTCGCAAGAACTTGACGAATCTTGAACTTTTCTTCTGTTTTCCTCCTCTTTTCTCTTCTCTCAAAGCCCTGGCATAATTCTCAATTGCGCAAACTAAACTAACTCAGTTTAGACCCCAAATAATTTACTAAAAATGGATTTAATTAATTGGGTAATGAAAAGACCATAATACCCCTCAAAAACCCAGTTTTGACTTTCCATATCTGGATAACCCGACTTCAAATGGGCATATCCTCCTCATACACACTCAAAAATGAGCAAACTCGGTGGCATTGGGAATATAATGCAAAGATCTTTCCTATAGTATCTTGTAGCACACCTAAATCATCTTGTGCTACGATTTATGGTCGTTTTAAGTTGATCCAAAACTCATACTTAGCTTAACTTTTGTCAAATTTCAGATTTCTCATTCTTTCCAAAAATGATTTTTTCTAATTCTAGCTCTTTCAAATAGCGAGGTGTTACAATATCTTCCCCTTGGGAACATTCATCCTCGAATGAGATTAATCTTAGCAGGCTAAGGGCGTAACGTCAAATATTCAATTCAAACACCTAACAAGCAAATCTAACACACCATGCATATTAATTAAAGAGTACTAAGAAGAGAATTAGTACCTTGGTCTAAAGTTTCTCCGAGCTCAAAGAGATATGGATACCTCTTCTTCATATCCTCCTCAACTTCTCAAGTAGCTTTCTCAACAAATTGATTTCTCCAAAGAACCTTGACTGATGCTACTTGCTTAGTCCTCAACTTGCAAACCTGACGGTCTAAAATCTGAATATGACTCTCCTTATAAGACAAGATGTCCTTAATACCAAATCTTCGGTTGGTATGATCAATGAAGGATCGTCCATACACTCTTTCAGCATAGAAATGTGAAATACCGGATGAACCACTGCTAACTCTTGTGGTAGCTCAAACTCATAAGCTACATTGCCAATCTTCTTGGATATTCTGTAAGGACCAATATATCGGGGACTACACTTCCCCTTCTTACCAAATCTCATAACACCCTTCGTGGGTGAAAATTTCAAGTAAAGCCAATCATCTAGTTCAAATTCTAAGTCCCTTCTCTTAACATCTGTGCAGGATTTCTGACGACTCTGCGATGTTTTCAACCTCTCTTTAATAACTTTCACTTTCTACATAGCTTGATGAACTAGGTCTGGTCCTATCAACCCAGCCTCACTAACTTCAAACCATCCAATAGGAGATCTGCATCTTCTCCCATAAAGAGATTCATAAGGAGTCATCTAGATGCTAGAGTGGTAAATAATATTATAGGCAAACTCGATGAGAGGTAGGTGATCATCCCAATTACCCTTGAATTCAATCACACAGGCCCTCAACATATCTTCTAAAGTCTGAATAGTGCACTCTGCTTGACCATCTGTCTGAGGATGAAAAGCAGTACTTAAGTTCACCTTTGAACCGAAGCCTATCTGGAATGACTTCTAAAAATGTGCATTAAATTGTGCACCTCTATTTGAAATAATTGAAACTGGCACCCCATGAAGTCTAACTACCTCTTGAAGATACAACTTGGCTTAGTCCTCTGCCAAATGGGTAGTCTTTACCGGCAAAAAGTGGGCTGATTTTGTCATTCTATCAACAATCACCCAAATCGAGTCATGCTGTCTGCGAGACCGTGGCAAACCTATGATGAAATCCCTATTGATCATCTCCCACTTCCATTCCAGAAGTTCTATATTCTGATCCATACCATCGGGCCTTTAGTGCTCTACTTTAACTTGTTGACAATTCGGACACTTAGCAAAAAACCCTGCAATGCCCTTTTTCATACTACTCCACCAATAAACCTCTATCAGATCACGATACATCTTTGTGGAACCCATATGGATAGATTATCTGGAGCTATGATCCTCCATGATCCTCTCTTGGAGTTCATCCACCCTTGGTACACACATCCTACCTTGATGCCTCAATACACCATCTCCCCCTTGTTCAAAAGCCATTATTTTTTGCTTATGAACATTTGACTTTAATTCAAGCAAAATAGGATCTTGGTCTTGCTTTTCTTTCACTTATAACACTAATGATAATTCAGCCCCATTCATCACCACTAATCCTCCTTCTGTGGAATCCATTAGTAGAACTCTTAATCGTGCAAATCTATGCACATCTTTTGCTAACTCTTTCTTATCTTCCTCAAAATGGGCGGTACTACCCATAGACAACCTGCTCAAGGCATCAGCAACAACATTAGCCTTACCTAGGTGATATAGAATACTCATGTCATAATCATTGAGTAATTCTAACCACCTCATCTGTCTAAGATTAAGCTCTTTCTAACTAAACACATACTCAAGACTCTTGTGATCGGTGAATACATCTACATGAACACCATACAAATAATGGCGCCACATTTTCAAAGGAAATACTACGGCAGCCAACTCTAAGTCATGGGTTGGGTAGTTTTTCTCGTGAACTTTCAACTATCTGGAGGCATAAGCTATAACTTTGCCATTATGCATTAACACACAACCCAAATCAACTCTAGACGCATCACAATATACAACAAAGTCTTGCGTTCCTTCTGGTAAGGTCAATACTGGGGCAGTAGTCAACCTCTTTTTCAGTTCCTTAAAGTTTTTCTCACAAGCTTCAGACCATTGAAACTTAGCTGTCTTATGAGTCAACTTAGTCAAAGGGGACGAAATAGATGAGAACACCTTTACGAACCTTTTATAATTTCCAGCTAGCCCCAAGAAACTCCTAATATCAGTTGGAGATATGGGTCTAGGTCAATTCTGCATTGCCTCTATTTGTTGGGTATCAACTTTAATTCCATCACCGGAAACAATGTGGCCTACGAATGCCATAGACTCAAGCCAAAACTCACACTTAGAGATCTTGGCATACAACTCTATATCCTTTAGTGTTTGAAGAACTATTCTAAGATGGCTAGCATGATCTTCATCATTCCTCGAATAGATTAGTATGTCATCAATGAACACGATAATAAACATATCTAAATAAGGCTTGAATACTCTATTCATAAGGTCCATGAACACTGCAAGCGCATTAGTTAAACCAAACGACATGACCAGAAACTCATAATGACCATAACAGGTCCTGAAAGCTGTCTTTGGAATATCACATTCCTTTACTCTTAACTGATGGTAGCCAAATCTGAGGTCTATCTTAGAGAAACAAGTAGCACCTTGAACTTGATCGAAGAGATCATCAATTCTCGAAAGATGATACTTATTCTTGATAGTAACCTTGTTCAGCTAATGGTAATCTATACACATTCTAAGAGAATCATCCTTCTTCCTCACAAACAAGACCGGATCGCCCTAAGGTATGACACTTGGTCGAATGAAACCTTTATCTAGAAGATCTTTCAACTGCTCTTTTAACTCTGTTGTTGCCATCCTATAATGCGGAATAGATATAGGACGATTATCAGGAAGAATATCTATACCGAAGTCTATTTATCTCTCAGGAGGGACTCCGGAAAGATCATCTAGGAAGACTTCTGGGAACTCTTTTACTACTGAAACTAACTGAATATGAGGCATCTCACACTAGAATCATTAACTAGGACTAAGTGATAGACACACCCCTTAGAAACCAACTTTCTTGCCTTAAGGTACGAAATAAAACGACCATTAGGCACTGCTGAACTACTTGTCCATTCTATAACTGACTCATTAGGAAACTGAAACTTGACAACTAGAGTTCTACAATCAACTGAGGCATAACAGACATAAAGTTAGTCCATACCAAGAATGACATAAAAATCTACCATGTCTAACTCAACTAAATCAGCCATGGTGCTTTTATGATTGATGGAAATGGTACAATCACGATAGACTCTTTCTGCTAGAATAAACTCACCAACAGGTGTAGAAACAATGAAGGGCTCACTATGTTTTTCAGGAAGAATATCAAAATTCATCGCAACATAAGGAGTTACAAAGGATAAACTCACTCCTGGATCTAGCAAAGCATAAACATCAAAGTTNCCGAAAATAATATAGCCTACGAATGCCATAGACTCAAGCCAAAACTCACACTTAGAGAACTTGGCATACAACTCTATATCCTTTAGAGTTTGGAGAACTATTATAAGATGGCTAGCATGATCTTCATCATTCCTCGAATAGATTAGTATGTCATCAATGAACACGATAACAAACATATCTAAATAAGGCTTGAATACTCTATTCATAAGGTCCATGAACACTGCAGGCGCATTAGTTAAACCAACAACATGACCAGAAACTCATAATGACCATAACAGGTCCTAAAAGCTGTCTTTGGAATATCACATTCCCTTACTCTTAACTGATGGTAGCCAAATCTGAGGTCTATCTTAGAGAAACAAGTAGCACCTTGAACTTGATCGAAGAGATCATCAATTCTCGAAAGATGATACTTATTCTTGATAGTAACCTTGTTCAGCTAACGGTAATCTATACAATTCTAAGAGAATCATCCTTCTTCCTCACAAACAAGACCGGATCGACCTAAGGTATGACACTTGGTCGAATGAAACCTTTATCTAGGAGATCTTTCAACTGCTCTTTTAACTCTGTTGCTGCTATCCTATAATGAGGAATAGATATATGACGATTATCAGGAAGAATATCTATACCGAAGTCTATTTCTCTCTCAGGAGGGACTCCGGAAAGACCATCTAGGAAGACTTCTGGGAACTCTTTTACTACTGAAACTAACTGAATATGAGGTATCTCAACACTAGAATCATTAACTCGGACTATGTGATACACACACCCTTTAGAAACTAAATTTCTTGCCTTAAGGTACGAAATAAAACGACCCTTAGGCACTGCTGAACTACTTGTCCATTCTATAACTGACTCATTAGGAAATTGAAACTTGACAACTAGAGTTCTACAATCAACTGAGGCATAACAGGCATAAAGCCAGTCCATACCAAGAATGACATAAAAATCTACCATGTCTAACTCAACTAAATCAGCCATGGTGCTTTTATGATTGATGGAAATGGTACAATCACGATAGACTCTTTCTGCTATAATAGACTCACCAACAGGTGTAGAAACAATGAAGGGCTCACTATGTTTTTCAGGGAAAATATCAAAATTCATCGCAACATAAGGAGTTACAAAGGATAAACTCGCTCTTAGATCTAGCAAAGCATAAACATCAAAGTTAAAGACTTGGATCATACCAGTGACAACATCTAGCGAATTCTTTTGCTCTTGGCGACTAGTGATAGCATAAAGATAATTTCCTCCTTCGTCTGCCCCTGAAGTAGCTCCTCTAGATGCAGCTCTGTCGGATGGAGCAACTAAAGGAGATTGGGCTCTATTGTCCCATTACTGTTACCCTGCCTGTTCTTTGGACATTCTCTCATAAAATGACCGTTCTGGCCACACTTGAAGCAACCAGTACAACCATCATGACACTTCCCTGAGTGGTTCCTACCACACTTAGCACATACAGGAGGATTACTACCCCCTTGTGCCATACTACCTTGAGAATAGGCAAGTTATTTTGTTCTTTGGTGCAGGTGCACTAGCAGATGATAGAGCAGGTCCCTCTTGTTTATGTTGGAAGGATGACCGGTTGGCATTACTCTTCTGCTGCCCGTACTCATTCCCTGATGTTTTAGCCCTCTTATTCTTAAACTCTTCTCTATCCCTCAGTTTGTCCTCCTCAACTTGTTGCACATGGATCATTAGCCTTGTTATGTCTATATACCCTATCAGCATAGTTGCCTTGCCTTCCTTGCTTCACAGGCGAGAAAACCCAGCAATGAATAAACTCATCATGCTCCTCATGTCAACAACCATCTCCAGAGCATAGCAGGAAAGTTGTGTGAACTTCAGACTGTACTCATGAACGCTCAAAGAATCCTGCTTAAGTGTGAGGANCCTTCCTTGCTTCACAGGCGAGAAAACCCAACAATGAATAAACTCATCATGCTCCTCATGTCAACAACCATCTCCAGAGCATAGCAGGAAAGTTGTGTGAACTTCAGACTGTACTCATGAACGCTCAAAGAATCCTTTTTTAGTGTGAGGAACTCTCATACCTTTGCCTCTGTCAGTTCTCAGGGAAAGAAACTCCCCAAGAAGGCCTCCTCAAAACAAGCCAAACTCACAAGTGGTGCACCCTCAACTAGATTCTTCTTCCATTGATCAAACCAGATTCTAGCTACACCCTTCATTTAGTATGCAACTAGTTCCACCCTCTCAGCATCAGCAACATGCATATTCTCAAAGACCTTCTGAATCTCTTCAATAAAGTTTTTTAGGTCCTCAGTAACACTTGAACTAGTGAAGCTTAAAGGGTTCATCCTTGAGAACTCACGGATCCTTGAAGTATCAGCCCCTTCCTGTCGATTCTCTCTCTTTCCAACCTGATTGGTCACAACTTGACTTAACATCCGGATAGTTTCACAGAATTCAGCATTGGTGACCTCTCCTTGGGGTTGCACTTATGGTGCATTAGGTACCCCACTACAAAAGGAACCNATAGTTTCACAGAATTCAGCATTGGTGACCTCTCCTTGGGGTTGCACTTCTGGTGCATTAGGTACCCCTTGTTCCTGTGGTTCAACATTTCTTTTAACGGGACGACCTCTGACAGCTCTTCGTGGAGGCATGATTTGAAAAGCATGCACAAGCACGAGTTAGAAAGAAACTTTTATAGAGATACACTCTATCGCATAAAATGAGTATGAAAGAAGTGAGATAGTTCCTAAGTATCGCAGCCTCCGAATTATGCATGTGGCACGCTTCACACTGATAACTAGGACTCTATTGAAACAACTTCATAGACTCCCTAGGACTCTTGAACTCTATGCTCTGATACCAAGTTTGTCACTCCCCGAGCCTACACCTTGGGCATGACTAGCACTAGAGAACCATTGATGGCCCCAAGCGAATCCTTGGCATGACTTTCTACTGAGCGGAAGACTTAAGCACAAGAAAATAGTCTCAAATGATGAACTCATGAAATAAACTTAGAATTTCTTAAAAGAGCATTCAACTAGCCAATATGGCAACTCAAGTCTCAAAACATAAGCCAATAACAAAATAGTGACAAATGATCTAACTAGATGTCTATTTATGAAGCCTCTAAATCTGGAAGGGATGTCGGGACAAGACCCTTGATCATCTTAACAACTGAAAACTACTAAAGCAATGTAAATAGGGATCCTCCTAAAAGCATGGTGGCTCACCACAAGACTCTGAATGCTCAACTGGATCAATGAAGCACTGGATGTTGATCCTGGTTACTTGTATCTACATCATAACAATGATGCAGGCCAAATGGCGTCTGTACATTGAATGTACGAGCATGCGAGGGAAATACTAAAACAAGACATAAGCTTGAAAGGAACTGAAGGAATAAACCTGGTCTTAACTCAACTCAACTGAATTGAACTCATTTCAGTATAAAGCAAAAATATAAATGCAATCTAAAGGAAAGCTTTTAAAACATGGATATCAACTCTGTGTATTTAGAAATACAATAGTAACTTTGTATGTATGCAAAGATACAATATAACCTCTTGATGTATATAAAAATACAAGTAACTCTGTGTATATAATACAAAATACTTTTGTGGGAGTTTCTCTTACCGACAACCATCACTTAAGAGCTATTGTGATGATACAACATTTTACCTCACGCTGCCAGGGCCGTCCTATACCTTGCCAAGGGTATAGAACCTAACTACTAAGTGGATCCACTAGTCTATGCTAAAAAACATTAAGGAATCATCTAAAAAATATGACCCTTTCTCTACCCATGATGGCTACATGGTTTATAGGGGCCGAGAGTTGTCTGAGCTCTCCCCCATATTGGTGCTCAATACTACTCCCAAAATATAATACTAGCTCTTATGTTTAAAAACGTAACTTCTTTCTATGGTTTGAGATAATTGCTCAAAACTTAGCTCAAAGGCTCTCTTAGAAATCAAAGTTTCCTCTCTTGCTTAATTATGAAAGCATTTACTCTTTACTGAAAAACTAGCTCAAAGGCACTTTTGGAAATCTCAGTTTCCTTTCTTGTTTAAATATGAAAACATTTTACTCTTTGGGAATACATAGTCCCAATATACTTCTGAAGAAATGAACTTCAAATCTTTACTCTTTATTCAACTCAAAACTTAAGTCTTAAAACAATGTTAAAACATTTGTAAAAGACTTTTGGAAGACTCTATGAACTTCTCTTAACTTGGCTCTTAACTTTCCTTGAATTTGAATTTATGGATTCAAGGATTCTGATTTGTGATAGGAAAGATCTCATGATGTTTAGGAGTGTTTTTAGATAGTTAAACATGAGAAACGATCAAGAAATTACTGTCTCGAAGCAAGTCCGCGATGCGGAGATGCATTTAAATATTTGGTCGCGAAATAAATTTTGAGGCAGAACGGTCTGTGACCGCTCCGAGACGCGGAGAAGAATTCCCCAATCTAGAGGAACAGGTCCGCGATGCGGACCTGGTACCCAGATTCACCCGACTTTTTCCTTCTTCCTTTTCTAAACCCAATTTCCCTAAACTCGGTTCTTTTTCTCAAATTCTCTTTAGATTTAGATACTAAGTATATGTACACAAGAATCTAACTCATAACAACTCTAACAATCGACCTTAAACTCTCAAGAACTCCTCAATCTCATCCCAAATATTCAAGAACGAAAGCAATTCAAGAACACAACTCAAGAACATCAAAGTCTCAAACAAGTACATTTAAAGTCATTATAAAATTTTTCTTGAACTAAAAGTTTTCTAAAATCATGACAATAAAGAGTCATTCTTGCTCTCACAAAAATTTTTGTTGGAAACGATCCTAACTCATCCATCCATGTCGTTAGATTATAGGACTTACCAGAGATTTCTCTTGCACAAATTGGCAAGGACAGGGGATCATCATCCTCATCTCCAGTATCTAGGGTATATCTACTACTCTCTTCATCTCCAGTGTCAGTTTTTTGTTCACTAGATTAAACATCATCACTAGCCTGGGCACTACTATCCTCATAGTTGTCAATCTCAGCTAGGGGTGGCAAAATGGGTAAATAATATGGGTATCCGCTCATACTACCCATTTTAAATGGGTTGGGTATCCAACTCATTTTAAAATGGGTAAAAAAACGAGTAATACCCATATAACCCATTTAAAAGTGGGTAGTTAAA
>NC_064285.1:14991158-15131593 GCF_019186545.1 Solanum stenotomum
ATTTTTTTTGGGATGGGGTGTGGGGGAGGGGGTGGTAGGGGGTAGGGAGTAGAAGGTGTGGGGGAGAGGGGGTTGGTAGGGGTGGGTTGGAACTTTTATTATTTTTTATTTTTTAAATTTTTTTGGGATAGGGGGCTGGTAGGGGGTGGAGTGAAGTGATAAAAAAAATTAATTTTTTTTTTGTTTTTAAAGCTTTTAACAAGATTTATGTTATAATATGGGTAAATATGGTTACCCATATTATCCATTGGGTAACTCGTTTTTACCCATTTAAAGTGTGAATCGAGTCGAGTAACTTACCCATTTTTATTTAACTCGTTTTTTTATCGACTCATATTCGGCTCGACTCGCTCGTTTGCCACTCCTAATCTCAGTCATTGTATCAAAATCTGAGTTAGACTTAGGTTCTTCAACTACAATTTTTTCCTTTTTTGAAGATCTGGAAACTTCTTCAGCCTTGCTTTTCTTATTTTTAGAAGCCTTAGGAACAGATCGTTTAACGATGTCGCCTATAATTTTAGCCATACTGTACTATATACAAAAACATAATTCTCATATCAAAATATCGACCACTAGTCTATTAACCCAAACAGAGTAATGCTAAAAAAATATGCAAAAACAAGTACCGGTTTCAACAAAACTTGACAATGCCATTGGCATAAACACCATTAAATTCAACCAAAATATAGTAAAAACTTTCGAATCGATAGGCCAGATAAACATAAAAAAAATCAAAAAATTCTATGCATTATCCAAAGCAAAACGTCAATAATGATTCTGAATAAAAAGCAAGAACTAAAACGAGTGAGATTTTCAGAACTTTAAGCAAACATCTAAACTTTGCTACAATATCGCAATAAAAAAATCACATAGGCTAAAAGTTATTGAAAACACGATTAAACTTACTTCAGGAAGAAGATTGAAAAAGATCCAACTGAACTTGGGAAGAAGATTGACAGGAACGATTATGAGATCTTTTTTTTCTTTATGATTTCAATAATGAAAGATGGAAGACTTGTGTTGGAGAATGATCAGTTTTATGAAGGTTGATGATTTCGGTAAAGCAGGTTTATGGAAGACGAAGATTTCTCTGAGAACGTGATCTGAGGTTTCCTCGGAAAATGTTTACCCTATTTTATTAAATATTTTTTCTATTCCTTGGGATTGTAATATAATATTTTGAAGGGATGAATTTATTTAATGTTGAAGTGTTGGGATGAAAATGATATTTTATATACTTATTTTTTTATCCCCAAGTTCTTAAAGTGATGAAAAGGCCCATGACCCACACAACCCAATAATGCAAGTGGAGATAGTAATGGACGACAATTTTCATATACTAGAGGAAACTTCAATGTCTGATATGCATTCAACACTTCCACTTTATCATGTGCCCTCAATGTTAAATGACATGATATTACATCTATCGAAGCACACCTAATGACCAAGAAAGTTTTCCTCAATATGAACGATATCTTAGGGTTTGGCTCAAAATTTGGCACTACGAAGCCAACAGGAAAGATGAACGACCTCACTTGAATTGACTCATCTTCGACAACCCCTTCTAGTCAAGCAATTGATCAACCTGCAAGTTGTAAGATGATGGTGGTAGGTTAAGAACTACCAAAACCCAACTTTTTCTACAATGATGCAATAATGAGATCAATGCAAGCACTAAGATCAAACAATCCCCAGGCATGATAGATCTGCCCTATAGTAATATAAATTGTGAAGCTACTCCGATCTTTCAGTATGGTGCACATCATACTCTGAATTCTAGAACTGCACTCCTCGGTAAGTGCAACTGTCTCATACTTTGTTAGCATGCTCTTACTTTCGAAAATATCCTTTACATATTGAGCATACTTTGGTATTCCCTGCAAAACATAACCAAGCGAAAAATTAGTGGGAACTTGCTTAAGTAAAGAGAGAAGCTTACTTAAGCATTCATTGTCACTCTGTTTCTTGATTTTTTGTGGGAAGGGAAGAAGTGGTTTTATTTTATTTGCTACATTTTCCTCATGTGAATTTTTTCCAACCTTGCTATTCTTCCATAGGTGAAACCACTACATGAAGACAGACGAGGCAAAATCCTGGGTAAATCTTTTTTTTGGGGTTTAACTCCAAAATTACAAATTGATTGATATAACTTATCAATAGTACATATAATCAAAAATAAAAAAATTAATAAGGACACTAATACAAACAATAATATAGTAAACATATATATTTTTGAAACTAACCGTAGAAAATGGAGAACCATTGGGAAAGAAAGATGAAAATACAAATAATAGTGAAGAAAGGTAAAATGGAAAATCTTTTGAAAGATATTCTGGAGAAGATACAGAGGAATTCAAAAGAAAAAGGAAAAATTATTATTATATTATAAATCTTTTTTGTATCCATTAGGTGTAAAAGTAGAGATAGATATGAATAATTAATTGTATATATCTATTTATTAGATTCAACTATATTTAGTACTTATCAGGTATTATAAGTAACTATCTAACAAGATATATAGGTATATGGTAATTTTGGTCTTAATATATATGTTCCCCGCATAATTTTTTTTTCCGAAAAATCCTTAGTTCCACACCGTTGTAAGGACTATTTTTTCCCCCAAAAATTAGATATAAAATAATCATTGTTATGCACTAATTAAAGGAAGGAAATTTGGGGATTTTAGGTGTAAGAGCAGTGCTCTTGCGTGAAATGAACCCATGAAGGTTCAGCCTATGAATTCTAATATTTTCTAACTTTGTTCGTGCTCAAAAGGGGAAGAAGGATCTCACGTCGTTGTCCCAGTTACTTCTATGCAAGAGGTAATTAGCTCCTTTCCTCTTTTATTTCCTTTTAGTTTTGATTGCTTATAATAGATATATTTTCAAATCTAAGTTTCAATTTATTCTTTCATGTTATTTTCTGTTCAAATTCCTTTTAATTTTTGTACTTAGAATAGATTCATTTCGTTTGTGTTGGAGCTTCAAGAAGTTTGAATTTTCTAGTTTTTCTCAGCTTAAGCTATTGTAGTCCCTAATAATTGAATGTTATAACATGATTTGAAGATTTAATGTCCTTTCTCATAGACTCTATATGTATTGATAAAAATATCTCATTATGAGTTCAAATTTAACTTTGGTTAGGTAGTTTTTTTCCTAAATTCTGCTTATTTCATATTTTAACTGATTCATAGTTTTTTCTAATCAAACTTACTAAAATTTACATTATTTATTTGGAAGTATTGTTGATTGTTATAGTTGTATATGACTTGTAGTTAAAAGATCTTTGAATTTGAAATGAGGTCTAATATAAAAAAAAAAGGCATGGACTATTCTTAATAAATGTTAAATGGTTATACCTTCTTAAGGTTTGGGTTCCCATGTTATAATCTCTGTGAAAATAAATATGTGAGTTGTTTTGACATATTTAAATTGCTAATACATGTTTGACATTGTTTCAGAGGTAGATTGAGTTAAAAGATTCATCAAGATTACCCCCTCTTTTTCTAAATAATTTATTCGTCTATAATAGTTTGTCTTCAATTTTAATGATTTTATGTGTGTTGTTCATGATAGCATAAGTTATCTTCCCTTTTTAACATGCTAGTTTACTTGGTTAAGTCTCTTGACCTTAAAATTTGCTCTTCTTGATAGATAACCCTCCAAGGACTAGTTAATCTAATGAATATTCAATCCTCTGTTACGTTGATTGATAGTTGAAATAAGACCAAGTATGTGTCAGTTGAGTGTATTCTTATTTATTTTTATTTTTATTTTAACCAACTAGGGTTGAAGCCCTAAGTTTTATTGAAATAATTAAAACACATTTGTTTACGCCCAAAATGGACCAAATCAGAAATCTCTACAAAAACAACAACAAATAAAATAAAGCCAAAACGCAAAAAAAAGAAAACAAAAACAACAAAAGTCATTAGAATGGTACTTATTTGTAAATTCTAAGAAACCCTCATCCATGTATGAGAAGTAAGCACAAACCAAGAAATTTAACTACAGAGTTAAGGAGCTCCATTTGTTGGTCTACTCTAGAGTAGAGATGATAAGATGAAGCTCTTGAATCCATCGATCTGCATCTAAGGTAATGACTATCTATTTCAAAAATGAACATTTCTTATTTTTGGGAGAAATATGTAAAATAAAATTGGCCAAATGTCATTATTTTTATCCAAGTAGTTCTTTTTCCTAATTAGTCAAGTTCTAGAAACAATTTTTTAAACAATTAATTCATCCCCATAAAATGTAAAAACTTCACAATTTTGAAAAATAATTTATAAAAATGCCATATGGACAAATAATATACGTGACAGGTGAGTGTAACTCACTCCCTTAGGATAAAAATCGTATAGGAATAAAGACTGCCAAATAGTCATATTCAGAGGGGTAATTAAGATTACTAATGATTTAAGGGGTTCAAATTAAGACATGCAAGAATTAGGGGTACTCTACCAAATAAAAATAGCATGAGGATGGTTATAATTTACTCAATTTGAATCTATCATTTGTAAACCTAATTTTTTTTTATTTGAATAATTATAAATACACCAATGTCAAATAGGAAATAAAGTAAAACAGTAAACATATTTTCTAATACATTCAAAATCTGAATAAAAGTTGAGTTGTCTACAAATCCAACTCCATCTGCCTCTTCTGAATTTTCTCTATAATGTCCTCCTCCTCTCTATAAGATGATGAGCATTTAAGTAAACACAATGCAGGGGTAAAATTGGCAACATGGTAAGTTGATATATTAATGTATGTGTTGTAAA
Organism: Solanum stenotomum; assembly: GCF_019186545.1. Classification (NCBI taxonomy): domain Eukaryota; kingdom Viridiplantae; phylum Streptophyta; class Magnoliopsida; order Solanales; family Solanaceae; genus Solanum; species Solanum stenotomum. The sequence goes on from NC_064285.1 coordinate 14,995,942, forward strand.
AGAAATATTTCTTCAAGCCAAGGATAACGGCTCATACAAGGAGTCACTTAAAGGATGGTTCGTTTAAATGAACCCCCCCCCCCCAAAGAAAACGGTTTGTGCTATGTTCCAAGTCAACAATAGAAATAGGGTTGTACTACTTTCTACTTGTAGATTAAAAAAATAGCACAAATACTTTTTTTGGGGGTTCCTTTTATCCAGTCACCCTTGAAGTCACTCATAGTACGAGTCGCTATGACTTGACTTGAAAGAAAGCTTTTTTCACAATAGATGGATTGGTACATCAACATACTATGTTGTTCATTCTGTTCTAGCATTTTTGTATCTTTCATGCTCATCGATTTATGAAGAGAAGGGGGATTATATACATAATGAGGAAAAAAATAAGAATAGGCATGGTAATTGGGGTTGAAAAGAAATCAACTTATATTCAAATTATGAATGTATTAGAAAATATGTTAACTATTTTACTCTATTTCTTTATTTTGGCTTGGTGCATTTATTTTAGCAACCTGATGAGAATAAATAAGGTCTAAATCACAAATCTGAACTAAGTAAATTTAATCTTCAGCGTGATACTTTTTATTTCGAAAAAACCCCTAAACTTAGTGTAGTTTACTCTGAACCTGTTGAATTATTAGTAATCCTAATTACCCCTCTGAATTTGATTATTTTATAGTCTTTACCCCAACACGATCACATCTTAAGATAGTGAGTATACTCGCATATCACAGAATTTTTGTTAAGGTATCATTTAAAAAAACTGAAATATTATTAATTTTTTAGATTTTTGTAGGCCTTATAATTAGATGGTGTCTGTCCGTGCTATGTCAAATCCAATATTATGTTATAAAAGTTTAACTATATTCTTACATGAAATTTTAGAGAAGAAAAATTGGTGTAGTATTATTAGAGAGATCTAAATTGGGATAAGCTAACAATCCAAGGACAACAACTACTATTTTCTTCTTTTATATCTTAAAGTATTATTTACATTCATACTAACTCGCTGCCTCTTCTAATTTTTCACCTAATATATATATATATATATATATTCTTCCTACTCATCTCTCTAGGATGATGACCATATAAGTAACTAAAATGCAGGGATAAAATGGGAAACATGGTAAGTTGATATATTAATGTATGTGTTGTAAAAGAAATATTTCTTCAAGCCAAGGATAACAGCTCATACCAGGAGTCACTTAAAGGATGGTTGGTTTAAATGGACCCCCCCCCCCAAAGAAAATAGTTTTTGCTCTGTTCCAAGTCAACAATAGAAATAGGGTTCGACTACTTTCTACTTGTAGATTATAAAAATAGCACAAAAACTTTTCTTTGGGAGTTCCTTTAACCCAGTCACCCTTAAAGTCACTCATAGTACGAGTCGTTATGCCTTGACTTGATAGAAAGCTTCTTTCACAATAGATGCATTGGTACATCAACATACTATGTTGTTCATTCTATTCTTGCATTTTTGTATCTTTCATGCTCATCGATTTATGAAGAAAAGGGGGAGTATATACATAATGAGAAAAAAAAATTAGAATAGGCATGGTAATTGGGGTTGTAAAGAACTCAACTTATATTCAAATTATGAATGTATTAGAAAATATGTTGACTATTTTACTCTATTTATTTAATTTGTGCTGGTGCATTTATTTTATCATCCCAATGAGAATAAATAAGGTCTAAATCACAAATCTAAACTAAGTAAATTTAATCCTCAATTTGATAATTTTTATTTGGAAAAAAACCCTAAACTTAGTGTGTTTTATTTTGAACATGTTGAATTATTAGTAATCCTAATTACCCCTCTGAATTTGCTTATTTTATAGTCTTCACGCCAGCACGATCTCATATTAAGAGAGTGAGTATACTCACCTATCACATAATTTTTGTTAAGATATCATTTTAAAAAACTAAAAATATAATTAATTTTTTAGAATTTTGTAGGCCTTATAATTAGATGGTGTTTTTCCGTGCTATCTCGAATTCAATATTATGTTATAAAAGTTTAACATTATTCTTACGTGAAATTATAGAGAAGAAAAATTGGTGTAGTATTATTAGGGAGATCTAAGTTGGGATAATCTAATAATCCAAGGACAAAAACTACTATTTTCTTCTTTTATATCTAAAAGTATTATTTACATTCATACTAACTCACTGCCACTTCCAATTTTTGACATACAAATAAATAAATAAATATATATTCTTCCTACTCATCTCTCTAGGATGATGACCATAGAAGTAACAAAAATGAAGGGGTAAAATGGACAACATGGTAAGGTGATATATTAATGTATGTGTTGTAAAAGAAATATTTCTTCAAACCAAGGATAACGGCACATACCAGGAGTCACTTAAAGGATGGTTTGTTTAAATGCACCCCCCCCCCCAAGAAAACAGTTTGTGCTATGTTCCAAGTCAACAATAGAAATAGGGTTCTACTACTTTCTACTTGTAGATTATAAAAATAGCACAAAAACTTTTCTTTGGGGGTTCCTTTAACTCAGCCACCCTTGAAGTCACTCATAGTACGAGTCGTTATGCCTTGACTTAATAGAAAGCTTCCTTCACAATATATGCATTGGTACATCAACATACTATGTTGTTCATTCTGTTCTTATATTTTTGTATCTTTTATGCTCATCGATTTATGAAGAGAAGGGGGAGTATATACATGATGAGAAAAAAAATTTGAATAGGCATGGTAATTGGGTTTGAAAAGAACTCAACTTATATTCAAATTATGAATGTATTAGAAAATATATTGACTACTTTACTCAATTTCTTTAATTTGTGTTGGTGCATTTATTTTATCATCCCGATGAGAATAAATAAGGTCTAAATCACAAATCTGAACTAAGTAAATTTAATCCTCAATGTGATACTTTTTATTTGGAAAAAACCCCTAAATTTAGTGTGTTTTATTCAGAACCTGTTGAATTATTAGTAATCCTAATTACCCCTCTGAATTTGCTTATTTTATAGTCTTCACGCCAGCACGATCTCATATTAAGAGAGTGAGTATACTCACCTATCACAGAATTTTTGTTAAGATATCATTTTAAAAAACTGAAAATATAATTATTTTTTTAGAATTTTGTAGGCCTTATAATTAGATGGTGTTTTTCCGTGCTATCTCGAATTCAATATTATGTTATAAAAGTTTAACATTATTCTTACGTGAAATTATAGAGAAGAAAAATTGGTGCAGTATTATTAGGGAGATCTAAGTTGGGATAATCTAATAATCCAAGGACAAAAACTACTATTTTCTTCTTTTATATCTGAAAGTATTATTTACATTCATACTAACTCACTGCCACTTCCAATTTTTGACATATAAATATATATATATATATATATTCTTCCTACTCATCTCTCTAGGATGGTGACCATAGAAGTAACAAAAATGAAGGGGTAAAATGGGCAACATGGTAAGTTGATATATTAATGTATGTGTTATAAAAGAAATATTTCTTCAAGCAAAGGATAACGGCACATACCAGGAGTCACTTAAAGGATGGTTTGTATAAATGCACCCCCCCCCCCAAGAAAACAGTTTGTGCTATGTTCCAAGTCAACAATAGAAATAGGGTTCTACTACTTTCTACTTGTAGATTATAAAAATAGCACAAAAACTTTTCTTTGGGGGTTCCTTTAACTCAGCCACCCTTGAAGTCACTCATAGTACGAGTCGTTATGCCTTGACTTAATAGAAAGCTTCCTTCACAATATATGCATTGGTACATCAACATACTATGTTGTTCATTCTGTTCTTATATTTTTGTATCTTTCATGCTCATCGATTTATGAAGAGAAGGGGGAGTATATACATAATGAGAAAAAAAATTAGAATAGGCATGGTAATTGGGTTTGAAAAGAACTCAACTTATATTCAAATTATGAATGTATTAGAAAATATGTTGACTACTTTACTCAATTACTTTAATTTGTGTTGGTGCATTTATTTTATCATCCCGATGAGAATAAATAAGGTCTAAATCACAAATCTGAACTAAGTAAATTTAATCCTCAATGTGATACTTTTTATTTGGAAAAAACCCCTAAATTTAGTGTGTTTTATTCAGAACCTTTTGAATTATTAGTAATCCTAATTACCCCTCTGAATTTACTTATTTTATAGTCTTTACCCCATCACGATCCCATCTTAAGATAGTGATTATACTCGCCAATCACAGAATATTTATTAAGGTATCATTTTAAAAAAACTGAAATATTATTAATTTGTTAGATTTTTGTTGGCAGTATAATTAGATGGTGTTTTGTCCGTGCTATCTTGAATCCAATATTATGTTATAAAAGTTTAACTATATTCTTATATGAAATTATAGAGAGGAAAAAATGGTGTATTATTATTAGGGAGATCTAAGTTGGGATAAGCTAATAATCCAAGAACAAAAACTACTATTTTCTACTTCTATATGTGAAAGTATTATTTACATTCATACTAACTCGCTACCTCTTCTATATATATATATTCTTCCTACTCATCTCTCTAGGATGATGACCATATAAGTAACTAAAATGCAGGGGTAAAATAGGAAACATGGTAAGTTGATATATTAATGTAGGTGTTGTAAAAGAAATATTTCTTCAAGCCAAGGATAACGGCTCATACCAGGAGTCACTTAAGGGATGGTTGATTTAAATGGACCCCCCACCCCAAAGAAAACAGTTTGTGCTATGTTCCAAGTTAACAATAAAAATAGGGTTCTACTACTTTCTACTTGTAGATTATAAAAATAGCACAAACACTTTTCTTTGGGGATTCCTTTAACCCAGTCACCCTTGAAGTCACTCATAGTACGAGTCGTTAAGAAAGCTTCTTTCACAATAGATGCAGTGGTACATCAACATACTATGTTGTTCATTCTGTTCTTCCTTTTTTGTATCTTTCATGCTCATCGATTTATGAAGAGAAGGGGGAGTCTATACATAATGAGAAAAAAAAATTAGAATAGGCATGGTAATTGGGCTTGAGAAGAACTCGACTTATATTCAAATTATGAATGTATTAGAAAATATGTTGACTATTTTACTCTATTTATTTAATTTGAGCTGGTGCATTTATTTTTTCATCCCGTTGAGAATAAATAAGGTCTAAATCACAAATCTGAACTAAGTAAATTTAATCTTCAATTTGATAATTTTTATTTGGAAAAAATCCCCCAAACTTAGTGTGTTTAATTCTGAATCTGTTGAATTATTAGTAATCCTAATTACCCCTCTGAATTTGCTTATTTTATATTCTTTCCCCAGCACGATCTCATCTTAAGAGAGTAAGTATACTTGCCTATCACATAATTTTTGTTAAGATATCATTTTAAAAAAACTGAAAATATTATTAATTTTTTAGATTTTTGTAGGCCTTATAATTAGATGGTGTTTGTCCATGCTATCTCGAATCCAATATTATGTTATAAAAGTTTAACATTATTCTTGTATGAAATTATAGAGAAGAAAGATTGGTGAAGTATTATTAGGGAGATCTAAGTTGGGATAAGCAAATAATCCAAGGACAAAAACTACTATTTTTTTCTTTTATATCTGAAAGTATTATTTACATTCATACTAACTCGCTGCCTATTCTAATTTTTCACCTATATATATATATACCTCCTCATCTCTCTAGGATGATGAGCATATAAGTAACAAAAATGCGGGAGTAAAATGAGCAACATGGTAAGTTGATATATTAATGTATGTGTTGTAAAAGAAATATTTCTTCAAGCCAGGATAACGGCTCATACCAGGAGTCACTTAAAGGATGGTTGGTTTAAATGAACCCCACCCCCACATCCAACGAAACAGTTTATGCTATGTTCTAAGTCAACAATAGAAATAGGGTTCTACTACTTTCTACTTGTCGATTATAAAAAAAGCACACACACTTTTCTTTGGAGGTTCCTTTAACCCAGTCACCCTTGAAGTCACTCACAGTACGAGTCGTTATGCCTTGACTTGAAAGAAAGCCTCTTTCACAATGGATGGATTGGTACATCAACATACTATGTTGTTCATTCTGTTCTTGCATTTTTGTATCTTTCATGCTCATCAATTTATGAAGAGAAGGGGGAGTTTATACATAATGAGAAAAAAAAATAGAATAGGTATGGTAACTGGGGTTGAAAAGAACTCAACTTATATTCAAATTGTGAGTGTATTAGAAGATATGTTGACTATTTTACTCTATTTCTTTATTTTGTGTTGGTACATTTACTTTATCACCCAGGTGAGAATAAATAAGGTCCAAATCACAGATCTGAACTAAGTAAATTTAATCCTCAACATGATACTTTTTATTTGGAAAAAACTCCTAAGCTTAGTGTGTTTTATTCAGAACCTGTTAAATTATTAGTAATCCTAATTACTCCTCTGAATTTGCTTAATTAATAGTCTTTACCCCAGGACAATCTCATCTTAAGACAGTGAGATATACTCACCTATCACAGAATTTGTGTTAAGGTATCATTTAAGAAAATTGAAAATATTATTAATTTTTTAAATTATTTTCGACCTTATAAATTAGATGGTGTTTGTCCGTGCTAGCTCGAATCAAATATTATTTTATGAAAGTTTAACTTTATTCTTATATGAAATTATAGAGAAGAAAAATTGGTGTAGTATTATTAGGGAGATCTAAGTTGGGATAAGCTAATAATCCAAGGGACAAAAACTACTATTTTCTTCTTTTATATCTAGAAGTATTATTTACATTCATACTAACTCACTGCCTCTTCTAATTTTTCACCTATATATTCTTCCTCCTCATCTCTCTAGGATGTTGACCATATAAGTAACAAAAATGCAGGGACAAAATGGGTAACATAATATGAAACACATCAGACTTCGACAAAGGGCTAAAAATGAAAATCGGGTAAGACCATGAACCCAAAATAGACCATGGACCTTTCACGACACCCTAGATAGGCCATTTGTGGGACCACGACCCATTAAGGGCTTCGTGAGTGACCATCCAGGACTTCCCTGGCAGGGGTCACCTAGATGGCACCCTAAACGGTTCGTCTAGGATTCACGACCCATCAAGGGCATCGTGAACCACCCTCCAAGGGCTGACTATGAGGGAGTCACCTAAACAGTGCCTTTGACGACCCGTCAAGGAGTGCATACAAGTCACCCATATGGTGAGGTTGCACACAAGGCCACAGTGAAGGACCACGAACGCCTAAAGGGTCTGTGAAGCTTCGCGGGGACTGTGAAGTTGTCCTGAAAGAGACTTATCAGACTTTGAGTTTGGGGTCAACTTCAAATTATCATATCTTTCATCACAAATTGAATTAGGTGTCCCATGACCTATCAAATTAAAGGACTTTGAGTCCTCTTTCCAACGCCTACAAGTTTGCCTAATTTCGGGCCTAGAGTAAAAAGTTATGATCATTTAGTGAAGCCATTTCGTGCAGTGCAGCATGACGACCCACTAGACGGGCCATTATGCCTTAAATGGCCCATCAAGCCCCTTGTCAAGGTCAATTCGTCAGCTTTAAGTCAGGGTCATTTTGGTCTTTTCCCCAATGCATTTGGTACTTAAACTATATCGTTTGGTACTTAAACTGCATTGTTTTACTTAGTCTAAGCTTAAGTAATTAGTCAGAAACTAACTAAAACCCTCATTCTCCTAAAATCATCTAACTTAGAAAGAAAAGAAGAGAAAGAGGCGCCAGTTTCTCCCAAGAACAAGTAGCGGTCTTCTTCAAGTTCAGCCCTGAAATTCAAAGGATTTCTCCATAGTTTTTGTCACCAGGTATGTGGGATTTCACTAATGGGTTCCTATCACCTATTAGGTACATAGAATTCAGTCAATTCTTTAGTTTCTCCATAAAGTGTTTAGAACTAGGGTTCCTAAATCTTAGGGATCCATTGCAATTTAGTTGTTATAGTCTCTATAATGTTAATTACATATTTCTTGGAGAATTAGTGTAATCTCATGTATATAACTCAAAAACCTTAGCTTGTGTTAATTATCAGTATTTTAGGAACTATACTTGCTAGGCAAATTAGTCAAACAATCATGCTTCAGAATTCGAATGCCATATCTTTCAGTATATTTATATTGCATTCTCAGATAATTATCAATATTTTGATCTACTCAGTATTTCAATTTTATTTTAGCTTTACATTCAGTTGGGAGTAGACTTAGCACCAAGTTGGACTAAGGTTCAGCGTACCCTCAAGTCCCAGAACTACATGCCCCCATAGGTTTATAAGTCGTTAGGCATCAGTTTTGGTGATCACACCACAGTCATGCGTTTATACCCCAGAAAGGTATATTGGGTCCTCTCGATGGGGCATATACATTGGACTCCACGTTTAGCTCACGTGGTAAATGTGGATTAATAGTATCTCTCACGGTTAGATTCATATTACATAGACCATATATTCAGTAATTACTTTAGTATTCAATTCAGCATGTTATCTTCATAATTAGTACTTGGTCATTGCATCCAGCTCGATTTTAAGTTATTCTTTAGTATATCTATTTCCACGTTTAGTTGTAATATTGTTCAACTTAGCATATATCATGTATGCTCAGTATATTCAAAGTACAAACGCATACTTTTGCACTACATCGTTTCATATTGTAGGTTCAGGTGCTCATCATCCAAACTATGCTTAGCTCGATTTCCAGTCCGTACTCAGCTGCTTCAGTAATGAGTCCTCATTATCCAATGACATTTCTTTATACTTTTAATTTAGTTAGTTCGTTACTAGTTTCAGTATTTTAGAGTTAGCTGGGGACTTGTCCTATCAACTAATCAATATTAGAAGCTTTCATACATAGAGTCAAATTCAGTTTTTTTGTGATGTCCCGCATTTGAACTAGGTTATATTCTTAGTTGAACTCTTTTAGATTTACTCATCTATCAGTTATACTTCTGCTTAATTAGAGTTACTTTAGTATACTTGTGTCATGACATAGGTTAGCTTGGGGTCACTTGTGACACTGTGCATCGTGTTGCGTCTAGGGGGTAGCCTCAGGGAATGACAAAATTGGTATCAAAGCATCAGGTTCAAGAGTCCTAGGGTGTTTGAAATCCGCACTAAGTAGAGTCTATTTTATGGGTGTGAAGCGTGCCACACCTATGAGAGGGAGGATACGAGGTGTTCTAAGAAAAACTTCACTTCTTTTGCTATCTTTATCATGCGATAAACTGTGAATCAACTTCTCCCTTCTAATTCATCATTATGTGTTTCAGATCATGCCTCCTCATAGAGCTAACTCACGAAATTCTAATACATGAAATGCTAACGCAGTTCCTCCGGTCCCAAACCATGAGGTTACAAAAATGTAAAGTACTGCATTTCATCCGCAAACGGATGGTCATGCAGAGCGTACGATTCAGGCCTTAAAGGACATGTTGATAGCTTACGTGATCGATTTCAAGAATAGTTAGGATGATCACCTACCTGTCATAGAGTTCATTTATACTAACGCTTTCATTCCAATATTTAAATGAAGCACTATATGGGCATAGATGTAGGTCTCCAGTTGGTTGGTTCGAATTAGGTGAAGCAACCTTGATTGGGCCAGATTTGGTTCATGAGGATATGGAGAGAGTTTAGCTCATCAGAGATAGACGAAAGACAACTCAGATTCGTCAAAAGTCCTATGCAAATGTGAGGAGAAGGGACATAGAGTTTAAAATCGATGATTGGGTTTTCTTGAAAGTGTCACCCATGAATGGGGTGATAATATTTGGTAAGAAAGGAAAGCTCAATTCCAAGTATGTAGGTCCTTACAGAATCCTGAAAAGGTTTGGTAATGTGGCTTAGGAGTTAGAGTTGCCAACAGAATTAGCAGCAGTCCGTCTAGTCTTTCACATTTCCTTGTTGAAGAAGTGTGTGGGTCATCCGGTGTAAGACCAAAAACCCAAAATGGACCATGGACCCTTCACGGCACCCTAGACGGGCCTTTTGGGGATCCACGACCCGTTAAGGGCTTCGTGAGTGACTATCCAGGACTGTCCTAGAAGGGTCCATCTAGACATGGTTTTTCTATAGGTTCACAGCCCATCAAGGGCATCGTGAACCACCCTCCAGGGGCTACCTGTGAAGGACCTAGACGGTGTCTTTGACGGCCTGTGGCGAGTTGTACGGCCCATCAAAAGGTCCGTAAAAGTCACCCAGATGGTGAGTTTTCGCCCAAGGATAATGTGAAGGACCACGGATGTCTAGACTAACTGTGAAGACGTCCGTGAAAGAGACTTCTCAAACTTTGAGTTTAGGGTCAACTTCAAACAATCATATTCTTTCAGTAAAAAAAATAGGTGGCCCATAACCTATTAAATTAAAGGTCTTTGAGTCCTCTTTCCAACTCCACCAAGTTTTCCTTGAGTCCTCTTTCCAACTCCACCAAGTTTTCCTAATTCTGAGCCCGAAGTAAAAAATTATGATAATTTTAGTGAAGCCCAGTCAGATGGGGCAGCATGACGACCCACTAGACGGGCCATCATGCCTTAGACGGCCTGTTAAGCCCCTCGTAAAGGTCACTTCGTCAAATTTAAGTCTGGATCATTTTGGTCTTATCCTCTGTACTTTTGGTACTTGTATCACCTCGATCTTAGAAAGAGCTAAAGTTAGAAAGAGCTAAATTGAGATTGGTACAAGTTGATCTTCAATTGTCAGTTTTGGGTCAACTTCAAACAGCCATAACTTTAGCACATGATGAGTTAGGTGACTCATTAGGTATCAAATCAAAGGTCGTTGAGTCATCTTTCCAACGCCGCCGAGTTCACTGAATTTTGAGTTCAGATGAAAGACATATGTTTGTTTGAGTGCAGCCTGTCTAGTTAAGGAAATTCATTCATTTTAAGGAGGGGTATTTTGGTCTTTTCCTTACCACACTAGGCCTATATGTTTTTTTCACCCTTCTAAGGATCTAAGCTGATTGGAATCAGTCTTATCCATTCCAAAAGAGCTTGGGGTTTTTTGGGAGAAGTTCAAGAGAAGAAAAAGAAGGTTCAAGATTCTTGCAAGCTTTGAGGATTTTCGCCAAGAACTTCGATCTTTCAAGGTATGTAAGCTTTCATGGTGATGGGTTTGTTCACCTCACACCAATCATGACTTTCCATTAAGTATTCGTTAATGAGATTGTATATTTTGAGATTCTTGATGAAGCTCTTGAGGTTTTGGGCTTCATTCTTTAACAATGGAGTTTGTTGAGTTCTTGAGGTGAGGGTCTTGCGAATGAGTGTTGTTCTTGATCGGTTTTGTGTTGATTTCATTGTAATAGTTTTGGGTTTATGTTTCCAAAGGAGTTTGAAGGAATCATTTGATTCTAGATGAGTTAGGCCTTGGAATTGAGAAGAAAAATTTGTCAAAATTTGGGCATGGGGGTGGGGCGGCGCGCCACCACTGCACCAAAACTACTGCTCAATAGTTTAGGGCCTGGCACGGTGCACAACTCAGTGCACCTAACTACTATCCAGTACTTTTTGTGTGTGTTCCCTCGAATAGTACCTATGTTCTCTACTTGATATCCACACTTAAAGTTTTCATTAATCCTTTGAGAGATCATGCGTATCCTAATCATAGCTCTTGAATTAACGTTTCAAATTCAAGTTAGAGTTAAGATGAATGTTTGAGAAAGTCCAAATTAGTCATTTTGAGAAGTGTTTTGCAATCATTTATAAATTGTTTTGAGATTTGAGTAAATGAGTATGAGACTGAGGAAAGTTGAGTTTCATATTTCAAAATGAGAATAAGGGAACTAATTGTTTCCAAGTGTAAACACTTTTGCATTTAAAACGAGAGGAAACCTTGATTTCTAAACGAGTTTATGAGGAGTTTTGAACATTATATCTTTTAAGAGAATCTTTTGAGTAATTATCTCAAATTGAAGAAGAGTTATATTTTTTAAAACATATGAGCATGACTTATATATGATTGGGAGTAGTATTGAGCACCGATATGGGGGCTGAATTTAGACAACTCAAAATACGCATAACCATGTATGCCAACATGGGTAAAAAGATCATACTCTTTAGATGATTCCTTATTACTTTTAAGCACAACTTAGTGGATTCACTTAGTTGAGGATGTCCTACACTCCGGCAAGGTATAGGAAAGTTCTGGGCCAAACGTTGTATCATTACGTAACTCTTAGTAATGGTTGTCGATTAGAGAATGTCCCAAATAAGAGTAAAACTTTATTATTGTCACGACCCAACCTACCGGGCCATGCGGGCACCTACTCTAACACCTAGGTAGGAGAACCCTCGATTCCCAATAGTTAAAATCATTCCAGAAATTAAGAAAACTGACAAACAAAGGAATTTTAGATAATATTTTTATAAAAACAACAGTTTTAAACGACTCAAGTTAAGACTTGTAAAGTAATTAACACCCCCAGAGATCTTGTCTAAACAGGTACAAGAGCTACTAAAAGTACAAAGTAAGACATATAGTTTCTATCATGCGGAAGGAAAAATAGAAGTTGCTGGAGATTTGTCGGCGTCTTCACCTAGGAAACATCTTTGATCCTGCAACCAAACTATGCCCAAAAGTCATAGCAAGAGTAGTATCAGTACAACCACACGTACTGGTAGGCATCATCGGTCAACCCGAATACCCACCGCATAATATAAGAAATCAACAGGTGAAACATGCAATAAGACTAATCGCTCCTACACCTTTATATTTACTAAAACGCCTTAGAGGCTCAAACCATTACTCTCTCCGGGATTGATCATACCTAATAATTACATCCCTTTAGAAAACCTTATGGAGATAACTACTACCAACCCGGTAGACACTCACGACTATCCTTCACTTCATTCCCATCTCCACTCCACTTACAACCCCATATTATGCTTATCAAGGATTACTACCCCCTTCCGGGGAAAAACCCAACTCTAACACCATCACAAACCACCACCCCGAATCTTTACGATGATACTCATGACCACCTTCTAAATAACAAGGATAGCACCAGGACCCTTAGTTCCCCATTACCGTAGTACAACCCGAATTGAAACTCTACCCTTCACAATTCATTTCGCAATAGGCATCACCAATTAATTTACTACGTCGCAATCCCCACATATAAGAACATAATGAACAATCCACTAAACTCTTCATGAAACATGTCCAATTCCACATTATCAATAATACAAGCAATTACAACTATGATACAAGTCAATGGACCTCTCATGGAACTACACCCAAACTATTAGTGTACCAGAACGTGGTACCCGATCCAATGCAAGTAAATGTGTCGGAACGTAGCACGCGATCCAATAAATATTTTGGTACGTGACATCTGATCCAATTCAAGTTAGTGTGTCGGTACGTGACACCCGATACAATGCAAGTTAGCATGTCGGTACGTGACACCTGATCCAATCATCACAATCATAATCATATTCACATCCATAACATACAATACCAACTTCATATAGTCAAGTACTCAAGTTCATGGCATCCACTGTTATAATAACTTCATTAGGTTTGATTCTACTTTAATTGAATGTCATACACTCATGCATACCAAACACCAACCGATCGACCAACATTATACAATTAGTAAATCACAACAATCGCCTCAACCCTATTCCACAAATTAGGGATTTCTCCTACGGTATACGTCTAATGTAACACTTAAGAATATACGCATGATCAACCCTTATTCGGTGCACAAAAAGTCTAAGCATGAATTCTACCATCAATTTTGATACACCACGCAGTGAATAACGAATTTAAAACTACTTAATTCAATAAACCTAGCCTACCTGGGCGCCAAGCTGCTGCACGGAATTATAGCTCCAATTCAAGTTTCTGGGTGACAAGACGGTGAGTTTGGCCAAGAATCTACAAGTCATCGATCTTCTTACGCTAGAATTCTCTTCCTCCTTATTTCCCAAGCCTAGCACAACTTTTTGAGGGTTTCTGGGATGGTTTTCATCTAATTTAGGTGTTTTTGGAAGAAGGGTAAAATAAGATTTTGAGTTATTTACATTCTGCCTCGCCTAACCCGCTTGGCGACTACTTGCTCTGTTGCGGAACTGTCACCCTAGCGTCATCTGGACCGTCCTGGCGGGACAGTGGCCCCAGTATTTTTTTGGAGTATTTCTTTTCTAAATAATGACGGTCCGGGTCGTTACAATAGATACCACTTTACCCCTCGTTTGTCCCCAAATGACTAGTGAATAGATCATTGTGCGCCTACCTCGAAGTATTGTTAAGTTAATATACTAGCCCCCTTACGGAGCCACAATGGATAGTGACTTTTCAAAATTTAAAACACGAAGGTCGTTATACTCAAAGGGTCGGTTAGGAATTTATGGCAAGACATGAAGAAACGAACGCGTCCAACATACACAGTCTGACCCCGCTAGGGCGCCAGCCCTTTCGCTGAGGTGGGGACGCTGTGGCGAGGGATATCCCACTGAGGCGGTAGATCGAAGGAAATAAAAGGGGAAAAGAAGATCAATTCTTCATTTTTTCCCTAAACTCACTCCCAAATTCCAAAAACACTATCAATCACTTCGTTCTGGACGTCAAAATCAAGGTAAATTTATTGTTTCTCACGCTCTTTATTTTAATACTTACTTAACTACGATTACATGATGACTAATTGATCGAACTAAAATGGTTTTTTTGTAGTTATTCAAAAATGAACTTAGGTTACTAGTTTGATAGATAATTGTAGCATGGATACTTCCCTTCCGTCCTAACGTCTCCACAACGTCCTAGGCGTAAGGATTTCGTAAAAATACGATCTAATCGGTACCAAAATGAGTGGGGGAATATGAAAAGTCTCTAGATGAAAAACTTTGATTCAAACACAATTTAGGGTTATCTTGTTAAAGATTGCATATTTATGTTCTAGAATACTTAATTGACTCTGATCTGCTGAAATTTTATTGAAAATAAGGGTTTTGGGATGAAGAGGTGTCATATTGCGCCTGGTGTTTGTCCCAGATGAAGGCTGATCTGGCGTCCTCCATCCCGTTATGGCAGCCTCCATCATCCCACTCTGGCGGGATTTTGGCCGCTATGGCGGGGCCTGGGACAGTGGCCTGGGTTCCCTTTTTGGATAGAAATTTCCTTTTTCCTTGAACGAGGTATTGTCTAGTCCCATGATGTTCTAACGTATACTTTTCAACTTTTGAAGGCTTATTTAAATGGCTGAAATTAATGAAGAAAATCTTCCTTTTGTCTGGTTCCTCGATGCTGCTAGTCGGGAACAGTACTATGATCACTGGAACACCAAGTTCTGCTGCTAGTGGGGGTTCCATTTGTTGGACCTAGACCGGAAAGCGCCTGACTTTTATACTAGTTTTATGGATTTTGGTTGGGCTTTATTGACCGAGGGTCTCCCCGCGGCGCGCTACACATGGGTATGGCATGTTGTACTTCCTATCATCCACTGGGACGACCCTAACCCTACCATCCGCATCCGAGGAGTGGACATCCCTCTAAATGCTTCCTACATAAATGATGTGCTCGAGGTGCCGGACGCCTCCAACGTTGAGTATGAGGCCAAGTTGAGAGAGATGGATTTGGGCTGACTTAGGATGCTCTGATCGAGCCTACGCATCGGGACAGGATTTATTGGCATACTACAAAGGGCCTCACTAGCATGGACTGGTCACCAGATGCTAAGAGGCGGCTAAACTTGGTTACTAGGAGGATCCACCCGTCAGGCAACCGGACAACGTGACCTTCCCTTGGGCCTTGGTGGTGGTGTGTACTATTCATGGCATCAGACTCAATGTAGGTGCACAGATCATCTCGGAGTGGAAGGTGTTCTATCAGGGGAACAAGAAGACTTTTTTCCTACCCGAGCTGGTGACAGCGATGTGAAAGAGAGATGAGGTGCCACTCATAGATGCTGACGAGGTACTTCTTATGGATCCCCCCTTCCACCTTCTTTTAATTAGGTAGGGTTTTACCTCTAGGAGCAAGAGAAGGAGAAAAGTTTGGGCCAGCAGCAGTCAGGCGGCTAAGGAGGCGGAGGATGAGGGAGAAAACGTTGATGCAAGTGACGACACTCTTCCCACCTAGTCCCAGCCCCCACTATCTAGTGCTCGTGTGGAGGAGGACCTAGCGGCCGTCTAGCGAATCTTTTGTGGCTCCTGGGCTAGTACCTCAACTTCGGTTCCACCCCCCCCACTGCTCTTGAATTTGAAATTCTCCGCCGCCAGCTGTGATGGGAGAAAAAGAAGAACATAGAGAGGAATCGTCTGATGGGCCGAGTGTGGAAGACTCTGAAGGACATTTTCTCCTGCGTCACCCCCCAGCAGGAGCTCCACACACTTAGGCCAGAGGATTTCGCGGAGTTTCCTTGGTTGAGTGATGCTTGTGCTGGCGAGACAGCACTAGAGGACATGGGGTTCAACAGCAACACTTCGTATTCCTAGGGTTATTGATCGGGTTTCTGCCCCTCTTGGGTAGGTATTGAACAATACTTTATTTTATCTTTTCGTTTTCCTTAATTCTTGTACGCACATAGATGCTGGGTTTCAAAGCTATTATTTAGATTGATCCGGGTTATAACTTAATATTTTGTTGATGAGATTCTGTCTCGCCCTGTCTCTCTCTGGCGGGAGGAATCCCGCACTGGCGGCCTCGCCTTGGTGGAAAAATCCTACCCCAACGGCCTTAAAAGAAACAGAACCCTTGCCAACAATTTTCTGGGGTTCTTCTCTTTTCTAAATTTCCCATAGATTACCAGGCTATACTAAGCATTTACGGTAACCCGCTTAGTACAGAGGGACAATATCTACTCCGATCAACACAACGATACACACCCCAAACTCACTCTCATTAATTCGATACCGTCACTCACACATCCCCAGGATACGCCTAGACACTCACACTATTATAACTTGCATAATTTCAACAATAGGCCAGCATATTGCACATATCAAAGTTCAGTCACACATTTATTGGCACACAATCATATCATAGCATCTAAGAAAATACATTTTTCACACCAACAGTTAATTCCGCAATAGGAAGTAAACATTCACGGTTTCAAGTTACAATGCACAGACAAGTCCAAACTTTTAGTTAATTCACTCCATGGATGACCATTACTGATCATCCATGCAATTACACAACCCCTAGAGCCAGATATCAATTGGAACCTTCTCAATTCCAATTTACTCTGCTTGTGTCCCTTCAGTCGTGATCACGGTGTCCGGTTCACTTTGTTGAGATACCAAATGTAATAGAGTGATACCAATTGGACTCAACTCGTACCACAAGCGACACTCGTACGAAATGAGAGAAAAAGTGGAACAAATGTGGACATCAACACACCAATCCACAGGAGTCTACTCCACATTTTGCTCTTTTACTAGGAGACCGGTAACTTGGGTTCTGATACTAATTTGTCACGACTGAACCTACCAGGCCATACAGGAACCTACTCTAACACCTAGGTAGGAGAACCCTCGACTCCCAATAGTTAAAATCATGCAAAAAACTTAAGAAAACTGAGGAATAAAGGAATTTCAGATAATATTTAAATAAAAACAAGAGTTTTAAATGACTCAAGTTAAGACTTGTAAAGTAATTAACACCCCAAGGATCTAGTCTAAATAGGTACAAGAGCTATTAAGAGTAAAAAGTAAGATATAATAATAAAACGACACAGCTTCCATCATGCGGAAGGAAAGATAGAAGCTGCTAGAGATTTGTCGTCGTCTTTACCTATGAAACATCGTTGATCCTGCAACCAGACTACGCGCAAAAGGCATAGCAAGAGTAGTATCACTACAACCACACGTACTGGTAGGCATCATCAGTCAACCTGAATACCCACCGTATAATATAGGAAATTAATTGGCAAAACATGCAATAAGACTAATCGCTTTTCCACCTTTATATTTACTAAAACACCTTAGAGGCTCTAACCATTACTCGCTCCGTGCTTGATCATACTTAATCATTCCATCCCTTTATAAGACCTGCCGGAGATAACTACTACCAACCCAGTTGACACTCACAACTATCCTTCAATTCATTCCCGTCTCCACTTCACTTACAACCCCATATTACGCTTATCAAGGATTACTACCCCTTTTCGGGGAAAAACACCATCACTAACCACCACCCCGAATCTCCACGATGATACCCATGACCACCTTCTAAATAACAAGGATAGCACCGGGACCCGTAGTTCCCATTTACCATACTACAACCTGAATTGGAACTCTACCTTTCACAATTCATTTTGCAACAGGCATCGCCAATGAACTTACCACATCGCAATCCCCACATATAAGAACATAATGAACAATCCACTAAACTCTTCATGCATGTACAATCCCACATTATCAATAATACAAGCAATTACACATATGATACAAGTCACTGGCCCTCTCATGAAACCAATACCCAAATTGTTAGCGTACCGGAACGTGGTACCCGATCCAATACAAGTTAGTGTGTTGGAACGTAGCACCCGATCCAATAAATATACCGATACATGACATCCGATCCAATGCAAGTTAGCGTGTTAATATGTGATACCCGATCCAATGTAAGTTAGCCTATCGGTACGTGACACCCGATCCAATCATCACAATCATAATCATATTCACATCCATAACATACAATACCCATTTCATATAGTCAAGTACTCAAGTTCATGGCATGCATTGTTATAATAACTTCATTAGGTTTGAATCTACTTTTATTGAAAGTCATACACGCATGCATACCATACACCAACCAATCGACCAACATTATACAATTAGGAAATCACAACAATCACCTCAACCCTATTCCACAAACTAGGGCTTTCTCCTACGTTATACGTCTAATGTAACACTTAAGAATATACGCATGATCAAGCCTTGTTCGGTGCACAAAAAGCCTAAGAATGAATTCTACCATCAATTTCGACATAACACGCACTGAATAACGAATTTGAAACTACTCAATCAAATAAACCTAGCCTACCTTGGCGCCAAGCTGCTGCATGGAATTATAGCTCCAATTTGGGTTTTCGGGCAACAAGATGGTGAGTTTGGCCAAGAATATGCAAGTCATCGATCTCCTTACGCTAGAATTCTCTTCATCCTTCTTTCCCAAGCCTAGGGCAACTTTTGGAGGGTTTACGGGATGGTTTTCGTCAAATTTAGGTGTTTTTGGAAGAAAGAGGAAATAAGATTTCGCATTATTAACATTCTGCCTCGCCTAACCCGCTCTGGCGACTACTTGCCCCGTTGTGGCGCTACCGTCCTAGCGGCATCTGGCCCACCCTGGCGGGACAGTGGCCCCAGCATTTTCCCATAGTTTGCTTTTCTAAATAACAATTGTTTGATCGGTACAATTATTGTATTTTTATATACATTGAGTTATTATCTACTGTTTTAAGAATTGTATATATATTGCATCTTTATCGTTGTTTTCATATTGAGTTGAGTCAAGTATTCTTGAGTTGAGTTGAGCTGAGTTGAGTATTCTTGAGTTGAGGTTAGATGGGGTGAGTATGTCTTCCTTTTTATCAGTTTAAGCTAAGGCTGGCAAGGGGACCGGACCAGCACAACAGGACCGGTTTTATCGGAACCGGTACCGAAATCGATCCTCGTTAAAGGGGAGAATTACCATAACCGAATCTTACCGGAACTGGTTCTACTGGAAATTTTCGGAAGTTCTGCCCAGTCCTATAGTTACCGAATCGGAACCGATTTGGACCGGAACCGGATCATTGTAACGGATCTTTTTATCATTAAGTTTAATTATAATATAATTTATATTATTAATATTATATTTTAATATTTTTATTAAATATTTATTAACTTAATCTTTAACTTTTTATAAAACTTCAATTTAAAACATTAAAGTTTAATAAAGTTTATAGTTTCAAATTGAATTTTTATAAATTTGAAACTTCAAGTTAAAAACTCTAAAGTCTAAACGTTAACCATTAAACATTTTGTAAACTAACTTTAAACTTTAAATTGAATTTAAAGTTCCAATTTTAAATTTTAAATTCAATTTAAAGTTTAAATTTTAAAATTCAATTTTAAACTTTAAACTTTAAACTTTAAAGTTTAAAGTTTAAAATTTAGTTTTATATTAGGCTAATATAAATATAGTTGAAAATTAAATTTATAAAATGACTTGCATTAAATATAAGAGACTATTTTTTAAAAAAATCATGGCGAATAGCCGTATATTTATTCAAATAAATAAATTGTACAAATATAAATAATAGAAAGAGTACCTAATCTAGGTATTGAATATTAATTATTATACTCATAGTTGAAAATTTTTTCGTAACTTTTGTATCATTTTAAAAGAAACATTATTTGTAACTTGTATTTGTCGTTCTTCCTCCATTGCTTCCATGTCATCATCACTATTATCACCAAATATTTCATCCATTTCGTCTTCTATTTGGCTATTTAATTGTGGTGTCTGGTATTTCTTCTTTCGACATTGACCCAATCTCTAAACAACACTAATATTTCCAACTATCATTTGCTAATGAATATCGATGATGCTTGAATCGCTAGCACATCTCGAACAACCCTACAAGGTTCAAAAATTATTTTTCACAATTCTTCCACCATACTAATAGTTGAGATTGAGGTTGTCCTTCTTTATTCCTAATCTTTTCCCATGCCTGATTGAAATATAAATCAAAATCATTATTGGTAGAGGATCCAAGACCAAGATAATCATCCATAAACTCATCTATATCATCACTTTTAGGCCTAGAAGATGGAGGTTCAACTATTGGAATATTTTTTTCTATAGCTTTATATGTATTATATAAATCTCTTGCTTTTGTTATTATGCTTCTTTTACAATCTTCAACACTAGGAGTTTCATCCACTTCAATTTCTAAATTTACATAATTTTTTTCAATCAATCTTTCAACACCTTTTAATTTGTAATTTGGGTTGAATAAAATAGCAGTCAAATAGATATGAGGAATAGGGAAAAATTATTTTTAAAATTTTTCAATCATAAAAACAAGTGATTCTTTAAACAATCTTTTCCTTTATATTTTACAAATTCAGATGAAATAGCATAAATATTTACTAAAATAGAAGAAATAGTTGGATAATATTGACCAGAAACAACATTTGTTGATTTATAAAAAACACTTAAAATTCAACAAGTTCTTTTGAATTTTCCCAATCTTCATAACCAATTCTTAAATCTGGGTCCGCATTATGAGCATTAAAAACTAATTGTATCGGCTCTTGATAAACATAAGCAACTTCAAGCATTTCAAATAAAGAATTTTATCTAGTGCATACTTCTTTTAGAACTTTCTATATGTAAGTCCACATTCTTTACAACGATTTTAAATTCTGTAATTCTAGCTTTTATTTTAGCTTTAAGAATCCAATTACAAGCAATTCTAATTTTTTCACAAGAAACTCCAAATTGAGAAATACCATTTTTTACTACCAAATTATAAACATGTGCAACACACATAATATGAAAAGAATCATTATCAATTGGACAAAGTCTACATTTTAAATAATCAATTTCTTTTAAATTATTAGAAGCATAATCTAAAGTGACACTCATTATTTTATCACATATTTCATAAAATTGTAAAATAGTTATGTTGTATAAAAACAGGTTTTAGTTTCTTCAACATATTTATACCCTAATATTCATTTTTTCATGTTTCATTCATGGTCAATCCAATGGACAGTAACAGTAAAATAATCATTACCATTAAGACTACGTCTCATATCAGAAGTAATAGATAATCTATCATCATAATAAACAAATAAACAATGAAGAAAATGACAATATTCTTTTTGATATTTAAAAAGATCACTTTTAATTGTACTTCTTGGAATACCTTCATAATTTGGGTTATACAATTTCTGAATATAATGAATAAAATCAGGATGTGAAGGAAATGAAAAAGGCAAACCACAAACATCAACCATTTTAGCCAATTCCCTACGATCTTTTTCTTTACTATATGTGCGGTGTGTGCTTGGGCCAGACGGGTTAGTCATATTTAACACACTTTGAACCATATTAGAACCTCCAACTCCTATAGACTTTTCAGGTATGATATTCCCTTTCTATTAGCTCTTTCTATATCATCTAGGCGAGCAAATTCTTTATTACACTTTCTCAAATGAGTTCTTAGTCGTCTCATCCCCCTTGCGCTCTCGTAGTCATATGTTTCATGGAAAATTTACATTTCGTGCAAGTAACAGTAGTTTTTTCCTCATTTTGTACCAAAAATTTCCATACTAAAGATCTTTTAACACGTACAATAGTCTTTGAAAAAGTAGGTAAAGGGGGGATATCATTTTGTTCCGGTAATTTAGTAGCCGGACTAGTAGGGGTAGGGGTCTCATCAACTTCGTCATTTATTTCTACTTCCTCATCTAATTCTTCCTCAAAATTAGTAAAATATATGTTTAATGTCTCAAAATCTATTTCATTTTCAGAATTAAATTTAATAATATTTGGTCGTGACATAAAAGGAGTTTCATCAACATGAGTATAATCATCAGTATTAATTCAAAATCTAGGTGGCAAATGTTTAGAACTAGAACTACTAGTTCCTCCTCACCTATTATTTTTTCTTTCCGACATTGGTCTTTTACCACTTTTTCTTTTCAAAGTCATGTTAAAGTTTAAAATAATTAAATATTATGAAAAACAAGCAAGATATTATAACAAAAAAAATAAAGTAACTTAATAAATAAACAAATAAAAAATAAAGTTGGAACGAATGTACCGAACGTCTACGTAAAATTAGACGTATAACCAAAGCCGAAACTGAGAGATGCCAATTGAAGCTTCCGATTTACTTCAAATAAATCTCCAAAATCTGAACTCCAAGTCAATATCACAAAATAATAATTATGAATTTATGAGAGATTGAAAATTGAGAGATTTTGTAACATGTTAATGGAATAGTTTATGAATTTGTGAGTTAAATGAAAGAATATGTATATTTATAGTGTTAAGGGGTTAGAGAGGGGTAGGGGGTAAATTTGAGCCGTTTTGGGCCCCAGCCCAACAACTATTATGGTTGTTACACATTTTAAAAATTAAAAATAGACCTGACCGTTGAACCGGTTCAAATTGGACCAAAATCGAATCAACCAGGTAAAAACCCGGGTTCTGTTTTGGTACCTGTTTCGGTACCCTATCGACTGGTTCATTACCGGTTCAACCGGTATTGAATATACCGGCACGAGAACTATACCGGAATCGGACAGGGTAAAAACCGGTCCAATTGCTAGCCTTAGTTCAAGCCTATGTTTATGCTTTAGATCTCCCCTTTCATGCTCGTATATTCAATGTACTGACACTATTTGTCCTGCATCTTTTCATGATGCAGATACAGGTATTCAGGGTCATCAACAGGCGCTCTATTGATACCACTTGCAGTCCTAGTTAGCTTTGGTGAGCCTCCTTGCTTCCGGAGGGTTCCACATTTACTTTTAGTTTGTTAGGATGTCATGGATCTTGTCCCGACTTCCATCATAGTATTTTAGAGGCTTCGTAGATAATATTTTTTTAGGAGTCTTTTCCCATCTCTTTTGTGATGTTCTAAAGACTTGAGTTGATCAGTTATGTTTATTGAGTATTTCAGATCATATTGAGTTAAACTATTTTCATTAATGGTATCTTTATGAGTTGAGTTGCATTTGATATTCCTATTTCACTTGAGTAAGTCTTTCGTTGAGTATGAGTCAGGCCAAGGATTCACTTGGGGACTAGCGATGGATCTCAGGTACCGGCCACTTTAGGGTGTAGGCTCAGGGCGTGACAGTACTTAAACTACGTCATTTGGTACTAAACTACGTCATTTTACTTAGTCTAAGCATAATTAATTAGTCAAAAACTACCTAAACCCCTCATTCTCCTAAAATCATCTAACTTAGAAAGAAAAGAAGAGAAAGAGGCGCCAGTTTCTCTCAAGAAATAGTACAGGTCTTATCCAAGTTCAGCCCCAAAATCCAAAGGATTTCTATATAGTTTTCGTCACCTGGCATGTGGGATTTCACTAGTTGGTTCCTTTCACCCATTTGGTCCCTGGAATTCAGTCAATTCTTCAGTTTCTTCATAAGTTGTTCAGACCTAGGGTTCCTAATTGTTGGGATTCATTGCAATTCAGCTGATATAATCTCTATAATGTTAATTACATGTTTCTTGGAGAATTAGTGTAGTCCCATGTATAGACAGAAACCCTAGCTTGTGTTAGTTATTAGTATTTCATGAATTATACTTGCTAGGCAGATTAGTCAGACAATCATGCTTCAAAATTCAAATGTCATATCTTTTGTATATGTATGTTGCATTCTCAAATAAGTATCAGTATTTTGAGCTACTCAATATTTCAATTGCATTTTAGTTTTACATTCAGTAGGGAGTAAACTTAGCACCGAGTTGGACTAGGGTTCAACATACCCTCAAGTCTCAAAACTACATGTCCCTATAGATTTATAAGTCCCCTCATTGGGAATTAGTTTTAGCGATCATGCCATAGCCATGTGTTTATACCCCGACAAGGTATATTGGGTCCTCTCGATGGGGTGTAAAACATTCTCAGTAATGTTCCTACCTTTGACAAACCTAGACTGGTTAGCAGAGATAAGATTAGGAAGAAACACCTCTATCCTATCATGAATGAGTCTAGATATGACCTTATTTAAGAAGTTACTCTGACTTATATGTCTTAAAACTAAAAAACAAACCACATTTTCTCTTTTAGGGATTAAGACCAATTTTGTGTGAGTAATAGATTTTGGTTAAGTTAAACCATCAAAAAGGCTTGAACTATAGCAAATACATCATTACAAACAATGTCCCAGCAAACCTGATAAAAATGACCAGTAAATCCGTCAGGACCATAAGCATTGTCTCCATTCAGCTCAAAAACTACCCATCTTACTTCATCTATTATAGGAGGTCTATTCAATGTAACATTATCTTCTCCATATACCATACCAGACACTAAATCAATTAAAGTCATCTCCATATCAGTTTCCCCTCAAGTAAACTACTCTTGATAAAACCTTATGGCTTCTTCCTCTATTTCATTACCCTTTGCCCATGTACCATCAGCTTTCTATATCTTAGCAATGTTCAATCTTTTCCTTCTGCCTTTTACCAGGTTATGGAAGAATTTAGTATTTCTATCACCCTCTGTGAACCACTAAATATATGATTTCTGCCTCCAAAACTTTTCGTACTTAATATACTCAGCATGAGCTCTACTAAGTTTTGATCTGTTGACAGTAGATGGTGTCTCCTCAAATAGTTTGTCCTTACTTCTGAAAATGTCTTCCCTGATGATTAGTTGTTGGAAAATATCCCCATAACAATCTCTACTCCATTTTGTCAGAGGCTTCTTAGTTCTCTTCATTTTCATCTTCAAGCTTACAAAAATATCTGAGGTGCCATCAGCAACCTAATTTTGCAGCACCGCCTCTTTAAATTCTTCATTCTCAGTCCAAAATTTAAGGAATCTGAAAGTCTGATTAAAATGTTGAACTTGTCCACCACAAGATAACAACATTGGTGCATGATCAGACTTGGACCT
Organism: Solanum stenotomum; assembly: GCF_019186545.1. NCBI lineage: Eukaryota > Viridiplantae > Streptophyta > Magnoliopsida > Solanales > Solanaceae > Solanum > Solanum stenotomum. Next base: position 15,021,500 of record NC_064285.1, read on the forward strand.
GGAAAGAATATCTAATCCCACGTTCCCCATTTCTACTAAAAAAATATTATTCACAAGTATTATGTCCAGTCTTTTAAAGATGCACTCCTCATCATCCTAACCATTCCACCATGTGAAAGGACTCACATTGAATCTTAGATCAACCAACTCACAAAAATTTACACAGAAATTAAAATCTTCCACCACATTAAGATAAATTGGCAATCCTCCAATCTTCTCTCGAGAGTCAAAATGACATTAAAATCTCCACCTACCAACCATGGATATATAATATTCTATATAATAGTGTAGATATAATTCCATAATTGTAGTCTTTCATAGGAACTACATTTTGAATATACCAAGGTATTGATCATCTGGTGTCCATTATCAAATAGTAATTTCATAGTCAGTTGTTGTTATGAGTCTGATATTCCACCTGAATATTCTCCTTTACAAATAACCATATCTTCCCATTTACATTATAATTGACATAAGTCATGTCTTCTCTTATATGATTGAATATGCCTTGTTTCTTGAAAAGGTCTCATTAGAGCCACCAAATCAAATGTATGGTTCCTTTGCAGCATTTGAACTATATGGAATGAGTGATGATTCCTCACAAATATAATATTCCATATAAGGTCTTTGTACATCATTTCATATTGGATCTTTCAGACCTGACCCTAACAGGTCCTTGAGAGTTAGTCTTTCTTTTCTTTGATTTCTCTTGGGGTGATATTCTTGCTTCTTTACACACTTCAGAAAAGTGCTTTTGGCTTTCAAATTCATCATGTTCCTCCACTTTTGACTTTCCTACTGTGCTGGGATAACTTCTATTGGATTCTCCTTGTTTACCCCTTGATGAGAGACAATTTCATGCAGCATATGTATGGGAGAACTTTGTTGGGTGTCAACAAAAGGTACTAACCTTGTATCATCGTGTGTTGAATCTTCTTCTCTCAATTGATTTCTAGGTGATTCAGTGGATTGGTCACAATATGGAAGTACTAACAACTCTTTCTTGCTCAGAAACCCTTGTATTATTAACAATTTCCATCTATAAAGGGCTGGGAAATTCCTCTTCCTGATTGGTATCAATTGTCTCCCCCCTTAGACCAATTTACAATTGCTTGATCTTCATCATTATGCCTATTATTAACCTCTTCTTATATGCTCTACAGATTGGAATGTACAACAACAAGTTTGTTTAAATCTCCAATACCATCTTTACCCACCAGATTGGGCTCCTCTAAGTCCAGGCTTATATTACAACTTGTATCCATTGAAAGATCCCATGTATAATGTGTTTGTGATTGAGTTCCATGTTCTTTGTCATTCATATCTTTGGTTGTTTTCTTGCTAGTTCCCTCACCATGATTGTTATCTAATTTATAGGAAGTAGTACGAACTTATCCTTTAGTACACTCATGCACCCCTTTATTTGAGACCATTGTATCCTATGTATCATTATCATTATCATTCTCAGTATTTTCTTTTGTAAGTGCATTAAAAGGGTTACTAGTGATAACCTTCTCTTTCTCTATTTTTAATTCCTTGATATCTTTAGAGATATTGTTATTCCTGGGAATCTCCTGTTAGTAGGACCCAGTGCTTATAGTTTCTTCCTGAAAATCTCTGATGTTGTTGAACTACTTCCTTGTCATTCACCTTTTCTTCATCGGGTTGTTCTTTCCATCTCAATTCTAAGTGAAGAAATCTATAGTCATCTTTATTATGACCCTGTAGTTTGCACTTCTTGCAATACTTTGGTAGCATGTCATATACCACTTTAACCTTCTCTACTTTGGACTAGTTCTTTACTGGATCAACAACTTCTAATTTCACGAATTTAGGTAGCTCACTGATGAATCTACGATTTGGAAACCATGACCTTTGTAAAGACAAAATTAATCTTGCCAAGTCGATGAAAGCATAATTTGGTAACGATTTCTATTTTTTTATGATGTCTAGCTAAAACTCCAATTCTTGGAGTGTGATTATGGGTTGATTTAGTTGTTGGGTATTGTTAATTGATAGTGCAAATGTTGTTTTAAAGTGATTTCAATTAGTAATTGTGGTCTAATTTAAAGGATTATAGTTGCAAATGCAACTCTACCTTCGTGTTTTTTACTTGGTCGAGAGAGAGGTTTTAAAACCAAGATTACTGATTTGATGGTCTGTGGGTATTGGGTTGTCATGGGTTCAGCTCGAGAGAGTGAATCCTAAATTATTTTCCACGCATTCAGCTCGAGAGAGTGAATGGACTAAACCGTAGGTTGTTCTTAATTACTGCTTATTGGTGTTCGAGAGAATCCAATTTGATTCGGGATAAATTGTTACAGAGAAAGTTTATCCCCACTTTAAGTCTAGCTTAGTCACTGATTTACAGCTATCTACTATCAGTTGCAATTACTCATTCATCTACCTTAGCCCATAATACAATCACATCCCAAGAACCCCCTCTCCTTACTTTTTCCTTAGTGTTAATTGTTGTTGTTGTAGCTGTTAGTTACAATCAAAATCCCCTGTTAATTAACACTTGTGTCACCCTTAATTTGAAATATGCTTTTGTTTGTAAATGTTTTTACCTATGACTGACTTGAACATATTCTTGCTTGGCTCTTGATTCCCAAACACGTACCACTCCTTGTGGGAACGATCCTAACCCAATTGGTTGGGTTATATGCTGACTAACGATTGTTTACTCTTAGAACTAGATTAAGTGTCGTTGAAACATTATTAATCAAAATGGCGTTTCTACTGGGGAGTGATGTTGGTTGAGAATCCTTAGTTAAGTTGAATTTTGTTCTTGTTAGTCATTGTTGAACTTACTTAATTCTAGTTTTGTTTTGCTTGTTTGTGTTTTGAAACAGTAAGTATGAGTGTGAACGGCAGCAATGGTAGCCAAGTAAGCCACCAAGATGGCATCGAAAACCTCAACGATGTCAACGAGCCTAATGCTAATGACCCCCATCTTATGGGTGGTATTGGTGTCTTTCGCTTGCCTCCGGCTGAAGGGAATGCGGTGTTCCATATCACAAGTACTATGTTGCAGCTCTTGCAATTGAAAGGGTTGTTCAGTGGTTTGGCTCATGAGGATCCCCATGAGTATATTAGAAATTTTGTGGTTGTTTGCGGACCGTTCTTCTTCAAGAATATATCCCATGAGTCGGTCCGGTTAAGGTTGTTCCCATTCTCTTTGATGGGAGAAGCGTGTAAGTGGCTGGCTGAATTGCCACGTGAATCAATCACTTTGTGGAAGGAGCTGGTCACCATATTTAATGTGTGATTTTTCCCTCCTTCGAAGATGATGACTCTTCAGGACAGCATTCAGAGTTTCAAGCATCTGGAGGGCGAGCCAATACATGAAACTTAGTTGCGATTCAAGAAGTTGGTGCCCCAATGCCCAACTTATGGCTTGCCTGACAACGTGTTGCTGCAGTATTTTTATCGGAGCCTTGACTCGGTAAACAAGGGTGTTGCTGACCAACTTTCTATGGGAGGTTTGATGCAACAATCTTATGTGATAGCAGCTCAGCTCTTGGATGGCATGACCACAATTAATCGGGATTGGTACACCCGTGAAGACCAAGTCTCCCCTTTTACATTCAAATTGACCAAGGAGCAAATGGAAAAAGACCAAGAGAGGGACCAGATAATGGCCAAGATCATGACACAACTTGATATTTTGTCCAGAATGTCATGGGATTTGGTGCTCGAAGTGTCAATGTCGTGGGTGTCGGGTGTGCTAATCCTGATAAGGCAAAGTTTGAGATTTTGTACAGCGAAGGGTGGATTTCCTAACCAACTAAGGTGGTAGTTATCATTAAAACTACCCGAGGCAGGGTGGTAACCAAGGTTTGAACCAGAATGAATGTTGGAAGGATCGTGATCGAGAATGAAGGGGCCGAAATCCAAATTGGAAGGAAGGGGAGAAGGATAGGTATGTGTCTCCCCATGAGCGCCAAAAGCCAAAGGATTCGGAAGGTGGCCGATCTGAGGATATGATTTCTCGTATCCTCAAAAAAGTTGAGGGGTCCAACAAGATTTTGAAAGAAATGAAAGAATATGTGTCGACCCTCAGCCAGACTGTCACCTCCCATTTAGTATCGATCAAGCATTTAGAGACTCAAGTGGGTCATATCTCGTCTCATTTGAACCCGAGATAGCAAGGGGGTTTGCGTAGTGATATTATGGCCAACCCCAAGAATGAGGTTTGAGTGTTGACTTGCGTCGTGTCGCGACGTTAACTAAGGCACTGCTTGGGAGGCAACCCAAGTTTTTATTTGCTTACTTTTTGAGTTGAAATAATGGTGTGTTGATTGTGCAGGTCGAAGTGTGGAAAGTGTTTGAAAAATGCAGGTTGGCGAGCCACAAGTCCAGTCGGTGCATCGCCGAAGAGGTCGACGTGCCCAACTTGAACTGCCATTTGACTCAAGACAATTTTAAATTGGAGTCTATAAAACTCGGCGAGCCCAGGAGCTGATTGACGAATCACCGACTTGGTCAGCGATCACGACTTTGTCCGCCGTTTGGACCCCCACAATAACTGGAGGTCCTGTAAAACTCAACGAGGTAAGTATACACTCGTCGTGTCACCGACTGGGTCAGTGAACACGACTAATGTCGTTGAATGGGCGAGAACTAGACGGTTTTTAAAGGCCAAAGATTTAAACTTCCAACTCTTTCACTTTCCCTCACTTTTAATCTTCCCAAACTCACACCCACACTTTAGTTTTATATATTTCTTTCATGTTAGAGTGTTTTAGTCATCGGATATATGTTCAGAGTGGATTACTTTGCCGTCTAGCATTTCAATCTTATTTTAATCGGCATCTAAGGTTGGTTTTTGAACCCTAAATTTATTTTTAGCAATTTTGTACTCATTTGAAATGATCTTATCTTAGTGATGTGTGTTGGGCCTCTCTGATCTTCATTTTTTTTGTATGTGTCTGTGTTAATTCGAAAATCTTGCCCGTAATGTTTATATTGTTGAATTCCCATGATTTAGTGCCTTAAAATTGGTTAAAATTTGTGGGGTTGTGCTTTCATGTTGTTGGGTCTATTTGGGTGAAGTCTAAGCAGCCCGTATTTGTGACAAATGACGTATTTTTCTCAATGATGGAGCGATTGACGTCATTCTTAAGGGCAAAAGTCATCAAATGGCCAAATATGGCAAAATCAGGAGAAGTCTGAGTATCCCGGAGGCATGGGTGTATTGGGTCTTAGTTTAATTTGATTAGTGCATGCTAGAAGTTGGGTTGAAAGTAGGCATGTTGGGTCGTTTAGCGAGCTAGGTCAAGCTCGCCTAACCACTCGGCGGTTCGCCGAAGTTCCCCATCTTGCCTTTAATTTCATGCTAAATGAGTAGGTTGGTTCTGTAACTTTCAGCGAGCAGCCTGAGGTCGCCGAGTGCACTCAGCCACTCGCCGAAAGTCCTTCTTGATCGCCCCTTGTTTTCACCCCTGTCCCATAAATGCACTATAACTTTCGGCGGGTTAATCCTTGCTCGCCGAATGCTGTCAGCGATTCGCCGAAAGGCTTGCCCATTGCCGACATGCCAAAATTTTTTGAGATTTTTGAGCCAATCCTTTCGGGGAGCCCGATCTGGTTCGCCAAAGCGATTCGGCGACTCACCGATCAATTCGGTCTGCAACTATTTTTCTGTGCTTTTGATTGAATTATTTTTAATTTTTTTTTATGTTTTGCAGACATGGTAAGGACAGACATAGACATGCCACCCCGGTAAAGAGCACGGGGTATTACAATCAATGAAGGGGGATCAAATCATCCCAAAAGAGGAAGGCAAGAGCTCCCAGTAGAAGATAAAGGCAAGGGCAACAGGCCCACATCTGAGAGAGCGATTGTTGACTCCCTGGCTGCTTTATTTGAGCTTGAGAACGACCAACCCTTACAGTCCCGGTGGGATGAGCTCTGTTCTAGATCTCGCACTGACTCAGTTAAAGTCCCCTCAACTTCCACCCCAGCAGGTTCAGTGCCAGCTCCAGCACCTCATGTGGCTTTTGTGCCACCAGTTGTCCCTCCTCCTAGGCTTGTCAACCAGTTGAAAGGTGATGGATTGCGGACTATTCTCGAGAAGAACAGGTTGTCTACACAGGACCTTGAGGGAAAGTACTACGATGTGAAGGACACCGTCCATTTTCACCGCTTTGAGAAGTTCACTAGGCCCTGAGGCCCCTATATCCTTCATGGGTTCGGGAGTTCTATACAACATATGATGACTTGGTTCCAAAGAGCAAGAAGAGGGTCAACGAGTTCAGACCGATTAAGTTGGTCATGGTCACAGGTAAAGAAGTCGGATGCAATAGCGAGTACATCAATATTGTACTTGGCAGGGGTCTTAGAGTTATGGAGGCATATGAGGGTTTGCCGTTTGCGCAATCCCTGGATGACTTGAAGGGCTGGTTGGCTCCATTTATTTCTAATACCACCCCGAGGTGGATCGAGGCAAGGGTCCCCATAGAGAAAAGGGATTTGAGTATCACTGCTCGGTTCTGGTTTGGCTTCATTAGCAGCACCATAATGTCATCCCAGAACGAGTCCATTTCACGCCACCCTAAGGCGGCCTGCCTTAGAGCTATCATATCCCGGAGGAGCATCAACTTAGGACTCCTCATAGAGCAAGAGATGGCCATGAGGGCCAAGCAGAGTCAGACCTCCTTGCCATTTTCGGTCCTGATCACGGAGTTGTGTCGGCGTGCTGGAGTGCCCCGGGATATACGATAGATATTAAGGTTATCCCGTCTTCCTCCACTGACATTCGGTGCATTGAGACCGAGTACACTCGAGAGGAGGCTGACAAGAGAAGGGCAGTTTCGGTGGACACATCTCCTGAGGTAGATATTGATTTGATACTTGCAGAGGCATATTTGCCTATTCCGGCCTCCAGGCCTTTAGGTACATCTACCCATTCCTCTTTTTCACAGGCCCCGGGTATCTCTACCTCCTCCCAGCCAGCAAAGATTACTCGGGCAATGATCCTGAAGATGGGGCACCTTGCTCATTCAGCTGACGTGAGGGCGACCAGACTTGAGAGATCCATCCCATGGATGATTGAGAGTGTCATCATTGTTGCACTGATCCCCCCTCCAGACTTCCATTGATACTCTCACCATAAGAGTCGAAGCCTGTGAGAGCAGGCAGGGGGAGACCTCCGAGGTTACGGCTTTGAAATCCGAAGTAGCAGATTTGAGGAAAGACGTAAACTATCTCAAGTCTACTGACTTCACTTCATTACTGGAGGTTGCTGATGATATGGACATTCTTGAAACTTCAGAGATTCGTCTAGCTAGCACCGGAGATGTACATAGGGATGGTGCAGCAGTTAATGAGTCAGAGGCAGAGACTGATGAGGAACTGATAGAGATAATGGAGGAGAGCATATATGGAGATTTTCCAGATCTTGAGGAGACGATTGTGCAGTCGATAATCCAGACACTGACAAAGACATCCATGGGTGGATCCAGTGGAGCTGCCATTCCTTCTAAAGTGACTACGGGTATTGTTGCCCAAGTCCAGAGTGATACATCGAGCACTGATGCCCAGACAGATGGAGTGACTGATTAGACAGGATTTCCCTTTTACCTCCCTCTCTGTCTTATTTTTTGACTTATGGATATTTTTGCTTGCATTTGAGGACAAATGGTTTTATTTGGTGGGGTGAGGCCCACCTTTTGCGTGACTATTTTTATGTATATATTGGGTTGTGAGCTTTATATTGTGTTGATATTGTTTATGTGGATGATTGAGCTTGTGGCTCCTTGTTTTAATTGCAAATAATTTTTTACCCTTTCGAAAAAAATTGTGCCACCTTTTTATTGTGTTTGAATGTGGTTGTTCTTTTGCAAATTTGAGTATCGGTCTTGATCAATACCGATGACTTGAATAGTGCTCATAATCAAACAAAAATGAATGTTCAGTTACGATGAGGCCAAATGAAGTTGCATAGGCAATATGTTAACTCTTTGCATCTCGTTGTGACTAGCCAAATATCGAATTGAGTCTCTTGTTATGAACATTGCACACTAGTGAAAGTGTGGAGTCTTGTTTGTCATTGATGTCAATGCCTTGTGTGATGAGCTTACCGTGAACCAAGCATGATGACACCTAGAATTTTCCCTGTTGGTCCGGTTGACTAAGTGATGCAATCTCATGATATGATCTTAGGCAACTTTGAAGAGTGTGAAACAATTTGACACTATACTTCTTTTGTGGCCAGCCTTGTGAGTGTGTGATCCTTGTTTGAACACCATTTGAGCCTTATTCTTTTCTTGGAAGAAACTTTATGTAAAATGTAACCTTTCTTGATCCATTACCCATAATCCTCATGATTTGTGGTTTGTGTTAATAGTCAACTTAGGCCAAAAGCCTAAGTTAGGGGTGTGGTTAAAAGAGAAGGCAAATATCAAGAATCCCCTTTAACCCATGGTTTTGAGTAAGATGGAACCCCTCCATATAACAAAAAAAAAAGAAAGAAAAGAAAAAGAATGAAAAAGTTGTGGAATAAAGTGTGAAAATGCAAAAAGAAATGGGGTGACCAACATTCCATAGAAGATGAATAATGGGGTGATTTGTGAGCACGAATGAGAATGATGAATGAAAGGAAAGAAAGTGTTATTCACACCACATCTCATGAGAATTACAACCATTAATCCTAAATGATCATACCTTTGCACTCAGCCCCATTACAAACCTTGAAAAGACCTTTTTGATCTTGAGTGAGCAGAAACAATGGTTGATTGGAAAATATGGGTAAACCTATGGGTGGAGTCATACATTGTATTCATCTTTGTGAGTGTGAGTGTTGCATTTAATTCCAAAACTCTAAATTGTTGGACCATTGTGTGTGATTATGGAATCATTCTTTGTGTGAGTGCATTTGAGCACCTTTGTTGAGCTTGAACTTGCATTTGAAGCAAGTATTGCGAACTTGAGATTCTTTGATAATGGTGAGTCACATCTTGAGTCTTTGAGTGCACAATTGATCCTTGCATGAGTAAGTTGAGTCTTTTTGTGTGCATTCATGATTGAATCTTGTGTAGCACTGTTTGAGACATCTTTTTTAAACTGCTGAACTTAAGTTATACTTGAGGACAAGCAAAAGTTTAAGTTAGGGGTGTTGATGAGTCCACGATTTGGACTCATTTAGGGCTTTATTTTAATAGATTTAGTATCCTCAAATGCATATTTGGTGCCAATAACTGATGTAAATTCTTGATTTTCAGGTATTTGGATTGAGGAACAAAGCATGGACACTAATAAGAAAAAAGGAACAAGGCAGCCGAAAAGACGAAGAAAAGTAGGCATGATGATCGCCTAACCCATTGGGCGAGTCGTCAAATAGCCATGATCTCGCCTAAAGTTCTAGTGTGCCAAGCCCTGAAGGAGAAAATCAAGTCGGCGATAGAAAGGAGCAGTTGGCGTGTCGCCGAATGGATACGCGATGCAGTGATTAGATCGCCCAAAGTTACAGAACTTGAAGATGCTGAAGGCCAAAGCAAAAAGGCGATGGAATTGAGACAATATTTTCCTTAGCTTTGAAGATTTCTATTTTTGAGAAATTGGAAGTAGGTCTTTGAGATTCTTCAACCTTGACCTTTGTAAAGACGAAATTAATCTTACCCAGTTGATGGAAACACAATTTGGTAACGATTTCTATATTTTTATAATGTCTAGCTAAAACCCCAATTCTTGGGGTGTGATTATGTGATTATGGGCTGATTTAGTTGCTAGGTATTGTTAATTGATAGTGCAAATGTTGTTTTAAAGTGATTTCAATCAGTAATTATAGTCTAATTTAAAGGGTTTTAGTTGCAAATGCAACTCTACCTTCGTGTTTTTAGCTTGCTCGAGAGAGAGGTTTTAAAACATAGATTACTGATTTGATAGTCTGTGGATATTGGGTTGTCATGGGTTCATCTCAAGAGAGTGAATCATAATCCCTTTTCCACACATTCAGCTCGAGAGAGTGAATGGACTAAAGTGTAGGTTGTTCTTAATTGCTGCTTATTTGTGTTCGACAGAAACCAATTTGATTCGGGGTAAATTGTTCGAGAGAAAGTTTATCCCCACTTAAGTCTAACTTAGTCACTGATTTACAGCTATTTACTATCAGTTGCAATTACCCATTCGTCTACCTTAGCCCATAATCCAATCATATCCCAAGAACCTGTCTCCTTACTTGTTCCTTAGTGTTAATTGTTGTTGTTGTAGCTATTAGTTACAATTAAAAAAAAACATGTTAATTGACACTTGTGTCACCCTTAATTTGAAATATGATTTTGTTCGTAAATATTTTTACCTATGACTGACTTGAACATATCTATGCTTGGCTCTTGATTCTCAAACACGTACCACTCCATGTGGGAACGATCCCAACCAAATTGGTTGGGTTATATACTGACTAACGATCATTGACTCTTAGAACTGGATTAAGTGTCGTTGAACCGTTATTAATCACTCACCCAGTAAGTCTAACTGAATTTTACCCTCGCACAACTTTGTTTTGTCTTGTTAATATTTGCATTATCAAGGTGAATTTGTTTTCCAATGGCTGACGCTAGTGAAAACAGCGATTCCTTCCCAAAAACTGTAAGCCATTAATCAGGGAATGAAATCCATGTCATAGCGTGTGTGATTTTTTTAGTAACCTTGAATTTTTCATCATAGATTAGAGGCTCATAGGATAGGCAAAAACTTCCCTATCAGAGATGTAGTACAAGGGTCTTGCCATCATGTTCACACAATCTTCAACTAGTTCCAACCTTATTAAAACATGACTATTTCTCAACAAACCAATCTAGTCGGCTCCTTTAATATTACATTGAGATGGAATTAACTCCCTAGTTGTGGCCAGCCATAAGAGAATTTTTCTATCACTGCATATTGAAGGTTTTCCAATGCATTCATCCTTTTAACTTCATCCTCTGTCCATGTTACACGTAGAACACCATTATTTAAGGTAGGCATCTTAAATGGTATCGAGAACCCATATGGGCTTTGTTATTATTCGGAGAATTCATATTCAATGGTTTCAATATAGCTGCATAGTTGCTTTCATTGAATTTCATCGCTTCTTCGTTACGCAAGTTAGGTACGTTAGGCAAATCAATAGGAATAGAAGGGAGAGAAGGCAATTGTATATCAAAGCAAGTGGAATCAGTTTACCAGTCATTACCGTCAACTGGCCAATGGCAGCTCCAATCATAGATTCAGGCGTAACAGATTAGGGTTTGCATGAAAAATCGCCGCCGGCTCCATTTGAGCAATTTGTTATTGCCTTCAAGGGTAAATAGTTGTTGTGTTCTTGGACAAATAGATGTTGCATTTTGGCTAAATTGTTACTGCATTTTGAGCGAGTAAATTCCCTAGATAGTCATCCATATTTGAGAAATTATTTAAAAATATCACTTATGTTTGTTTTAAGACTACAATATAACCCAACTTTGCATATTTTCCTCAAAATATACTTGACAAAGAAAAAACATTATTCTCTCCCATTGAGATGCCATGTCACATTATCATTTTTTATTAAAAAATTAATATTTTAAAATAACGCATATGTTATATTCAGTAAACAAGATAATTCTTGATTATTTATCATTTTTAATTTTTTACTTTGGCATATTAAGAGATAGACATTTTTTATTCTATTATTACTATTAACATTAATTATTTTTCTAAAATCCTTTCTCAATTCATTCATTCATTAATTTCTTAAAGAATATGCAAAGTGCACAGTTTTAATGGAATGTCATATCATATTATTCTTTTTTTTAATAATTTTTTTAACTGGGAAATTTAGTTTCTATTCCTTCTGTCCATCTTTATATCTTTACTTGTTCAGTATTAATTTGACATATTTCTTAAGGAAAAATAAAGATAATTTTACTATATCAATCTTTGAAAATAATAATTTTATATTTTAAAAAATACATTGGCAAATAACTATAATTAATAATAACAGTGAATTAGGAATTAAGTAATAAATTATCACTTGATTTTCTAAAATAAACAAGTAACAAATGAATAATTATTTATTGTGTAATGAATAAATAATGGGAATAGTTGCTATGAAAAAATCCATAAAAAGAGTTAGTTGATATAATACTTTTGTTTTTTTTTAGTACGTGTTCTCTAACATCACTTTTTTTCTTTTTTTTTTTCGTTTCACTTTTACTTGTTTTTAATGTTCACCTTGTGCATTCTATAACAACTTAAAGAATGAATGATTTGAAAAATAATTTAGAATAAATAATTAGTGTTAATCATAATAACATCAAAATAAATATGAGTTTGTTTTAAAATGTTCACTTTGCGTTATGTAATTATTATTTTTACCGAGTATATTATATAGGTTGATTTAAAAAGTTGTTTTTTTTAATATTAGTAAAAAGGGAATAATATGACATGGCATTCATTAGGAGAGAGAAAGATATCTTTTTGTGTCAAATACATTTTGAGAAAAATATGCGAAGTTGGATGACATGATAGTTCTAAAACAAACAAACGTGATAGTATTAGGTAATTTCCCAAACATGGGTGACTATCTAGGGAAATTAATGAACTCATTAAGACACGCTTGTCCCCCTATCCACAGGCATGTTACTTGTGTTGGTAGTCTCACATATCCTCACTCCTGCACCATTCCTCTTAGCTATAGAGCTGAGCTCAGGAAGTTGACATTGTGTGAATCAAAGACTAGAATCGACTTTCTCCTTCCCTCTATGGCTCAACTGCTTGTGGAGACTGCTGCTCTACTACTAGAGAGGCCACAAATTGTCACAAAGGTGTACAACCATGTGCAAGATCAGCTGGTAGTGACCCCTTATACTTTCATTCTTGAGTAACTCTTTTGGTGCTCTTCTCCTATTATAAGGAGCTTTCACACTACTAGAAACTGGCTAAAAACTGAGGGCCATAACACAGCAGAAGAAATAAGAAAGCACCCTCTTATATCTCGTCTACATGGACAATTTCTAAGCCAGATATCACCCAGAAAACCACTAACAAGATGCCCTGTTAAGTGAGGCAAGGCAAAAGATAGCATTCCAGAGACGAGGCAGTTCATATCCTACATAGTGTAAGACACGATAACAAGCAGTCACCGAAATCTTTCTTGTTAGTCAAAAATACAACCAGCAACAAAGATGAAAAAGATTAAATAGAAAAACTCCCAAGCATTTAACAATCTTTGTGTCAACATCAATGAAAACTCATTACTTCGCTATTCATTTCTTTGGACAGAAGAAATTATTTAAACACTTTCACACTTCAACGATCTGTGGATGATCTTACATCAACTGTCCAACATTCCTGGACAGTTGAATCCATTGCACAAATGGGTTTTGAAACATCTAACATAAGGAGGTGTAAACAAATACATTTAGGGGTTGTTTGGTAGGGTATATAAGAATACTACTGAATGTGGTGAACTAGTATAGTTGGGATTGTCTTTTATCAATTATTTGGTTTGTTCTATTAAATGAATAAGGTGTATTAAAATTAAAAACAAAGTATTGAATAGGATGTATTAGAATAGAAAGAGTACTATGTATTGTTAATGTCACGAATTATCAAGTTTCATTTGTATGGTTGTGTTGTCTGAATCCTATAACACCATCTCTGAGTATTTGTTTGCATTTGTATAACCTGATACACAATAACCCTCATCTAGAATCTATTTTACAGAACTGTTCTAAATACAATAATCTAAAGTGCCAAAGTTCCCACATCTGGAAAGATACAACTTTGACAAATAGAGAGCATCCTCAAATCTTGCTTTTATAGAAAGTTACATATCTGCATAAGCTACAAGAGCTCTCTGTAGAGATATCATAAGTCAAATTTCAAGTGACAATCAGACACAAAATAAGATTACCAGTTCTTCAATGACACTATAAAGTGAAGGGAACGAGCTATTTACCCTGGGAAAATGACCCGATAAATAATTGCAGTAAAAAATTTTGCCCAAACACAAAAAAAAATGAGGATAAAAAGGAGTAAAGAGATAGTTGAAGACTTCTCATAAAAAACTAAATATCTGTAAGGTAGAAAAACATAAAAGGAAACACAAAGTTACCCGAGGACTAGGCAAAAACCGCTTGTTGGATGGATCATCTACATCCAACATAACAACATGCTTAAATAAAATCCAAAACTATGAAAACAAAGAGAAACCGGCGTACTTCTTCCTATCATTTAGATTTCATCTAAATGGAAGTCAGGCCAAATGGTGCTATATGTTTATCCTAGTAACGGCCAATACCCCACACTCTAATCAGACCATCTGTGTATCCGCTGAAAAGTGTGCTCCCATCAGCACTCCAACTCAAACTGGTGCAGTATATAACCTGTCAAGTGGTGATAAAATGAGTTTAGCTACACACAAGGTATTTCACCATTGACAACAATTGAACTGACGAACTCCAGGCACACAGCATCATTACAAAAATCAGGTCAAAACAACCATAGAAATGTAAAGTTATAAACTTGCAAGTAAGAAGAGCAGCAACCCTTCTAAAAATTGAAGATTCTTATTTGTGTACTAACAAATGACTGAACTAGTAAGAAAAGAATGCTAAAAACTGTGAAAAGAGGAGGGGAAATAATTCATAAAAGCATAGAGGACAAATTGGTCAGGTGATAAATACTAGTTTTAAGAAACTTTAATACTATCTGAATTACTACCATAACCTCCTACAGCACTAAGTATATTATACCATTATTAAGTCTAGAGAACAAGAACATGAACAAGAAAAGCTTAAGAAGCTGCCAAGAGTTACTAACTATGTTATTTTACTGATAGATTATGAACTGCTCCTCCGATATCATTATCAAGTATAAATGAACTAATATCCACAATAAAACATTCAAACAATCATCTTCATATTACAGATAACATAAAACAATAGACCAAAAGTAGCATTCTTGAAGCAAACAAGGAACATACATGATTTAGGAAAGAAAAGAAGAAGAGAAAAATCAAAACTCACCTTGGTTTTGGCATTGCCAGAAGTAGAAGTTGCATTGCCAAACATTTCAGTCTCTTGCTTGAGATCAACACGAAGATCAACGACAATACTCTTACTCTCCAAATCCCAAATTTTAATACTCGACTCAGTTGCAGCACATAACCAGTACCTATTGGGACTAAAACAAAGAGCATGAATAATAGAACCAGAATCAAGGGAGTACAAATTCTTCCCTTCAGACAAATCCCACAACAAAATCACTCCATCCTTTCCTCCACTAGCACACAAAGAACCATCTGGAGATACTGCAGCAGTATTCACATAACCAGTGTGCCCAGCAAGAGTAGCGCGAAGCTTACAGTTAGAAAGGTTCCAGATTTTCACAGTCCGATCCCATGATCCAGAAACAATAGTTGGTTGAAGATTATTTGGGCTAAAACGAACACAAGACACCCAATCAGAATGTGAATCTTGATCCTGAATCGTGTACTTACACTCACCCAAAGTGTTCCATAGCTTAATCGATTTGTCACGAGATGCAGAAACAATCTGACGGTTATCAACTGAAAATGCAACGGATAAAACATCCTTCGTGTGTCCGACGAAACGCCGGGCAGTGGTTCCAGCTTGAAGATCCCATAAACGGAGTTCACCGTCCCAAGATCCGGAAAGTGCAAACATACCGTCTGATGATAAGACAACATCTTGGACGAAATGGCCGTGTCCGGTGAGACGGCGACGGGGGACACCGTATTGTGAGCCCTCTTTTGTAAGTGACCAAACAATGATGGATTTGTCACGAGACGATGTGACAATCATGTCGGAGTTGTCGATCGGAGTGGCAATGGCTGTCACCCAATCTGTATGGGCCTTCATTGTGCCGCGGAGGACTAGTGATTCTTGCGACATTGTGTCCAACAGTGATTGAAGCGAAATGGAAGTGAGGGAAGAAGGAAGGAGGAACCCTAACTAACTCAATTGGATGTATTTATACACTTCAAGGTTTCTAGGGTTTTCGGACGTGTCTGCTAAAGGGCATCCGGGTTGACCATTGAGAAATCGAAATAACATATTTATCCCAACTTTCAACATATTAAAGCCCAATATGTCAAGATTGAGAAAAAAAAATTGGTGGAAGCCAATGTTCTAAACAATCTCATGATATTTGAATGCCAGGTGTTTGGGTTAGCTACAATGTTGATTGATTGAGTGGCTAGCAGTGGCGGAGCCACCATATCTTTAGGGGTTTCATCCGAACCTCCTTCAGCGGAAAATTATATAATTTTTATATGGTTAAAATAATTTTTTAGGTATATATAGTAGATGTTGGATCCCCTTAGGCTACTTCGTGTGTCCATTTTTTTAGATTTTGAATCCCCTAATTAAAAATTCTGGCTCCGCCACTGGTGGCTAGTGGTCTTGATCAGTGTTTTGAAAGACTCTATTAGGACTCGCCTCGGGTCGAGGCTCTAGCAAAACACTCTGAGACTCAAGTGTGAGACTTAGCTCAATAAGATTTATGTCTTAAGTGTCCAATTATACGTCGTAAGCATGTTTAACGCTCAACGTCCAATGCTTAGGGCTCGCCTAACAGATCTTACACAAATCATGTGTTAAAAAATCTTTAGTTAACATTGTTGACCCTCGTAATTCTTAAATAAATTAATGATACTTAACAATTTTTTAATCTATAGAAATAAAAAGATTGAGAGTAACTCAAATAACAAGTTGTAGTATCGCATATTTACTATTTGGTAACAATGTGAGGGTGATTATATATTACATAACGTTTCTTTTAAAAATACATAGAATTTTTTTTACTTTTTTACTTATCATTGGTCTTTATGTTTTTGTCATATGTCTCAAATTATCATATTTCATTTAGCTATTTGAAAGTAATTTTATTTTTATTCATGATAGAGTGATGGTTTTTTTATAATAGTAGTAAGTTTTATTGATTATTTTCTTTTAGGGGATAAATTTTATAGTATGGTAATAATATTTTTTTAGAAATAATGATTCTTTTATTATTATAAAATTAAGATATTAGATTATTTATACTTGTAGAATCATGCTAGAAGCTTTATTTTCTATGGCTTTCCTTAATCGTGTTTGTAATTATTTTAAACTATAGATGTTTTTTTTTTATAATTTTCTGTTATTATATTATTATACTATATTGTAAATTAAAAATTTAAAGATCTAGGAATTATGCCCCATGTCTTGAGACTTATGTCTCGCCATATGCTAAGTAAAACACCCCGCCTCATGCCCTCACCTTTTAAAACACTGGTCTTGACTTATAATACATGTTGTAAAAAAAGGAACGATCTTTCTTGAGACATCTAAGCTTAACTTCTTGGTTCTTAGTATGATTATATTGGCTTAGTTTGAATTATTGTTGTTGTTGTTGTTTTCTTAATCGAGAGTCAATATGGATCAATTATGAGTCTAACGTGTATAATGTGTGTGTGAGATGATTTTGTTNTAAGTCAAATTCTGATTTTATACCTATATATATTAGAATTGACACTCCTGAACCAAGTTGAAGTGTTGGTTCAGCGGTTCAGGGGCTACAAAGTTCTGCCTTGTCATTGACCTAGGTGTTGGGAGTTCGAACCTTGCTGAAGCCTATTTTATTTTAAAGGCTTTCAGCGATTTTTTTTAACTTTTTAGACAACTTGTGTGCATACTACTTTATATTTTGACACCCCTCAATTTAAATCCTGGCTCCGCCACTGAGTCTAACGTGTATAATGTGTGTGTGAGATGAGTTTGTTTATGCTGATGTGTAAAACTTATTCGGTGTATGTGCAAAGCAAATTGAATAGTGTTGAGTCTAGGAGATGATATAGGTGCTTCATTATTTAGTCACACTATTAGCCTTCTCTTTATCGACCCACATGTGATATCCCTAGTCACCATCGTTGAGTTTTTAGTCTATTTGTTTTTATATAATCATGTCTTCAGCTAAATCTTTTCATTCCTATTGACCTTGAATTTGAGTAAATAACTCCTAAAGCACTTTGACATAAATGGGCGCTTGAAAAAAGTTTAAAATTTGAAAAATGGACTAGTTATACTTGGAAAAAGACTAATGGTGCAAGTTTTGAAATAGAGATTGTTAGCAGGGAGTGGAAAAGAAAAAAAAACCAGAATATTTCTTTAAAAATCAATCAAGAAATGGTTACTTGCTAGTAATAGCTTAAAAGATGGAGAATATAAAGAAAAGTAAAGGTAAGAAGAAGTAAGTGAAGAATGAGCAAATTGATAATTGATGATGAAGCATGACATGTATAAGAATTGCTTAAATGGTAGCCTTAGTTATAAGATTATCAGAATAAACAAGAAAATAATACGGAAATAAATTTATTAAGATTAAAGACAAAAATTGAAAGATATGTGAAATTCGAAAATAAAATTTCTAAATTTCTAGAAAAGTGTGAAGAACCCTAATTGATCTTACTATTCAAAATTAGCGGATTAAAACTAATTATGATACTAATAGAGTCAATTCTATAACTCAGATTAAAAGTGATCTAGACACTTATATTGAAGAAATTAGAGACAACAGTCAGTATAAGACTAATTACCTTCTTTAATTTACGAATAGAAACCAAAGATATCAAATTAAGAATTAATCTTACCTCTTAAAGAATCGTTCTTATAAGGTTGTAAGATAAATTCATAGTCACCATACACAACGGTGTAAAGTAGAGAAACCTCTCAAATAATAATAATAGTCATGTATGTTCTCTCAAATAATAAAATCTACCCCTATATATATTATCCCAAATAGAATGTGATTTCAATCCTACTTTTATGGAAATAATAACTAGAAAACTTTAAATAAAGAAAGTTTTAAACTAGGAAAATTTTAAACTAGGAAACTTTAAAATAGAGAACTTTTAAACTAGGAAACTTTGACTTTGAACGTTCATCTTTTAGGGCTCTCTTTTGGGCTTTATGTGGCTCAAACTTCTTTTTTTGGGCTTGAATTCGGACACTTCTTTCCTAATAAACATATTCTTGATTTTTCATTGAAGCCCATAAATTTTAATGGATGTATGCCAATGTGGATGTCATCACTTAGTCTTAGACATAGTAGACATGTTCAAATCAATATAGATTGTTGGTGTTGCCTTTGGGAAAAAGTTATAGAGTAGGGCATGTTCGGAGACGAGTAATAGTTCAAGTGTGGGGTGTTGATATACGACAATATACATACATTCAACTTATAATTAGTCTTTATGTGTGTTCTTCCACCTTTATTTGATTACTATAATAATCATTTCGTATTTATTATGTGTGTCTCTTTGTAAAGAAATGATGTATGAGCTAGCACATTTGGAGCTAAAAATGACTTCTTTGGAGCTTTAAGGTTTGAGTATAAGATCAATAAAAGTAATCAAGACCAAATATGGGGTTCAATGATCAATTGAATAGGTAAAAGGGAAGAAAAGCGAGATTTTGCAGCAAATTAGTTTGCGCGACATTGATACCCAATGAAGCCCACATCATGCCAATCTTAAGTAGAAGAGAGTGGCTGAAATATTTGGGTGCTGAAAAAATAGGGGTGCGCGACATGGCAGACTATCATACTTGCGTCGCACCAAGCTAAATTGTGCAGATTTTATTTTATTTAATTAAAGAGTATTTTAGTCCAAGGGTCCATTGTACGCAGTACAAATAGATCTATAACTTGTTTGAAAGTGTTACGTTGGATTTTAGAAGCATCATTTTTTACCTAAGTTGGGAGACACTGACTTTTGGGAGTCAAGAACAACGTAAGGAAAAAAGACGATTCAAATTCGACCTGCAGTTTTTTCTTAATTGTTCATTGTGAAAATCTATGATATGCTCTTAAACATTAGTATGAATAACTAACATATTTTCTAGGATGAATCTTTTGTTGAATGAACTCATGATTTTGCTTAATTATAATCGATTTATTATGTTTATTTTTATTTGTTCAATTATGTAGTAATTGTAGTTAATTGACTAGCCATTGATTAACCGTGCCATTATACCTTACTGATCTCGAGAGAGATTGAGCTTAGGTTGCAGGTGAACAACATAACGTCAAATCATTTAGAGATTAATTATTGAAATTTAAAAGTAGAGGTTAGAAATAACAAGTTTTGGCACGATTCAAGTGAATAAATTAATTTTGGTTAGCAATGGTTCACTCTTCACTCGAGAGAATAATGCTAGTAAATTACGACACTTGGTCGATAAATATTTGTGGTAAGAGAAGATTCTAATCTCCTCTACTTTTTGATTGACCTATCTTCCATAAGCAACCTCCTAGACTAGTTTCTTGAAAATTGCTAAAGGCATGAGATTGATGCTCACCCCAAGATCACATAAAGCCTTTGCAAACTAAAACATCCCAATGGTGCACGAGATTGTAAGAGCATGTATTGTTTAACTAACTTGTGCTTTTAATCCAGAATAGTTTTAAAGCACTTTTAAAGTGTTTTGAGTAGATTAAAAAGTGCTTATTAGCACTTAGTTTTAAGCTAAAATAGTAAAACTAAGTCAAAAGCCTTGGTCAAAACCAAGCAAGTTCTAAATGCCCTCAAATCTTTCTCTTGACCACCATATTACTTGACATGATCACACTACAATGGTGCGAGATTTCTATCACCTCAAAGTCTATCTCCACTTTTCGGTCACTAAATCCTTCATGAATTTTGCATACCTAGTAATTTCAAGTAAAAGTGTCCTCCAATGGAATATTTACCGAGACTTTTGAACATCAATAGGAATTTCTTGAACTTGACGTCTTCATCATTCTTTTTCAATATTTGAGGGAAAGGTGGAGGAATTTTTAGTGGAGGCTAAGAAATGTGTAGAGTCGTGTCATCTTTTTCGCTCTCCCTCTTCAACATTCAATGGGGTCTCACTTTCAATTTCATCATCAACCAATATCAGTTCATCAATGTGCAACATCCCATTGGAAGTAGACTTCTCAACTTTTGATTTTCTCTTGTCATTAATCCCACGAGTCTCATCCTCCTTTCTTACATTTCTCCGTACCATCTTACCACTTCTTGTAACAATAGTCATGCGATGAGAATTGTCATTTTTAGGATTCCTGTCACTTAGGAGTTCTCCCTTTTGTCTCATGTTTTAATAAGTGAAATCTGGTTCATTTGAGCTTGAAGTTGTTTGATGGAAATGGAGTGATAAGTGATTGTTTGATTCAAAGAAGAGAATGCATTCTTCATTTCTCTAAGCCCTTTGTTGGATCCCTCAACATTATTAAGAATCAAGGCAAACATATGTCCCATCTAATAACTCTCAAGGTTGACAATTGATACTTTAGGTTTGGGCCTATAATGTGGAACTACATATCAATCCCTCTCTTTGTCAGTATCCTTCCAATCATTATTTCAATCACTCCACTCTCTATAACGGTCCCTTAATTTTCCGATAATAACCTTTCGGGTCAATTCTATATTATTGCCTTATTTTCATCATTTAGAGTGTTCCTATAGCAAAGTCAAGTCATTTATGACTTATTAAGACTGATAGTTCGATCACCTGATCGTTCTTTTGGATTTTATGCAGCTTTTCATGTTTTGGAGCTTCTAGAACTTGAACGATTGACTTCGGTCAAAAGTTCAAGAAAACAAACTTGGAATCCAATTCTAATAGTTTTGTCTTCTTTAGAATGTCGAATTTGGTCTAGAAGGACCCTTGGTGTAAATTCTGAGGCTTTTGGGCTTATCCCGAGTCCCCTTGTAGAATTTGACTTAAAAGAGAACTTGGATGTGTGATCCACTTTTTATTGAGACAACTTCGGTTGAAAGTTTTAATAGCTCTATTGGGTTCGGGATGCTGAATTTATCGAGGTAGCATATTTCATTTGCGTGCACGGGGTTCCAAATGAATCTTTAGCACCCCATCAAAGATTTTGAACTTGGCCAAAACTAGTTGATGTGCATCAGCTAATGCATGCCTAAATTGTTCTTCGCATTTGTAGGTAGTGGTCCGCGTTCACAAAGGCCAAGGGGATTGGTATCCGCGTACGTGAGGCCAAGTCACGTTCGCAAAGGCCTGACCTTGTTGCCTTGCGCGTTCACAGAAAGCCTGCCACATTCGTGGAGGCTTGGGCAGTTGCCTTTTTACGATCGCGAGTTGTTCTCCACGTTCATGAAGGCTAAGTTGAGTGGACTTCTGCGATCACAAACCCCCTCACCGCGTTCTGATTTCCATTTGACTAGTCTTTTATTTAAAAGACCAATCCCGAACCATCAAAAGATTTGAACTCCATTCTTCATTTTCTTGAGTTCTGGGAGTCCGATTTAGGTGATTTCAAGTCTTGTGCATTTGGGGAGTTTAAGGCTTTGTGTTGGAGGTTTCAGAGTCTTACGTGAGGGTGATGTTCGGAGGTAAATTCCGACCTAAAGGGGTTGTCTAGCCCTTTTTTGTGGTTAAGTTAGTGAATTCATGCATGCTGTTGTTTGGGGCTGTTTTGAGCCAGAATTGTGTCTCATTTTGGGTTACAAGTTTGAGGAGCTTAAAAGGACTTTTGCCAGAGTTAATTTCAGGATTCCCAACGTAGGTCCCATATTCTCATTTTTTATTCAATTTTGGATCTATCTTTGATAATTATGATATTGGTATCTAAACAACCATTTTGATGTTGTGAGTCTATTTTTTATAGTGTGGCAGCGTTTAGAAGTCGTTCGAAAGGAAAAGACTCTGAAATTGTCAATTTGGAGCATATGGTCTGCTTTGAGGTAGGTTATGGCTTTCCGTCCTTTAGATTGAGCTCGAGAATGTAAATGCATATTGATTTGTATGCATTTGTTCTTGATTTAATATATCTTCTGATTCATTAAATATTTTTTCTCATATTATTCTTCTTAATTCGATTATTTCTACATTTTTAAGTACATATAAGATTAAAGTTTTGTAGTTTTTTATCATTTCATCGTGCATGTATGTAGTCATGTTCTTTATTATGCAGGTCTTTTATTTCAAATTATTCCTTCCTATTAATGAAAAATCAAATAGAATTCTTAGGAATACAAATTGATAAAAATGGAATAAAAATGCAAACACATATAGTACAAAAAATAATTAACTCAAATGAACAGCTAGATACGAAAAAGAAATTACAATCATTTCTAGGACTAGTAAATCAAGTAAGAGAATATATACCAAAATTAGCAGAGAATTTAAAACCATTACAACAAAAATTAAAGAAAGATGTAGAATACCAGTTTGATAAGAAAGACCAAACACAAATACAAAAAAAAAATTATTATGTAAAAACCTACCTAAACTATATTTTCCGAATGAAAATAAAAAATTTACTTATATAGTAGAATCTGACGCTAGTGAAAAGAGTTATGGGGGAGTATTAAAATATAGGTATGGAGAAGGAAAAATAGAACATCATTGTAGATATTATTCAGGAACATTTATTAATGCAGAAGTAAGATAGGAAATAAATAGGAAAGAATTATTTTCGGTATATAAATGTTTATTATCATTTGAACCATATATTGTATACAATGAATTTATTATAAGAACAGATAATACACAAGTAAAATGGTGGCTAACAAGAAAAATACAAGATTCGGTAAACAAAAGAAATAAGGAGATTTGTATTAAATATTATTAAATTTTACATNGAGGAGCTTAAAAGGACTTTTGCCAGAGTTAATTTCAGGATTCCCAACGTAGGTCCCATATTCTCATTTTTTATTCAATTTTGGATCTATCTTTGATAATTATGATATTGGTATCTAAACAACCATTTTGATGTTGTGAGTCTATTTTTTATAGTGTGGCAGCGTTTAGAAGTCGTTCGAAAGGAAAAGACTCTGAAATTGTCAATTTGGAGCATATGGTCTGCTTTGAGGTAGGTTATGGCTTTCCGTCCTTTAGATTGAGCTCGAGAATGTAAATGCATATTGATTTGTATGCATTTGGGTTGGGTAGCTAGTCATGCTTAGTTAGTTAGATATCATGTTTTAGGCTTACTGTTAACATGTTGTTCTTGTTGTTCGCGATCATCTTACCTTGTGACATGTGTTGTAATTGTTATGGTTTTTATTGGAAGCATGTTTGACCTTAATCTAGGTGTAACCTAGTGCTTCCCTTAGACATGCTTGTTTTGGAGCCAATAGGCCTTAGACAGTGAAACTATGATAATGATTTGGCATGAAATTTTTCACGACAATTATTATTGGTCGCAGATCAAAGTCTGGACATTTGATCTTCAGTTGTAGTCCATGATTTGGACTAATTATCCTCTACGGAGTTGATATCTATCGACTAGACTTTATTGGTTACATTTGGGAGGCCTATCCCCAATTCGAGGTCTAGGCTACACACCCTCCGAATACGGATTCATATGGTTCCGTTCTTGGTAGTTCTAGTTCTTCTATACACCTGTCGGGCATATAAGGGTCCGTTCAGATTTTTATTTAAACTTGCACTTAAGTGTACCTTCTGGGCTTATGAGGTCAGTTGGGTTTTTACTTAGCTATTTTCTTGCTTTGTTTCAGTTCTTTTCTACACTCGTGTGCATTTCAATTAGACTTATGTTCTTTTGACCTCTGTTACGTTTAATTCTCGCTTTTCATATCGTATTTACTTTTATTTCTTAGTCAGCCTATGATGCCTACTGAGTTGTCACGACCCAGGGGTACCCCCTAGACGTAACACAACATACTTGACCCCGGGTCTTATACAAGCCATTAACATAATCATAAACATAAAGTCATAGAAATGATGCGAAAAATTTAAAACTTTTACAATCGAAGTCAACTTTTTTTTCATAAACAAAAATAAGAGTCTAGACCTTGTCTCAATCACCATCTTGTACAATAGAGAATACAATTAAGGTCAAATCCCTTTACATCAATAAAGTCTCAAAATAGAAAGTACAATAGAAGCTAAAATGGATTATGTCTTGTCCTCGAATCTTAAGGACTCACCAAGCTTAGGGAATAGTCAACCCAAGCTTCACTTGAAAGAAGATGTACGTCTCAACGATCGGAACCTACACTCATAGTAAATGTAGAAGAAATAGGGGTTAGCACAAATATGTACTAAGTATGGAAGCATGCATAAAAATCCTTGAAATATGATAAAAAAGACATTTTAGTTGAAAAGTATGCATTTGCCAAGTTTGAGAGTCGACATGCACTTTCAATGTAGAACACAAGTCATAATCACATTTATCATGTAAGAACATTGTAACATAATAGAACCATTACCTTAGCAACCCTAAGGTATACTTGTGCAATGTATCGTTGGTATCCCATAACACCAACCATACTAAGTACTCCCTTGAAGCCGCATTAGTCATACATATCATCTTTAGACCTCATCATAATCAATAGTCATAGATAAATAAATAGTCATGTATAGTACTTGAACATAAGGAAAGTCATTCATAGTAACAATCCAATCAACATACATGCATACATTCATGTATTACTATAGCATAAAGAACCATCTCATAATCCCTTTCAAAGTCTACTTGTGCAATGTAAAAGAGAAGTCCCATACCCCCACTCATACTAAGTAAAGCTCATCAAGAAGTCATAAGTATAGTTCATGTCATATTCATTATCTTGTCATGTAGGGAAAATAGCCTCAACCGACATAGACAATGTGATTTACATTGAATTTGGTATCGTGTAATCCCACATCGAAAGAAGGTGTCCTACTTGTCTAAGGTAGAACTAAATGTATAGTTTTTAGGTGGATCCACTAGCTAAAGACCTATGTGGGCACATAGTTAAGGGATATTTAGATTGCTTCTAGAAACCAGACCTATTGTATTGGCAGAGGAGCTTCCATCTCATGAGAATAATTTAGATGACCCGGCCTATTGTATTGACAGGAGGGCCTCTACCTCATTTTCCATATCCACTTGGTGCTAAGCATTATTTCCCAAATTATACATCATTAGTCTTTGAATTGCATTTACATGTATGAAGGAATATCTTGCCCTTCATTCAATACAACTCATAAAATAGCTCATAAATTCATTTAGGTGAGAATGGACTTTCAACCTTAGAATCAACATTAACATGTGAGTAAACCTTTCACATCATGTTCATAGTGTTTCATGAGAATAACCTTTCAATCAATACAACAACATTATCATCATCCTATACAATTCATACATAGGCATGTGTAAGGGTAAGGAGAGAATGATCTTTCAACAATACCACAATTTACCCAATACTCATAGGATCTTCACTTTCAAAGCGAATCATAAGTTTATACACAACTTTCATTAACATGCATAAACCTTCATAATTTCACCCCTCAAGGGTCATGAATCATGTATCACAATCACACTTATAAATACTACATTAGGCATAAATAAAACAAGATTCAATCACTACAATACCATAGAAACAATTCATAGTATTCACCTTGCATCAATACACCCATCACAATTCATGAAATTGGGGTCATGTGGAAGTTCATCGGTTTATGGGGGATTTTACTATAAAAATCACCATTAAACAACAAATCAACCATAATATAAGACAATTGACCCATTGAAATCGTTTTTACGAAGAACCCATGGCTAGATTAAAAACCTTAGTTTTTGAAGACTCTACCAATTCAAAATTAAGAGTTAAAGGGCTTCATGGATTAAAGCTCTCCTTGAATCAAGACTCCCATACCTTGATTGGAGATCCTTCACGAAATTGGAGAGAAGAAGTTCGTTCCTTGAATCCTAAGCTTGACCTTGTTCTTGTTCTTCAGTGGAGTCTTAGAGAGAGAATTTTTGGAAAGGAAAGTAGGTTATGTGTTGAGTCTTGTGAGTTATGAGGTGTTAAAAGAGTTGGTTAATAGTTAATAACTACTTATATATGCCTAAATAACTAACATAAACCGTCCCCACCCTTTAATAATTAAAATATAACTTACCTAATTTAATTCACCCTTGGCCGAATTTAAGACAGTCTCACAGACCCCATCTATGACCCCCACCCACAGGGCGTGGATGGACCCACGGACCGTACTGGTCACTTGTGGGTTGGGTCTGAGACTTGTCATTTTGGCTATGGTCCAGACCTCACTCACGAGACCCCACCCACGGTGCATGAGTGGGTCCACGAACCGTACTGCACGAGTGTGGAATGGTACTGGAACTTTGGAGATTTGGGGGAGGTCTAGCCTCGACTCAAGACCCCCACCTACGGGGCGTGAGTCCACTCACGGCTCGTGGGTGCCCTTTCGTGGTTCATGTTGTTTTTGACAGCTTTTTGGCCTGCCCTATGGTCCTCCTCAAGGAACCTTTGGGGGTCCTTAGGGGGGGGGTTTATGCCGTGATGTTTAGGTCCTAAAACATTAGTACTAAGTAGGGGAGGTTATTTTACGACTCTTATCTTTATGTTAGCCCTAATTAGGCTACTAGACTACATACTAGGCTCTAGCTTAGTTCATTAGTTTTCTGGAGTATTACAGTACCAATTTTTTTTTACTCATATTGCACTTTGCATCTATTTCGTGATGTAGGTCCGAGCACCAACTATTAATGTTGAGTTCAAGCCAGTTGTTGCAATATCTGGAGGTGAGGGTGAACTTACGACATCTTGGATCATACCTATCTCCTTCAATACTATTTGACTAGTCTTTTGTATTTTGAGACAAGTCTGTTTATTTATGGTCAACTTTTGGGACTTGTACTCATTTTTGTGGTATTTCTGTAGTTGTAACTTCCAGGTTCTAGGAGTGAACTTTTGTTTTGTGTATATATGTTGCTTCCGCTTTATTCTCCTGTTATTTCTTTTAATTGTTTATTCTTGCTTCATTTCTACCCTTGTACCCGTTACTTGTTGTTCCAGGTTACAAGTTGGCTTACCTACTGATGAGTTATAGTAAGTGCCATCATGACCTAAGAAACTGGATCGTGACATTTCCATATCTCTTTGTTTCTCCAATCACCCTTTATTTCCTTGTTCCAACCTTGATTCCCGCCTTAAAACTGTTAATAAAATAACATTATGTGTATATAATTTTATATATATATTTTGAACAAAATCAAATATCATAGATTTTTAAAAATGCGAAACCAAACCATACACAAACCAAATAAAAATCAAGTTGGTTTGGGTCCATTTTTACCCAAGTTACCCCTACGTGGGTTCATTTTTCTCAACTCTACAAATTACTTTCATTTCTTTTCTTATTTTCACAAGTAACTAATAATTGAAGCCGCTATTTTGTTAAATGTTCCAACCAAACAAACACACATGCCTATTTCGAAATTGGAAGTTCAAACTTCAAAGCAGCTATCAAATAGCCAAAACCCTCTGTTCGTAACAAAGGCAGGTGAAACAAACAGTGAATACCGACACCAAATTGCTTGAATGTGGTTAGTCGAATTCCATTTTTCTGTTATGTATTTGTTTCTCTACTGGTTTTCAAGCTGGGAGAAGTTTACAGTATCAGTATACTGTTAGTTAAGTTACATGTAAAATTAAATTTTGTTTCTGACTCTAGGTTTATTGAAATGCATATTGATGATGCATACAGTCGACTTTAACTATGCCCGTGATTTACAGTATCAGTATAATGTTAGTTAGGTAACATGTAAAAATTGAATTTTGTCTCTGACTCTAGGTTTATTGGAATGCATACAGTCAACTTTAACTAGTTTGTGTTTCGGGCATATTTGATTGATTTATCATTCAGTATTGACTCTGTTTTTCTTGGAATAGGGAATTTTGGATAAGATATAGGAGAAAGGCATATGTTACACTTGGTGTTCTGGGAAGTGGGTATTTTTTGTATAAGTTGTATGAGACACATAGGAGAAAACTCTCTGATCATCACACAGAACTCGAACAGGAAAGGAGAAGTGATGAACTCATTAAATTCCAGTTAAGATTTCTCTTTTTTGCTTTTATTTTTTTGGAGTGTATTATCTGTTCTAAAGAGTTTCGTCATGCTTAAAGTCATTAATGGATGAACTGGTTTTGTTTGATCGGTAGGGTGAAGGCACATTTTGAGAACGTTCAAAGAATAGCTGATTCAACAACATTGCCTCATGTAGTGCGATGTTTACGTAGTCAGATAGAAAAAGAATTGGACCTTACGCACTTGACAGAGAGATTGATGAAAGGAAAAGATCTGCCAAATAGTCTAACAGCTGCACAGAAGCTCGAGCTATGGGACAGACTCAAAATTATAAGTATGCAGAATGGGTTCATGCATTGAAATTTGACTTGAAGTAGTTGTCTTATCTTGTTGTGTGTTTGTGATCTTCCAGGTTTTACAAGAATGGTGTTGTCTCTGTGGGCTGCAACACTCCTGAGCTTATATATTAGAGTTCAAGTATATATATTAGGGAGACATCTCTATATAGACACAGCACGTGGCATTGGAGGTTCTGGCCAATTTGTAAGAACTGCTACCCCTTTTCTTGTTTATGACTTTATAATTGGTAGCTTGCAATTATGATGATCACTGTGTCTAAATTGTTTATTAGGGAAGCCTTGTTGCTAATTAAAATCTCTAAGGTTGTGAAATTTTAGATTACAAACTACTGATTAGTGTTGATGCTGGGAACAACGAACCAGTCCACAGGTCAATTACAGTGAAATTCAGTACTTGAGAAGGTCTATACTTCTCAGTTCTTGTAAGTACTGCATCAGAGTTGGCAATGGCATCTATGTTAGGCTTCAGCTCCTGAAATCATCCAGATCACGCTTACTGATAGCTATAGCAGTGTACCTTCCCCCCAGACTGCAACATATCCAAACCATTAGAACTGAAGGATTTCACTGATAACTTTCTATACTCTCTATCACCCTTCCAAGTGTTAATTTTCTTACATAAACCTTCTTTAGTTTCAAATTCCTAACCTCCAACTTTTGTTTTTGTCTCCTAACTACCCTGTTTATTCTTCTCAGTATCCATCTTGTGCCTAGAGCCAAGTTCTTTTGTTCATTATTGTAGAAACTTCCCTCTGTCTCTATCATCTTTACTTAGCTTATAATTTTTTTTTAAAAAAAATATCTGTTCACCAAGTGATTACATTTGTGGATTGTCTGTTGCTTAGAATTATTAACATTTAATAATATACATTGAAAGAAAAGTACAATGTGAATGAAAGCTGGGTTTTATTTTCTTATCAGTTATTTTACTTCGAACTCATTGATGGTAATATGTACTATTTCCTTATCCATAAAACTAGCAAGCTTTTACAATGCATATTTCAGGTGTAGGTCCTCTTTCTATGTAACTATACATACTAAATTAAAATTTTGGTAATAATCTCCTCTTGGCAGAGTGTAATTTTGGTATCTTTAGTTTTTGCAAGTTTGTGATGTAGTGGAAGCTTTGTACAGTTGCATATTCAGGCCCATAAATGGTACAGCCTACCGAAAGGTCAATATTTAGGTCATTCTCCATGAAATTCTGATGATAGTTGATAAGAGCACCTTGCTATTTACCTAAGTATCTTTGAGTTCCCTAACTAAGTGGGCTTTCCATGCTTGGCTGCAAAGTATAGAGTTATTTTTTTTTGAAGTAGGTAACTAAGTAAAGAGTTATCGAACCAGGTTCTGTTTATGAGGTTCTGCTTCCTCTCTTTCGCACTTCCAAATCATGGAATCATGGATGTAGGATTGCAGAGACAATTCCAATAATGTTTAGACTAAGGTTAGGTCCATGGGCTCTCTAGAAACGATATGAACAGACATCAGCCCACAAGTTTGAGAGTTTTCTGGGGGATTGAATGAACCAACCTGCCTTTTGTAGTCTTTTTGTGTATTATAGTTAAATGAACTGACCAGACACGATGCTTCGATCTGTCATCACTCTCTAGAAGATACTTATGCATATTTCAAATGTTAACCATCGTCTTCAGGTTCTTCTTGGACACCCTGGCACTCAATTTTGTCTCCAAAATTTCCCCGTTGTCACATAAGGGATCTTAATTTGTCTTTCACTTTCATATTCCTTTTCACATTAAAATGTTATCATGCAAGTCCTTGACTTGAAGCTACACATCTGCTTGACATAAATACCCTCATTAACTTCTATTCTAATGGATTGAATATCTTTTATAAGGAACTGGAGGAATATGCGATGGTCTTTTCCTGGAAACCCCCAACGAAACAATATAGATTCTTTCTTTTTTCTATTGGAGGGGGGTCAATTTTCTTGTAGAGCTGTATGCACAAAAGATGCCTGTCCGGTTGTTCAATTCTATCTTTTTGCTAAGCTTTATCTTTCTTTTCTCTTTGCTTTATCATGTTCTTGCAGTTTAATTAATTCAGTTTAGACCAACAGAATGAGAACAATTGTAAGATTTGCATTAACTTAGTTGAGGTAGAGTGGGCAAGAAATATGTGGAAACAATGACAAACTGAAGGAGGGAAGTGAAAATATAAGCATAGAACTTCTCTTTGCTTATAACAGTGGTGTTTAGGCAAGCTTTCTCGCACCTCGACTATTCCTTAGGTACCTGAATACAAACACAGAACTAAGGAGACTCTTATGTGCAGTTAATTTTAACAACAAAGCGAAGAAGCTGGAACATATGTAGAACCTACACACAAGAAGAAACGTATCTAGAAATAAGGAGACTAATGTGTAGTTGATGCTGGATAATGGGACATTTCTTGGTAGAACTGGATCTAACGCTGAGTATATGGGTTCTGTACCCGAATTTGCGATCTTTTCTGGGTTCCTTATTCTATTAAAATTTCTACTTGTTAAAGAAAAAGAAAGTTTATTCATATATACATATATGTGGTGCTTCATGATATTAAATGAGGAAAGTCTAACTGGAAAATATTCAACATCTTAAATTGACTAGTTCTTGTACTTCCTATGTTTCAAAACAATATGTAGGTCTGTGTGTGTATGCACGAACAAACAGAGAACATTTGAACCTTGTGGTCCATATTCAAACAGAAACAGAGGAAGCGGGTTTTGTGAGAAGCTTAAAATGAATGAAATTTCAGTTAGTTGTTACCGAAGGAAAAAAGAAAATCAAGATTACTGTGTTAATTATTTTATGCCCAGGGTTTCAGTGCTTCTTGCAATTGCTTTTCTTTTTCCTTTCCTATAATAAAGCTGATTTGATTGATGGTACATATTTAACCTACAGTTCTTTTATTTATTGGAGAAGTACTCTCTGTTTTGTTTTTAGGATGAAATTGATCTAATTGACAGAAACGACCAGCAGCAGTTTCTGGCCAGTGCAGATTATTTAACTTCTTTTGGCCTGCCCACCTTAATCTCTAGTTTTGAAGGAGCAACTTCTGAAGTCCTAAAAGGGTATGCCTTTTATTTCTTACTTAATTCCTCTACCATGCAAAACAACACAGTATGTGTGCATTTGCTGTTGGGTATTTGATCGGTTCAGTATCATTTATTGCATTTATGTTTGGTACGTGGTAAAACTGAGTTACTGACTACTAGCTGATAATTAGATTTCCCAAACCTTTTAGTTCTCCCTTTTCTGCCAAAAAACAAAAGAGTTGTCAATCTCCAAGTTAAGAGGGACTGCAAAATCAATATAATTGAGAATATGCACGAGCAAGTCTCAACTGTTTCCAAGTTTCAAGCCATAGACTTGCCCTCGTTACTCCAATTTCAACCTTAATATTTAAGTTTTACCATCACTGTATAGCCATACTTAAAAGTACTGATCTTATGTTATCTATGCTGAACTGTATTCTTCTTCTTATGGCTGATTCCGACTGTGATAAAATCTTGAGCATCTAGATGCAAAATGCTGGAAATTAGAGGCCCATATCTGTTGGAGAGATTCAGAATGGGGAAGAGAGACTTCATGGAGTGAGTCAACCTGGAGGACATAAGATGGAGATATAGGTTGGAATTGTGCAGGGAGGGAGGTTATGGAAGTGTTACTGTCAGAGGCAGATGTAGAGGGTAAGGCATGGGTTCATCTGAACCCAGTAACGTTGGTTTGGACTCAGTGTATGTGTTAAAATTCACTACATAAGTACATATGATCAATTTCAGACCTAGTAAAATTCAAGTTGTCACGACCCAATTCAACTAAATCACGATAGCACCTAAACCCCTTCAGGAAAACCAATCAACAATAAATAATCATTAAACCAAACTGAAATATAAAGTTTAATGGGAATAACATAAACAAAAATAGTAAAAACAAGTACATCCTTAATGGCCTTTATTTTTGATGTGGAGAGTACCGCTAAACGCGATGCTTCACAAAGCATATTCAACTCTTAAGGAATTTCATTGCACTCTAATCTCCCTTGTGAAGAGGCGCACTTCAATACCTATGTCAAAGAAAGAAGGGAAATCACAAGAAATTTTCATACACCCAGGCCTGATTCCATCGATGAATCATTTGAGAATGAGTTTAGCAAAACCAGTCTAATCTTGTTCAGCTCTACTGAGTAAGAAAGGCCCCCTTACTATAGATAGGGCCTTAGAGCTTTACTGATTGGGAAGAATGGTTTTCGCCCTCTAGCCCGCAGTTACTGGATTAGCAGCCATGTTGAAATTGAACCAAGGTCAGGATTAAATGTCCTGATTGGTGACATGCTTATGTTAATCCTAACGTTGCTAGGAACATCCTTGAAAGCCTTTATTACTATACCTATCAGTCGCGAAAACCACTATGAGGTCTATGTTGGATTATTCGGCATCCCCCTTCTTGCAATCAAGGTAGCGACTTCAGCCATGGACAACTCCCATAGTGTGACGAGTGGTGTGTACAAGGCCAGGAGTATCGATGACAAGTCATGCCTGCGTTGTTCATGCATTTAAGACGTTCCTGTTGCGCCCAAATCGCACACGCAAGTGCACGTGGTCGTTCAAGTATTAAAGTGGCTCTTATAAAGAGCCAGGTATCGTACCCACATGGACTTATGCTTAGAATCACTCAATTTCTCTAACTTCCAGCTAAGCACAAGTGTTATCAAGATTTCAAAAGTGATTTAGTTTCTAATTCTAAGAATTCAACAAAATGTAACAAACGCGATTCAATTTCGAGGGTTTGAAAACAATGATTGGGTAAAGTCTAGGGCTGCAGCTTCTATCAGGATTCATGCAATCAATATCATTTATATGGGTATTTATCAACTATCGAATCAATGAATCACAAGGTTAAATGTATGATCATGGTCTTCCGACCTCTAATCGCCTACGATAAATAACACCCTAACTACATCGTTGAGCGGGGATAGGATGGATTAAATACTGAGCATTACGATTTCTTCCTGTATAGTGACCCAAGCATGATTTCTAGGTATATCCATATCCTAGATACAAATTAACCCTAGTTATTTAGAATTAATCATGCTCCTTATGTCCCACATTGTATCCTCTTATTCCTCTCCTGAGTTCAATGTGGACAATGTATTTATTTCAATGGTGATCAGTCACGAAATACGAAAAGCAAGAACATAAGAAAGATTCATATGATAATTGACATTAACCCAATGAAAACTTAATAGATTACAATCATCCTGTAGCCACAACCCTAGAACTAGGGTATGTAGCTACTCATAATCCAAGATACGATCAAGCAATGTTCAATAAACATAAAGAGATCAAAAGGAAAAGAGTTTAGGAAAGAACCCTAAAAATGGTGAACACGTTCTCCCAAGTCGTCGTTCTTCAAAACCCATAAAAAGAATGATTAATAAAATAAAATATTTAACTGTTTATACTAAAAGTCGAAACGGCCAAAACTAGGCCTTAGGGACGCGTTGCGGAGGGAGTCCCAGATTTTTGTTCTGCAATCTTGGTCTCTTCTCCGCGACGCGGGAGTGACACGGACTGCTCTACCTCAAATCGACTCTCGCGAATTAAAATGAGGCTCCTTCTCCGTGACGCAGAGGCACATA
The DNA here is from genome assembly GCF_019186545.1 of Solanum stenotomum. NCBI lineage: Eukaryota > Viridiplantae > Streptophyta > Magnoliopsida > Solanales > Solanaceae > Solanum > Solanum stenotomum. The sequence goes on from NC_064285.1 coordinate 15,056,334, forward strand.
TTTGATTCGAGTCTTGATGCAATTCCCTTCTCCGCGACGCGGGCACTCCATGGAGTGTTCTGCCTAATTTTTTGCTTCACTCGAATTAATTTGAAACTCCCTCTCCGCGACACGGAGAAGATACGACCTTGCCTTGGAATCCTTTTCTTCTTTTTTCTTCCTTGCTTCTTTTTGCCTTGAATCTTTTGTGTTCCCCATTGTCCATTTTCGTGCTCGTTTCTCCGATTAAGCTCACCTACACAACTAATCATGTTGGTTAGCTCGTAGACAACCAAAAGACTCAATAAAACTATAAACGAACACATATTGAATTCAAACTAAGCTTAAATGCGGGCATAATTAGCTTTCTAGGAATATAAATATGCCTAAGATCAGTTCCCATGCTTGAAGATTGGGGTTTTCGTTGCCAAAAATCTTTTGACAAAATAAATGTGTTGCTAGATCTTTGCTCTAGAAAACTATACAGACAATAACGCACTTCCTCCTACTCTTTTTGCTTCTTTTTGAAGGTCTCTAACATATCCTTAATGCTGAGGAATACAACGTTACCAATTTTAAAAAATAAATATATGAGCTACTAGGAGTGGAAGTACAACTAAATCAGAATATTACAAGTCTATCTGTAAAGAAAATATTATAAAGAAAGCTACAAAGACTAGTCACCGTTGGATCAAAGTAGGAGGCTCACCAATGGAACTCAATACCAACTCCAAAGATCACAAACGAGTGCGCAGGTACTCGGATAAGTCTTTGCTCACACAGTGCAAAGTGTAGTACGAGTACACCAACACGTATTCAATAAGTATAATCAACCGTCACCAACAAAGTAGTGGCGAGGTTTCGTATCGAAAATACTTTAAAGCCCTGTGCAGTATATAGATGGCAATANTTCCTTTCTCTATATTTTTCTACCAGTCTACGCATAAGATGAATGGCTTCGGTAGTCGAACGTCCCGGCATGAATCCAAACTGGTTCTCGGAGATGGACACCCCTTTGCTCACTCTCATCTCCACCACTCTCTCCCAAATCTTCATAGTACGAGTACACCAACACATATTCAATAAGTATAATCGACCGTCACCAACAAAGTAGTGACGAGGTTTCGTATCGAAAATACTTTAAAGCCCTGTGCAGTATATAGATGGCAATACCACAATAACAAGAGATAAATATTCAAAACATGACATACATAGATATGCACAGTCCATATATTCAACATTTAAATGAAATGCATCGTTTATAAAAAAAAAAAGAAATGCATCAACAAGAGTCTACAAATCAAATGCATTAAAAAGACTCAAACGTTACTTAATAACAATCATTTTCAAATGCCATAACATATAACCAAAAATTCGTCGGTTTCGAGTCGAACTTGTGCGCACACTGCTCGTGTTGATCAGGGAACAATGACTTATGACATCCATATCCACATGCCATATCTAGAGTCTCTTGGCCTCCCTTATTAGAACATGGACAACTCAACACATTTGTATCAATCAACACAGACAACTCATTTGCCAACAACAACATACTCAATGTAATCCCACAAGTGGGGTCTGGGAGGGTGGTGAGTTAGCAGATCTTATTCCTACCTTGTGAAGGTAGAGAGGTTTTTGATGGCCCTCGACGTAAGAGAAGTATTTTAAAGCAGTTATAAAATGGGTATACATTAGTGTAGAAGCCACAGGATGAAAATATTAAAGAAAAGAACAACTACTATGATAACTGAAGCATAAAAAAATAATAGGTAATAATAAAAATCGAGGAGTAAGTTAAAATCGAACAATAAGCGACTACTCATGTGCCAAATATCACAAATATATGTGAACCACATATACCAACAGATATACATGTGTAAAGTACATAGCTAAGTAAGTCCAACCATGTAACCTGTTATGCATGCAATTTTTAATGTCAAACTAGCATATGAGAGATGCCTATAACATTATACTAGCATGTGATAATGCACAACTTTGTCATGACATGAAAATAACAATTAAAGTGTGGAATAACACATATGAATCCCGTATGTACAACCCCTCTACTTGCATATGTACTCGTCACCTCATATATACAGTACCCTTGAGTCCCAAACTAAACATCCAACAAGTCCAAAACATTATATGAACCAATGCAAAGTCTCAAATCAAGGAACGGGGTGCTAAAACTCAAAACGAGGAGTTGGATTGTTGCAAAATTGTGGTAAGACTCTAAATCTGAGCCCGTGAAGTTCAAATTCTAGATTTGCTTCTGATGTTGATGTACTCGTCTAAATGCCAAAAAGTTTAGGCAGTCTATAGTGGCATTGGGGTTTGTGAAGGGGAGTGAGAAGTAAAACACTTGTGGGGCAACATGTTGTCTTTTCTCGACTTGAAAACAATATTTATGGCTGCTTTGCAAATTCAAATCAATGTCTTTTTACTAAATGTGTTATTATAAAGCATGCCTATATTTTTCGATTGCTAACAACTAATCTAAAATACAAAATTGATGATCTTGGAATGGGATGTTTCAACTGTAACCCTCGCTCAAATGCGATTTGAAATTTCAATTTTTTCAGTAAGGACCGAGTAGTGTTCGCGCCTATGATCTTAACTTTGCAAGCAGTAGATGAGATCAGATTTGTGTTATTCTCATTTCTTATTTGAATACTTTCTTTGTTATTGTATCTAGAATGTTTAGCTAGAAATGAATGACTATGAACATCGAGCTAGATGGATGATATACAATGCAAATGTTATAGTTAGATAAATGTGATTAACTGCTCATTTGCCACCTTCCAATTGCTGGCCACGGGCAAGCCAATAGGTTCTCCAGTCTTACGTAATTTCTTGAACTTGAGTTGGAGTTGATATGTCGACATATCATTCTCCTTCATCACCCAGAAAAAAACAAGATAGTTGAAATATCATTTTCTAGGATTTTCATATTTTGCCTTACTATGAAGGTTTGGTTGAGGGTGGTGGAGACGAGGGTGAGGAGGGGCGAGACAATTTTTGAAAATTAATTCGAATTCATGTTGGGTCACTCAACTAAAGAAGTCATTCATCTCGTTAGGAAACTGGTGGAGCAGTATAGGGAGAGGAAGGACTTATACATGGTGTTCATCGACCTAGAGTTATCAAAGGCGAAAAGCGCAAAAAAGCTCTAAGGTCTGTTGGGGCTTTAAGCACACAACGCAAATAAAGCGTGGGCTTTAATGAGAAAAGTCGCAAAGGGAGAAGAAAAATATATATATGTATATATATATATTTAGTCCAAGACTAATAATTATAAACATGAATGACAAATATATGGACAAGGAAATTGATTTTTTTTTTATGATAAAGTGAAATATCAATTATTTAGTGTCAACTCTTCAATAGAGGCTCATTGGCAAGGAAAAGTATGCCTTAGAACCTTGATGATGACACTGAAGCGCACATAAAGCAAGGCGAAATGCTCAACACATTTTGAGCCTCACTTTAGGGCTTAAGCGCACCTTTGACAACACTGCATCGACCTAGAATATATTTTCGAACAAAGTCCCAAGGGAGGATCTTTGGAGTTGCTTGGAGGCTAGAGGTGTACCTGTGGCGTACTCAATCAAGGACATGTATGATGGAGTCAAGACTAGGGTAAGGATTGTGGAAGGAGACTCAGATCACTTCCTAGTTTTAATGGCCAGTTAGCTTTGGAGGATGGTTCTAGACCTGTAATAAGGCACAAAACAATACAACCTTTACTAGACTGATATAGAGTTACACATCACATATCAAATAGGCAATCACACATAGGAGTAAAATCAGTTAAGCAAAATAGCAGTTCATAAGCTTGAAATCAGTTAAGCAAAACAGCAGTTCATAGGCATGCAGAACATAAGACATCTCCCCCTTCATCATATAAAAGAAGTCTAGAAAGGAGGGAGTTCAAACGCCCACAAACAGGGCAATAAGTACATCCAAGCAAAAAGAAGAGGAGGTAATTCAGCGGTCAGCAAGAAAATAGTTCAGAGTGTTTATGATCCCTTCAAAGGAGTGATAGGTCTTTTCAGTGAGTTTGGAGAGAGAGAAGTACGAACTCTGGACAGCAGTAGCAAGTTCATTCTGGGAAACTTCAACTCTAGCAGCCTTGGAGTCGACTTGATTGAGAACTTTGTTGAAGGATTTGACGACTTCACTGCGCAGGTGGTTCAATTGAAGCTTCAGATTTCCCATACCTGAACTTGTGCCTTCAGATAGAGTAGAAATGCTGGACAGGGAATCTTGCACCTTCTGTAGGCCATCAACCACTGCAGCTAACGTGTGTTTGATCTCCATGGTTTCTTTCATTAATTCTGCTACACTCACCTTTAGGATGTCTATTTCAGAGGTTGCAGTAGCCTTTTCTTCGTCTGAAAATCCCACCTTAGGCTTGTAGAGAGCTTTCTTTGTCCACCTTCCATTTGCAAAAGTATATCCCATGCTGGCGAAGGTTGTGAGATCATAGGTAGCAGAGATCTTGTTTGCAGTGTATTCAGACAGATCTACCCCAACAACCTTAAGGATGCGAGAGATCACCATCCCATAAGGTAGACTAGCAGACCCGCTGGAGTCTTGAGAGCTTTCCTCCATGTAACCGAGAAACCATTCAGCCCAATTAATCTTGATTTTCCTTATCAGACAATACACAACAAAAATATCTCGAATAGTGAGGGAGCTAAGAGAGCTTTTGCGGGGAAGCAGAGTAGTAGCAACGATGTGAGCCAGAATTCTATGTTCAAAACAGATAGTAGAGGGTCCAAAATCAGAAAGATTCGAACCTTTCTCAGCAATGGCTCGTTTGGCCTCTTCGAGAGTAACTTCGAAATCATCAGGCCAGTTTCTGCTAAAAAAGGGAATTCTTCCAGAGAACTTAGTTCCATAAACCTTTTCAAGGAGATCTTGACTGAGCACAATGCGATACCCCAACACAAGGGTTTCTAATTCACCATTGTCCTTAGAGACGCGAAGATTTGCATAGAACATTTTAACCGGTTCCTCAAACACTTCATTTTCACAGAGTAAGAAGAAAAGATACAGTTTCTGGAAATTGAAATACATACTCACAGGGCAATGAGAGCCATCCAGTTGATTGAGGCAAATTACTCGTCCAGGAGCCGAAGTTCTGTCTTTGAAAGTCATGAACTTGGCCTTCTCCACTGAGCTCCAGAACAATTGCAGGTCCTCTGGTTTGAAATCCACGGAATCTGCTTTGTGCTTCTTGCTTGCATGTCCAGAAGGGGTGGATTTTTTGTTAGAGGCAGAGGACGCAGGGAGATCCTCCATAGAAGAGTCCGAAATCTCAACAGGAGAGAAAGAGACAGAGGGGTTTTTCAGTCTCTTGCTTGGACAGAGGGAGACTTGAGAGGTGTTAGTCATGGAAGAGACACACAGAGAAGGTTTGAGATGAGGAGAAGGGTTTTGGGAGCAGAGAGATATAGAGGTGTATGGAAGATGAACAGTTGGAAGAGAAAGGTTAAGGGGCGTAAAGATATAGGGATGCAAAGGAGATGAAGGTGAATTGACGGGTGTCAGAACATGCAAAAGTGCACATAAAAAAGGCAAAAAAATAATCTAATTAAGCAAAGGAAATAAATTTATGAGAATTTGTGACACCTAAGCAATCATGCAATAAACAAAATCTCTCTTCTAATCTTGTAAAAATATCTGCAAGTTGATTTTCGGAGTCAATAAATTCTAGGGAAAAATCGTCATTTTCAACATGATCTCTGATAAATTGATACTTAATGTCAATATGTTCTACTCTAGAGTGATGCACGGTGTATTTAGAAAACTTATAGCACTCGTATTGTCACAGATCATAGGCACATTATCCAAAAATAGATCATAATCGAGCAATTGATGTTTCATCCACATTTTTTGAGTTCCACAGCTAGCGAGAGCTATGTATTCTGCTTCGGTTGTGGATAGGGCCACAACTTTGTTTTTTGCAGTGCCACGAGATGAGTGCTTCTCCGAGGATTTAGCATGTACCACTGATGCTTTTGCGATCTGTTTTGTCACTTGCAAAATCTGCATTTGAGTAACCAATTAGATCAAAATTGTTAGTATGAGGATACCAAAGTCCGTGATCTTGAGTTCCGATGAGATATCATATGATTCTTTTGACCGCTATCAAATCGGATTCCTTTGGAGCGGATTGAAATCGACGCACTTGCACACACTGAACATGATATCGGGTCTACTGGCAGTAAGATAGAGCAATGGTCCAAGAATTCCACAATATAATTTTTCATCGACGTCTTTTTCAGGTGCATCAGTGTCTAGACAAGTGGACAGACTCACTCGTAGGGGTGCCAAAAGCTTTCCTTCTACCATCCCACATTTCTTAATGAGTTCCTTGGTGTTCTTGGATTGAGTGATAAAAGTTCCTTCTGATGATTGTCAGAGTTGTAGCCCTAGGAAGAACGTTAATTCTCCCATCATACTCATTTTGAATTCTCCTTTCACTAAATCAACAAAATATGCAGAGGAGATGGGAAGTCTTTAGAAGGTGAAAAAGACGAGTGTCAGAACATGGAAAAGTGCACAAAAGGCAACAAAATAATCTAATTAAGAAGAGGAAATAAATGAATGAGAATTTGTGACACTTAAGCAATCATGCAAAAATTAAAATGTCTCTTATAAAAGAGGTTTTGTAAAAATATCAGCAAGTTGATTTTTGGAATCAATGAATTATTGAGAAAATCGTCATTTTCAACATGTTCTCTAATAAAACGATGCTTAATGTCATTATGTTTTGCTCTAAAGTGATGCACGGTGTATTTAGACAAACTAATAGCGCACTTGTATTGTCACAGGGAATAGGCACATTATAAAAAAAATATATATCATAATCGATAAATTGATGTTTCATCCACAGTTATTGAGTCCCAACTACCAAGAGCTAGGTATTTTGCTTCGGTTGTGGGTAGGACCATAGAGCTTTATTTTTTGCTGTGCCACGAGATGAGTGGTGCTTCTGCTATTTGTCTTTATCACCTGCAAAATATGCATCTGAGTAACCAATTAGATCAAATGTTGATTTGTAAATATCTAACTTGGATCATATATGATTTTGTAGGATTTAAATTGATCTTATAAAATCTTATCTGACATGCTATTGAATAGGTTAGAATATTAGATCAAATAAAATCATCCCTTAATTATCAAATCTGCTAGAATCAAGGGATCTGATTGCTAGTTAGTTTAGTTTTCTATACTATAAATTTGTATCTCTATGGGTGAATAAAATTGTACCACTTTGGTACCAAAACTTTCGTGGTATCAGAGCAGCTTCATTTTTGTGTTGCTTATGACTAAAACAACATTTACTGGGTTACTTCACCCAACGACATCGATAGAAGCTAAGAGTCTTATTAGGAAAGTTCCAATGAGCCAAGGCAGCGATTTTTCTCATTTTTCCTTTCAGCTTACTTNTCATAATCGATAAATTGATGTTTCATCCACAGTTATTGAGTCCCAACTACCAAGAGCTAGGTATTTTGCTTCGGTTGTGGGTAGGACCATAGAGCTTTATTTTTTGCTGTGCCACGAGATGAGTGGTGCTTCTGCTATTTGTCTTTATCACCTGCAAAATATGCATCTGAGTAACCAATTAGATCAAATGTTGATTTGTAAATATCTAACTTGGATCATATATGATTTTGTTGGATTTAAATTGATCTTATAAAATCTTATCTGATATGCTATTGAATAGGTTAGAATATTAGATAAAATAAAATCATCCCTTGATTATCAAATATGCTAGAATCAAGGGATCTGATTGCTAGTTAGTTTAGTTTTCTATACTATAAATTTGTATCTCTATGGATGAATAAAATTGTACCACTTTGGTACCAAAACTTTCGTGGTATCAGAGCAGCTTCATTTTTGTGTTGCTTATGACTAAAACAACATTTACTGGGTTACTTCACCCAACGGCATCGATAGAAGCTAAGAGTCTTATTAGGAAAGTTCCAATGAACCAAGGCAGCGATTTTTCTCATTTTTCTTTTCAGCTTACTTCTCACAAGCTGAATGGAAATAATTATTTGGAATGAGTGCAATCTGTTCATTTGACAATTGATGGCCGAGGAGAACTTGAACACCTAACTGAAGAACCGAGAAAGCTTGAATCAGGAGACCCGAAAATGAACATCTGGAGATAAAAAAAACTCTATGGTAATATCTTGGCTACTAAACTCCATGAAACCTGCCATAGGTAAACCATATTTGTTTCTTCCCACTGCTAGGGATGTTTGGGAGGCTGTTAGAGAGACTTATTCTGATATAGAAAATATCTCTCAGATTTAAAAAAAAATTAAATTGTGGAAAGCTAGGTAAGGGGAGAGAGGTGTTACTATTTATTTATAATGAGATGGTTTCCCTATGGCAAGAATTAGATCCATGCTATAATGATGAATGGAAGTGTCCTATGGATAGCGTAAAAGCAATGAAAAAGGAAGAAAATGAGAGGGTTTATCTATTTCTAGAAGGGTTGAACCAAGATTCGATGAACTTCGTTCTTGAATTCTTGGAAAAAATCCACTGCCCACTTTGAGGGAAACTTTTTCTGAGATTAGGCGAGAGGAAACAAGGAGGAATGTTGCTAAAAATAGATCTCAATCTGCAAACAAAAACTATAGATTCTTCTGCTCTAGTTGCTGTGAAAAATGATCATGATAGGAAAAAGAAGTTGTGGTGTGATTTTTGCAAAAAATACTGGCACTCTCATGAGACTTGCTAGAAAATCCATGGGAAACCGTCTAACTAGAATAAAATAAGGGCAAACATCCATGGCAGCCAGGTTTTTTAGTGTGCTAGTGAAGAATCAAGGCTGAAATCTTCTCCAGAAATGCCACCATTCACCAGGGAACAGTTGGAGCTACTGCACAAACTTCTCCAATCTCAACTCCAAACTTGTAAACCTGATCTTTCTACTCCTACTTGTTCTTTTTCCCAAATAGGTAATGTACCATATGGTTTTGTGAGTACAGATTCAACTAGTATTAGTTTTTGGATCATAGATCATAGATGCAGGGGCTAGTGATCACATGACATGGAATTTCCATTTTTTTTCGACTTACATTCCGTCCGCAGGAGATAAAAAAGTCAAAGTTGCTGATGGTTCCTTCTCAACAATTGCTGGAAAAGGGACAGCCAAGTTGATGCCCTTCATGTTCCAAAATTGTCTCATAATCTTTTGTCCATCAACAAATTGACTCAAAACCTTAATTGTCGTGCTATCTTTGACTCTATTTCATGTGTATTTCTGGACAGGGTCTCGGGGAGGATGATTGGCAATGCTAGAGAGTTTAATGGTCTCTATTTTCTTGAAGATGGTGACAATTCAGTAAATCTAAGTTCAACTTGTTCAAAATCTGTTCTAGTTGATAATAAATTTATGTTATGGCACTGTAGAGTTGGTCATCCAAGTTTTCATTATTTGAAGCTCTTATTGCCTCTGTTGTTTATGAATAAAAGTGCATCCTCTTTAAGTGTGAAATTTGTGAAATGGCTAAACATAGATGTTCATCTTTTTCTTCCCAAAAATCATCATGCAACAAAACCTTTTATGTTGATCCATAGTGATGTCTGGGACCTTCTAGGGTAGCAACTGTAAATGGAAAAGATGGTTTGTGAGTTTCATAGATGATCACACTAGACTAACTTGGGTGTACCTATTGAAAGACAAAGGGGAAGTAAAACATATGTTTGAGGCTTTTTATGTTATGGGTGAGACATAATTTCATGAGAAGATTCAAATATTTCAAAGTGATAATGGGAGAGTGTTTTTCAATGACTAACTAGGCATTTTTTTCACTCCCAAGGGAATAGTGCACCAAAGTTCATGTCCCAATACACCCCAACAAAATGGAGTAGCTGAGAGAAAAAATAGGCATCTTATGGACGTAACTGGTGCCTTATTGTTCACAAGTGAAGTCCCTGAATTTCTTTGGGGCGAAGCTCTTTTAACATCCACCTATCTTATTAATAGGATGCCTTCCCGTGTTCTAGGTTTTAAAACCCCTTTCAGTATGTTTAAGACATACTTCCCTACTTTCAGATTGACCGCTAACCTATCCTTGAGAATCTTTGGGTGTAGTGTATTTGTTTATATTCATGATCATAATAGGAGTAAACTTGATCCACGTGTTAAGAAATGTGTTTTTGTTGGCTATGCCCTTAGTCAAAAGGGATGCAAGTGTTGTGACCCTAATACTAAGAAGGTTATTGTCACAATGGATGCCACCCTTTTTAAATTTCAATTGTTTTTTGGAACTCATCTTCCGGGGGAGAAACATAGAGAAGATTCGAGGGATAATAAGGATCCTCTTGATCTCGCATGTAAGGAAAAAAAATGATCCAACTTTTATGATAGATACGGGAAATAGTATTTTTGGTAATAACAACCTAGGTAAGGTAAGAGATCCAAACTTAAACAATGAAATTGTGACAATAAAGTCTTTTCATGAATCATGATACTACTAATGACAAGAATAGGGAACAAACAAAGGAATTACAGGTTTACATGAGAAAAATTAGAGCCAAGAAAAATAGATCAAGGATTCTCATCAGAACCAAATGTCCACCCCGCAAGATCTCACTGATACACAAGGTAATTCTACAGAACCTAATTTTGATTTGCCCCTTGTTACTTTAGACCTTGATCTTCCAATTGCCAAATGTAAAGGGGTAAGAAAAGTCATTAACGATCCCATGTCAAGTTTTGTGTCATATAGAAACTTGTCCCCTTCTTATATAGCTTTTCTTTCTCAATTATCTGGAATGGAGATATCGAGAAATGTGCAGGATGCTTTGAATGTGCCCAAGTGGAAAGAGACAATTCTAGAGGAGATGAATGCTCTTGAGAGAAATGAAACCCGGGAAAAGGTGGAACTGCCACGTGGAAAGCAAACAGTGGGTTGCAAGTGAGTGTTCACCATCAAATTTAAATCAAATACATCCCAGGAGAGGTATAAGGCATGTTTGGTAGGGGTGTGCAAAAACCGAACCGATAAAAGTTTGTTATTGGGATATTGGGTTAACGGTTTTTTAATCATTTTACAAAAAAAATTATTGGGTTATTTGTTCGATATTGGTTTTTAATATTGGGTTATTGGGTAAACCGATAACCCATTAAGACTAGTAATTTACTACTTTTACTTGTACATAAATATTATATATTAATCTCAATATCTTACTAGTTACTATCTTTGTCCTTTAGCTTCAATTCACACTTCACAATGACTTTGAGTTCACAATTTCACATTATACAAAACCTTAAAATCTAAAGTAAGAACCCCATTCTTCTTAATTTCTCTTTGTGTTACGCTTGTATAGTTCTTTTCATGTTTGTTATTATTGTTTCTATTTTATGAGCATTTGTAAAGTTACATTATTGTGTTTTCGCATCAAATTTATTAGAAAAGTCATATATTTGTTTTATAAGTATTTTCTTATTGGTTAAACCAAAAACCGAACCATTAAGGACCAAAACCGATAAAAAATACTCCCTCCGTTTCAAAAAGAATGACCTCCTTTCCTTTTTAGTTTGTTTCAAAAAGAATAACCTCTTTCCTTTTTTGGTGATATTTTAATTTCAGCTTTCCACGTGACATGTTTAAAGCCACAAGATTGAAGGGCAGCTTAGTACATTTGACATAACTTTAATTTAGGACCACAAGATTCAAAAGTCTTCTTTATTTCTAAAACTTCATGCCAAGTCAAACCAGGTCACTCTTTGTGAAACGGAGGGAGTATCTTATTGGTTTGGTTATTGGTTTAACATATTTTAAAATTGAAAACCGATAAACCGAACCAATAATACATAAAATCGAACCAAACCGACCGATGCACACCCCTAATGTTTGGTAGCAAAAGGGTTCACTCAGACCTATGTGATTGACTATCTTGAGACATTCGCTCCAATTGCCAAGTTGAATTCAATCAGGGTTCTTTTGACAAATTGCTGCCAATCTTGATCCCCCTTCAACAACTAGATGTTAAGAATGCATTCTAGAATATAAAACTTAAAGAAGAAGTCTACATAGATCCTCCTCTAGGTTTTGAAGAAAGGTATGGAATTAGAGTGTGCAACCTAAAGAAATCTCTCTATGGTCTCAAACAATGTCTAAGAGCTTGGTTTGAGAGGTTTACTCAGTTAGTAAAAAACAAGGGTACACTCAAGGGTAAGCAGATCATACCATGTTCATTTGACACTCTCTTGAGGGAACAACTATCCTGATAGTGTATGTCGATGATATCATACTTAAAGGAGATGACTTGCCCGAAATGAAGAATTCAAAAAAAAGTTGGCCTCGGAGTTCGATATCAAAGATTTGGGTCAGTTGAAATTTTTCTTGGCATGGAAGTAGCAAGATCAAAAGAAGGCATTATGGTGTCACAAAAGAAGTATGTACTATATTTTCTAAAAGAGACAGGGGTGAGTGGTTGTCGTCCAGCTGAAACACCTATTGATCCGAATATAAAATTCGGAAACAAAGAAGGAAATTCAGTTGACCAAAGTCAATATGAGAGACTAGTGGGGAAGTTGATCTACTTATCACACACTCGACCTAATATAACTTTTGTTGTAAGCTTAATGAGTCAATTTATGCAATCTCTAAAGGAAGAGCACCAAGAAGCTGTCTACGGGATTCTAAGATATCTGAAAAGTTCACTCGGGAAAAAAAAGATCAAGATAGGGGCATTGAAAGCTTTACAGATGCAGATTGGGCAGGTTCTACTATTGATAGGAGGTCTACATCAGGATATTATACTTTTATTTGGGGAAATCTCGTAACTTGGAGGAGTAAAAAGCAGAATGTCGTAGCCTATAGCAGTGCTGAAGCTGAATACCAATCTATGGCCCATGGGATCTGTGAAATGATTTGGCTCAAGAAGATGATGGAAGAACTAGGAAAATTGTTTGTGTTACCAATGAAGTTGTATTGTGACAACAAAGCCGCCATAAGCATTGCTCACAATCCAGTTCAACATGACAGAACAAAGCATGTTGAAGTGGATAGGCACTTCATAAAAGAGAAGATTGAAGAAGGAAATATGTGCATGCCTTTCGTCCCAACAAATCAGCAAATTGCGAATATTTTCACAAAAGGCTTGTTTAAACCAAAAATTGAAATTCTTGTAAGCAAGTTAGGCATGATAGATATTTACATGTCAACTTGAGGGGGAGTGTTGATTTGTAAATATCTAAGTCTCATCAGATATGATTTTGTAGGATTTAAATTGATCTTATAAAATCAGAATCAGATCTGATATGCTATTGAATAGGTTAGGATATTAGATCAAATAAAATCATCCCTTGATTCTCAAATCTGCTAGAATCAAGGGATCTGATTGCTAGTTAGTTTAGTTTTCTATACTATAAATTTACATCTCTATGGATGAATCAAATTGTACAACTTTGGTACCAAAACTTTCATCAAAATTGTTAGTATGAGGATATCAAAGTCCGTGATCCTGAGTTCCGATGTGATATCATATAATTCTTTTGACTGCTGTCAAATGGGATTCCCTTGGAGCGGATTGACATCTGGCGCACTTGCACACACTGAACATGATATCAGGTCCGTTGGCAGTAAGATAGAGCAATGATGCAATCATTCCACGATATAGTTTTTCATCGTCTTTTCTAGGCGCATTAGTTTCTAGACAAGTGGATAAATTCATAGGGTGCCAAAAGCTTTTCCTTTTTCCATTTCCTGAATTTCTTAATGAGTTCCTTGGTGTACTTGGATTGAGTGATTAAGTTCCTTCTTATGACTGCCGGATATTCTCGACTCAATTGCCAATGATGGTAATTTTTTTGCGGCATTTGGAATTGTGCACTTACTTGCATCGAACAATACTTGAAAACCTGCTTCAAAGAGTTGACTTGTGCTCAACAGATTATGCTTAAATCCATCTACTAGATATACTTCAATTAGATCACATGAAGGCTTGATTGTTATAGCTCCAACTCCCACAACTTCCCCTTTTGCATTGTCACCGAATTTGACAGAGCCACTGTCTATCCTTTTTACTTATTTGAAATGTTCTTTATTTTCTGTCATGTGCCTGGACCACCCGCTGTCAGTGACCCACTCACCCACATACACTTTTTGAGTGACTTCTTGGTGTGTTCTTGCAAAACGGATAAGTCAGTTTCTTCTAGGTACCCCAGCATTCTTGAGTCCTTGATGGTTAGATATTGTTTCTCCTGAAAATTTTGGTTTCCAAATCCATTTTCCAAACAGATTCCTTTTGAACTGACAGTTGAACTATTTATGACCAATTTCTCCACATGAGAAACATGTAGGTTTATAATAGTAATAAGGTTTTGCAGAGAAAAAAATCAGCCAAGGATTTTTCAGAGGAGTTTGGATGGAAAGAGTGATTTTGAGGCAACACAATTCAATAAGAATTATTTGATCTGACTGAGCTCTGATTGGGTGATTTCTTAATGTTGTTTAATTGCATTTAATGTCACCCAGCTCCTCTTCAAGTAAGCCAACTTCAATTTAACTTTCCTCGAGAAGAATTTGCCAATCTTTCTTGTCTTTGGCCAATTTCTTATATTCATCAATTATTTTTTGAAGATCATCAATTACAAGATCTACAGAAGCTTGAATGTTAGAACAATTTGGACAGTAGGTAGGATGTACCTCACCTGTTTTACCAATTGCCATGAAGCAGATGTTGGCGATCTCAGTGTGTACGTCATCAGTTGCATCTTCATCACTCCAGGCTCTCAAAGATTTTTATAGTTATTTCTCCAATAATTATTTTTCTTGAGCTCTGGACAGTTTGGTTTGATGTGTCCAGTTTTTCCACAGTGATAGAATCTATCGTCATTTTTGTGATTTTCATTGTTTGTAAATCCTTGTTGTGGTTTTTGTTTCCTCTGCCTTAGGATCTGTCTGACTCCTTGATTTATTAATGCAAGAGCTTCACTTCTTTCTTCATCATCTTCATCTTCATCGTTGTGAGCTACAACCTTGAAAGCAACTGTTTTCTTTTTTCTTCATTGATGTGTCTATTTATATGATTCTGCACATAGGCCATGAGATTTCCTCGTAGATTGTCATAGGTTAAATTTTCCAGATCTCCTTCTTCCAGAATGGTGGCTTTCCAAGCTTCTGATTAACTTTCTTACTTGTAGTCCGTTGGAGTAAATCATTCCTAACAATTTGAGTTCTCCTACAATCTTGCTGAAACGGGAGAAGATGGATTCAACAGTTTCTTCCTCCATCATTTTGAATAGCTCATACTCTGATTCTTGCTTCCTTGACCTTGGAGGTACCTTCATATGTGACTTCCAAGTTTGTCCCACATTTCTTTAGCAGTGTCACATGTGGATATATTTTCGTACTCTGCTCCGCTTTTTGCATAGTAAAGTAAACTTATGGCTCTAGCATTAGTTTGGATTACCTCTTGTTGTTCCTTGGTGACTTCAAAGGTTTCAAGATCAGTGTTGCTTGTAGACTCCTTTGGGTTGACTCCTGGAATAAGCTTTGGTCCTTTCTTGACCACTACCCATACTTGGAAGTCGCTTGATTGAACAAATATTCTAAACCTTTTCTTCCAGTGAGAGTAGTGTTGACCATTGAAATATGGAGGTTGCTTTGATGAGTGACCGTCTTGTAGAATAGCACCGGGAATTTGATATGCAACCATTTGATCTTTGCCTGACGTGTTGTTAACAACTTGAATGTGAGAGCTACTTTGATACCAATTGATATTCAAGAGGGTGTGTTAAAGCAAAAAGTCTCATATTGGTGGTTAATAAGATGGGTAGACTCTTTATAAGGCTTGGGCAATCCTCCTCCCTTTGAGCTAGCTTTTGGGGTGTGAGTTAGGCCTATGACCTAATTTAACATGGTATTAAAACCAGGCCCATCCCAATTTTTTGTTCACCGATGTTGGGCTCCCATTTTGAAGTGTTCACACTCCAGTTGAGGTCTGGGCGTGCGGGGGAGTGTTAAGAAGTTCCACATCGGTAAAGGGATGGGAAATTTGTCTCCCTATATGGACAAACCTCCTCATGAGCTAGCTTTTGGAACGTGAGTTAGACCTAAGACCTAATTTAACATGGTATCAGAGTAGGAGACTAATTTCCCATCCCTCTATCGATGTGGGACTTCTTAACACTCTCCCTCACGCCCAGACCTCAACTGGAGCGTGAACACTTCTAAATGGGGGCCCAACATCGGTGAAGAACAAATTGGGATGGGCCTGGCTCTGATACTATGTAAAGAAATGACACTTAGGCCTAACTCAACCCCAAAAGCTAGCTCATGAGGGGAGGTTTGTCCAAGTCCATATAAGGAGACCAATTTCCCATCCCTCTATCGATGTGGGACTTCTTAACACTCTCCCTCACGCCCAGACCTCAACTGGAGCGTGAACACTTCTAAATGGGGGCCCAACATCGGTGAAGAACAAATTGGGATGGGCCTGGCTCTGATACTATGTAAAGAAATGACACTTAGGCCTAACTCAACCCCAAAAGCTAGCTCATGAGGGGAGGTTTGTCCAAGTCCATATAAGGAGACCAATTTCACATCCCTCTATCGATGTGGGACTTCTTAACACTCTCCCTCACGCCCAGACCTCAACTGGAGCGTGAACACTTCTAAATGGGGGCCCAACATCGGTGAAGAACAAATTGGGATGAGTTTGACTCTGATACTATGTAAATATATGACACATAGGCCTAACTCAACCCCAAAAGCTAGCTCATGAGAGGAGGTTTGTCCAAGTCCATATAAGGAGACCAACTTCTTACAGGGTAGGGTGGGGGGTTGAATTGACTGCTTATTAATTTGAAGGAGATTTAGTAGTCGACTCGTACTTATTGGGAATCGACTATGTTCCTTCGATGAGAGTTAGTGAAGCAAAGCAAATAAATAAAAATGCAAGTAATGAAATAAGTAATAAATGACACAGAGATTTATACTGGTTCGGATCACCAATGTGGTGCCTAGTTCAATTCCCTTGGCTTGGTAACTTGATTACATAGTGTCAAGATGATTGTGTAGAATCTCTCTTGAACTGATGTGAGGTCAGTTATTCTTTTGTGCCAGAGCCTTCTACCCGTACAGCTACCTATTTTCTTCTTTCTTTTGTTTACACTGATAAGCTAGTACAGTGCTTTAGTAACAAATAGAAGTAATTTGGATTGCTCAAGTGAAGTTGTGTGTATCTACACTTGATGTGGTCTTCTTTATAAAGGCTTCTGCAAGGTCTTCAATCTTGAAGGAGATCATTCCTTTGATATCCTTGCTGATTGCTCTAAGGTAACCCAAGGGATTCTCCCAATCACACGAGATGAGATTTCATGATTGAGATCTTGATTAGTGTCGGTGTTGATGACATGGTGCGCACCAATCCTTGCATATTCTCTGGATGCCGTTTCTCGTAGCTGGCTTATTTTCTTCTTTCCAAAATTAGAGGATTTGACTGGACGCTGATATCCCTGCTGATGTGTTCTCTTCCAGAATTAGGACGATTTGATTTTCCCTGCTGGATTGATTTGATTGGTCCTTTGTGATTCGCTCCCATTGTATTTTTGGGAATGTAATCTCCTTGAATTGGGGTTCAAATCCTCTCGACTTGATTTGCATCCTTGATTGAACTTTCCATCGTGACCTGCAAATAAGTTAAGTGTCATCATTAAAACTTAGAGAGATTTAGAGCTAATAGAAAGGTACATTTAACCCTTCTTCTTGAACCAAAAATATGTGCAGATTACTCTTTGTTATATCCACCACGTCCACATGTATATCTGAAAGCTATATATCTTGCCTGAAAGATCTTTATATTCAACTCAGAACTTCTAATTTGCAGAAAACAGCTGAAGGATTTCTTCAACTCTACTGTACTTCATGATACTATTATTCAGATATTGAACACCTTCATGAGCACAGGAAGTCCTCATCACTGGCTGAGTTTTCTGATGCCAGAGGACTCTAAGCGAAATAACTTAGGTGTAAGCTCGAGCACTGGCAGCACAGATCTGTCTAATGCATCCAAATTTGAACAACTTATGCTGGAGACACGAGCAGTGTTGTCAAGGTACACACTTCTTTTGCTATACCTGTGTTTAACATTTTAACATTCACTAAGGTAATTTAAGTTCATCATTATGTTGTGAGTCAAATATAAGTTTCTTTACTGCACTAGTTAGCATGATCGATCATGTGAAAAATGCTACTTTCTGGAAGTTATGTGAAAAGACTACTTCATAACAGGTAACTTGCTCTGGAGCACGGCATAGTGAAGTAGTTTTCATGTATACATTTTTATCATTATCAAAAAGAATGGAAGGAGCTGATGTAAAATTTGCATCTTCTTAAGCTGATTTTATCATGAATAATATCAAATGAATTTCCCTTCTTTCAGCTAGCCCTCATGCCCCCTGTAAAGCGTCTGAATTCAAAAACTAAGGAAAATATTCAATGTTTTAAGTTTCTCCTACATTCCATTGCAATATTAATCTTCTTGGCTTGTGCCTTTGTGGTAAATTTGTTAGTAATATACTCAGAGTCCAACTTTTTGTTGGGCAGTACCGAATTCAGGAATATCGTAGACATATTACTAAAAGCAGCTGTGGATGTACTGATGGAAGACATAAGTGTCTTATGTGGTGATGCCAATTTAACATCAGGTATGCCATTAGCTAAACTTCTTCCACGAATCGCTCACATGGATCAGATCCTACTCGAAGAACCCAATAGAAACAGGTATATCCAAGTTATCCAAGACATACCGGAAATAGAAATATTTTTCACCGTGTTGTATGCAAGTACTGCTGCTTCTTAGTTAGGAACATTGTTATACTGTAGCTTTAGCATAGGCTTGGATGTAAAATTTTACATTTGGGTTTTGGTTAAGTGTTAGTTGTTACCTTGCTTGAGAAAATTCTACTTGAGGAGTTCAAATGTGAACAAAATAAGAAGAAAAAGTGGAGAGTTTTTTTGGTCAAGCCTGAATTAATGATTGAGGCTACTTTCTGGGTGTGTGCCATGTTCTTTTTGCCAAACTTTGTTGAATATTGTTAGCTTATGTTATATACATTTTAACTTCTTTTTCTTTGAATTTTTATGTGTAGTTTACATTTGTTAATTTTATTTCTTTAAAAGAAAATGGAAGTTAAGGTTGTGTCTATATATTTAGTAGTCGTTTGGTAAGGTGCATAAGAATAGTGTTGAATATGTTGTATTAATAATGATGATATTAGTTATGCTTGTATTAGTTATATTTGCATTAGTTATGTTAAAATTATTTCTTTATGCAGTGTTTGATTTGGTGTATTTTAAAAATTACATGCATTGCATACTTTCTAATAAAAAATATTTGTTTATAAAAATACCCTCCACAAATATGGATGGAGGAAACTAGAAAGGATATGGAAAAGTAGGGGTGTACATGATCGAATTGACTCGGGTTTTTCAAATATCAAACCAAACCATTTGTGTAAAAATTTTAAATTTATAAACCAAACCAAACTAATAAAATTCAGATTTTTTTGGGTTTTTCAATCTCGAGTTGGTTTGGATTTTTCAAATACCAAATCAAACCATTGTGTCGAATTTTAAAATTTATAAATCAAACCAAAATAATATACCTTGGATTTTTTTTCAGATTTTTGAATTTTTTTGGTAAAGTTTGCATACAGACATATAATTAACTTGTGCTTCAAAATATTTCTTTAGTCCAACCAAAATACAATTATCTAAGGTGTTTCTTAAAAAAATAACGCAATATGATATGAGTACTGATAACACAAAAATATTCAATAAAAATAATAATAAAATCATCATATAAAATAAATATTGCAAAGTCATAATGAAAATTATCATAATTTAAAAGTACTAAATCATGCTAAAATTATAAGTTTAACAAATATTAGTTACATTACTAAATATTTAAGGAAAATTAAAATTAGATTATATATTTTAATTGTCTAAAGTCTAAACCAATGTAAAACTAAAGAACAAATATTCAATATTATTGTCATTCTTAGTGTTGAATTGATTTTCTTTTTACATTAGTATTAATTTGATTTTGATTTAAGTTTTAATATAATTATCAACATCTATGAACTATAATCTTTATTGGACCATTCCGAATTCTAAGTTTTAAACTTGAAATAATATATTAAAAGATAAAAACTATGAAATAGTATAAGAAATATTTTAAAATTATATCAAAGTAAATATTTTTATGTATAAAATAAAATTTTAAAATTACATATATAATGTCGGGTTGGTTTTTTTTTAGTTAAAACCAAACCAAACCAAATATAGTCGGCTTTTTTTTTTTCAATACCAAACCAAGTCAAACCAAATCACTAGTCGGGTTTTTTTTCCAGTTTGACTCGGTTTGCGGTTTGGTTCGATTTTCGGTTCGGTTTTGTACACCTCTATGGAAAAGGTTTTGAGGGGCAATTGTGTTTTTAACATGCTAATGTATTTATAAAACCGTTTGCGTTACTAATACTATGGATTTTCATGTATTTTAGTTATACATTTATAATATAAAATAGAGTATATGTGAGTAAGCATTAGTTATATATAAGTTAAAAAAGTGTAAAACTGTTATATGCATTATTTTTCTCAATACACTTTATTAAAGAGTTTGGAGCGAAAATGACAATAAAATTGATCAAAAATTTCAAAAAGACATTCAATTTTTGTATGAAACAAAAAGGACAACATTGTAGGGACCATGAGCATTAACACATTAATGAATGTGCCTTGCAAGGCACATGACTGCCTGTACCTTACAATATTAAGTTATCCGTTCGACTATAAAATTACTATTCACATTTGACCGCGAAAATTCTATATTTAGTCAGCAACAAAGGTTCTTATTGTTATCTTGCGTATTTATTTCTCTTCGCAATATTTCTCGGTCTAGTTAATGCAAACGTATCAAAGTAGAGTTGTGGTAGGATTATATTTGTAAACACTAGGCACTTGTGTAAAATTGAAATAAAAAAATTACAAGACGTCTCAGCCTATTTCGATACCTTAACAGCATAAGAAGTAAAACTTTAAAATAGGATAAAAATTTAGAGGGGTAAAATCACCTAAAAAATTATTATTATTATTTTTAGTTAGTTATTAATGTCAAGTGAAACTGATACTCCAAACGAAACAAAAGAAGAAAAAGAGGCCAGTTCCTATTGCCTTTGTTAATTGCTTGGGTATACTATAATTAGAATGCACTTGTCTTTACCCCTGTGGGACTTCCCGGCGCTAATCCGGATTTAGTCGGGCTCTAATATGGATACCGAATATTGGATGGGAAACCAAAAAAAAAGAAAAGAATGCACTTGTAAACTTTAATATAACCTATATGCATATGAATTGTTAAAAATGCAGATAAGGGTTATTTGGAGTCTGATCTCAAAAACTAACACTTTTTGGACGCTACAGATTAAAAGGGATTCTCCTTAAAAATACAGACTAAAATGGGCACTTCACCCATAATTATAATAAATAAAGTTAACTTTTGTTAATTCACTCCAAAACACAAAATACATCACAAAAATTTTAAAGATAGTTCGCCTATAAATGGGCGAAGTGTCCATTTTGATATGTGGTTTTAGGGAGGGTCCCTTTGATCTATACCGTTCAAAAAGTGTCCGTATTAGAGCCGGACTCATTAATTTGTATATATCAGTCAATGATCCTTATATGTGGCAGCAGCCAGCAGCACCAATAGTAACTATACATAAGAAAAAATAAATAAATTAGCATAAAACATATCGTAATGCATATGATCAGAAAGTAAAAGGAGGAAAATTAGAGACTCATAACGCTTCAATCTTGATAATGATGGTAAGTATGAGTTTCACAGTTGAAATCTATATTTTCTTAACATGGAACTTTGATGTACATCCAAAAAAATCACTTAGTAACCAAAACTATTAAATTCCAAATACATAATTTTCATGGCAAAGGTTAAACCTCATAAAGTTAGCGAATGTGAGAGTTTTTATGTGTTATATCTGAGCCAAAACTTCTAATGAAGGCCGCTCAGTTATATAAAAAAAAAGCACTAGGGAAGGGAGAATGTTTCTTAAATTTCAAATTCAATATGAGACAATAAAATATTTTTTCATTCATTCCCACCCAGGAGAAGACACTAGTCCCTAATGAGGTCCTTTCTTTTAATGCAACATAGGAAAGGATAGACTAGTCCAACTAGAATCTATAAAACTAAAAAAGATAGTTTACTCACATTGATATTTGTAAAAGAAAAAGTGTTAAGAAGATAATGAATGATTGAACCTATCAAATCTAAAACCTGCGATATCGAGCACGATGCATGGTTGGGGTTGAGAAGGAAACCCTTCAGTCCAAGAAAAGGTAGCCAAAACTGAACTCAGCTCCTGCATCATTGGTGCAACAACATATATCCTTGTGGTTATATAGAGATATGGTGATGAACCAATGATTCAGCAGCAAAGATCAGTCCCAATATACTACCTTGTTTGGACTGATGAATTTCCTTCCTTCTCCCATCAAAACTTCAACTCAATAATTAATGGGAGGAGTTGAGGCTGAGCTATATATATATATATATATATATATACACACTTAATAGCTCTGTCATGTCATGATTCACTCTTCTTTTTAGTCATTTTAAAAAAGAATAACACAATTTTATATATAGTAACAATTTAATTTTAAAATATTTATTTTAGTCTTAATAAAATAATTTATAGTCACACAAATATTTATGACTTATTTTAGACCACAAATATCAAGTCATTTTCTCTTTCTTAAATTTCGTGCTAAATCAAACTACCTCATATAAATTAGAACGGAGGAGTATTTTTTTTTATATACTTTCTCTGTTCAACATTAGTTGTCCACTATTGACTTGACACAGTCATACAAAAATTAAGAATCAGTAAATAATAGAGATAATTTTACCAAATCACCCTTTCTTTTTTAAAAAGTCATATAAATATTGTGCAATGAATAGTATTTAATAGAAAAAGTAGAACAAATAAAATATGCTATAATTATTCATTGATTTTATAAATTGAAAAAATACTATTATTAGATATCCCAAAATAGTAAAGTGGACAAATAAAAATGACGTAGAAATCAAGAAAAGTCAGTCCCATAATTCTTGCATGGTTTTGAGGGAAAACCTTTCGTGTTTTAACTTGCTAAAGTCATTATGCGCTGGCTCTTTTGTCACCATCTCTATACATGCATCATTGCTTCAACATCTTCTTACTTTCTATCTCTCTTTTGTTTCTCCAAAATCAGTCATGTCATTCGATTTGCACCAAACTTATTGAATTAATTTCAGACATAAAGAAAAATCACTCAACGTGATTATGCTTAAAAGTCATTAAATTTAACTTTTATAGGAAAATATCATTAAATTATCTTATACCGCAAAAGTCGACTAAATATTTATACTTATGTATAATTAAAAAGTCAGTCAACTAATTTGACTGAACATGAGTCATTTGTGTAATGTTAAAGGTATATATATATGAACAGGAGACGTATTTAAGAATTTGAGATGATGGGTGCACTATAATGAAAAGGTAGATCTAAGATATAAATTTGATCAGTTTGACATTTAAGTTCTTATCATTAGAAATTATTAAAATTTTAAAATTATAGGTTCAAAATTAAATTTTATCTATATATCCAAACCACTTAGAGAGGTGTGACCCAAATTTAGAAATAAAAATAAAACAAGATATAGATAAAACAATCAAATTTCTAACCTCCCTTTGACAGGAGCACCCAACATTGTACGACATTATATGATACTTTAAACGTGGGTTCAAATATCCATATTTAAATATTTTTTAAAAAAATATAACACTACTATATTTGATTTCGGGAGGAGATTATGGACTCACGTAAATCCGGTAATCCCATCCTGCATACACCCCTAATATAACCACACTTTTGTAACAAGAAATATATCAGCTCTAGATATCGCAAAGTTAAAAAATATATCAAGTTTTTTTCCCTTTTTCTTTTTCAAAAAGAATAATTTAACGACTTAACTTAAAGAGTTACCTAATATTATCTTTGATTATATGAAATTTGCAACAAAGACAGGCAACTAGCAGCCTTCTTTGAACATGATTCCAGACAGGGCTGTCCTTGTGTCTCTTTTAATTTTCTAGTTATAATATACTTTCATATTACTAATAGAAACAATATACACTATTCTTAAATACAGTTCCTTTCAATATAATGAAGTGTACAAAAAACGTGTTTGCTAAATGAAGGACACTAAATTTAAACTATTTGTTTGTTCTAACTTTTTGTGTTGTATTATTCTTAATCCTTAAAGAGAAGATTCCTGGTCTTATCATTAGACAAACGTAACATGGGAAATTGATGGATAATTAATAAAAGGGAAGACATATCCCTTCTCCCACGTTTTCTGTGCCAAAAAAGTTACACACACGCAGCAACCAAAGTACCAAACAAACATTAGGATACACTCAGTGACGGAGTCAGATTTTTCAATAAGGGGTTCAAAATTTAAAGAAATAGATGCAAAAAGTAGCCAAAGATATACCTAAAAATTATTTTAACCATTTGAAGTGATTGTTACGATCACGTAGAAACGACAAATCCCAACTACGGATATATAAGAGCCAAAACTGCTAAGAGCATTCCATCCAGCGTAAGCATCTGGATAATCTGGAATGCGACATATAATTTTCCACCAAAGGAATTTGAATGAACGCCCTAACTATAAGGTGGCTCCACCATTGGATACAGTCTACTTGCTAAAACTTGTGTTTGGTAGGAAGGAATGTATTTCACAGAAAATGATCTTTTAGAAATTACTCTTACTTATTTTTTAATGTTTGATAAGTACGTAAGAAAATATTATTCCAAGAATATTTATATGTTATCTAGCAAAACATTATGGAGGCAAATTAAGATGAATAGTGAGGGTTTGGAGGTAGGGTGAGGCTTGGATGGATGAGGAGGAGACAATAAAGTTGAAATGTCACTTATGCAACTTATTTTCCCTAATTACATGAGGAAAGTCATTTTTCTCATTTTTAAGGACCTTTTTATCTTCGATAAAATATATTCCAAACATTTTAATCTACCAAATATAGAAAAACTAAAATGATTGATTTTCAGATGTTTTGATGATCCTCACAAATGCAGGGACCCGATCCTCTGCAAAGTGTTCTCGTCCAGGGTAATATGTTGTACATCTGGAAAGTTGTCCTGTCAGTGGTTGGTAAAGTCGTCAGCGTACTTAACCAATAGGAACGGATGAGGTTGTTCGTCCAAAGGACAATAATTTTTTTTGGTTGATATAATCAAAATGACAAACAACAAGAATATTCATTCATTTAAAGAGAGAAAAAACAAGCTTCAATCAAAACAACAAGGGACCTTATCGACTGAAGAATTGCTTCCAGAACCTGTTGTTATTTTGATTGCTTGCATTTGTGCTTATCTTGTAGGATTTGTTTCACTCTTGTTAGAAACGTTTCAAAACTTTGTGTGAGTCGTGTAAGAACATAGTTGGGAGTAACTTTGTGTCTTACGGTTAAAAGTCTATATTGATTAGCAATTGTCATATAGTGGGCAATGAGAGCATTGCTTTGGCTCGTTTAAGTAATAGGGATATTACTTAGATTGAGATTAGAAGGTTAATCTCTTTGTTGTAAGTTGAAGTCTGTGTTTCACTTTTGCTTGAGAAGATTAGTGAAAACAGTTGAAAATCTTGTGTGACAGGTCGTGGTTTTACTCCCTTGAGCAAGGAGGTTTTCACGTAAAATCGTGTCTTCATTTACTTCAAGTTATTTACTTTCAGCATTTAAACTGTACAAAGGATCTGGTCCTGTGATCATTAGTGGACGCATACATTCCATCACACACCCTAAAAGTTTGTTTATTTTATTTTTATAATTGAAAAGGTAAGTTTTTCTCTGTTTGGTGGCAAAGCTATTATCATAAATCATATTTTGATTAATTGGGTTTCAAAAGATTAATGATATTTGTCGTGCTTTGAATGCTAAAAGAGGGTGGAAATTAGGACTGAAAATTCTGTATGAACTCAATTTCTTAAAGCTAAATATGGTACAAGGAATAACCCAATTTCCAAGACTTTTACTTCTATAAGAAATCTATGTTTAGATCTGGAGATCTGTTGAAAAACAATATCACTTAGAATATCAATAGAGAAATTTCACTTTTCTGATGGGACAATTAGATCAATCAAAATTCAATCTACAGTCTAACTGACCCACCTGGTTACGTTTGACAACATTCTGGTAAGCAACTATCGTGCATGATAATAATTGAGATCTGAATTCTATTTGACAAGAATTTTTAAATAATATTATGGACATCATCACTGAGATTGTTAGGAATTAGGATCAAACGCTTACCATTATGTCAAAAACTATAGCTGATAGCGAAGGCGTAACTTTATTTTTTAACTAAGTTCACCAAACAAGCGTCATGTTCGATCATGACTCCGACCCGGGTCATCCAGCCCCTCGCAGGCCTTGCCATAGGCAGGATATTGACATTACTCAACAGTTATTGCCAATCAACACACTAATGATCTAGTAACTTGAATTCTTTCCACCTCTGATTAATTCTCTTGTTCTTGTGCTTTTGATCTATTCAAACAAAGGAGTAATACCTTTCATTTCTTTTCTCTAAAATATAATTAAAAAAACTATATTCAAAGCCTATTTTTTTTTCATGAAGACACTTTTAAAAAGAAACTCTCTTTATATAGTAATATTAAGAGATTTTGTAACATCTCGAAAATCAGACTTAGAAATTTTTTTCAGAAACTTACCTGAACCAGTGAACCACGGCAGGGTTCACGGACCGTGATAGGGTCCACGGTCTGTTGACCTGCCCGTGGTCATGACTTAGACTTCACCAGGCCCAGACGTCAAACCACGAGACCCTTCACGGACCGTGGTCTTGATGACGGGTCGTGGTGGCCCTCGTGAAGTCTAACTAGTAGACCCCCCAAGCCTAGTCCTCAGACCCCCAAGCCTAAGTGAGGACCACGAGGACCTTCACGGTTCATGGTCCTCCACACAGGCCGTGGTAGCATCCGTGAAGATCATCCAGTAGGCCCCCAAACCTGAGCCTCCAGACCTGAGCCTAAGTGAGGACCAAAAGGACCTTCACGGTCCGTGTTCCTCCACACGGGCCGTGGTAGGGGCTCGTGGACCAGACCCCAGAACCCCCAGCTCCTGGCCAAGGACCACGACCGCTCCCATGGTTCGTGGTCCCTTTCACAACCCGTGAAAGTGGTTGTGGTCAGCCCCGTCAGATGTTTAAGTAGGGTTATTTTGGTATTTTCCCCTATTCGTTGGACACCTAAACTATGTGGTTTTGGTCAGTTTTAGCCTAGAAACATAACTAGAACTTACCTAAGTCAAATCATTCATCAAAACTTAGAAAAATTAGAGCGTTAGAGGAGAAAGAGGTCGAGCAACCCTAGTTCAACGACGCAACAAGGTTTCTTCAGTTTCAGCCCCGAAATTGAAAGATTTCTCCGTGGAATTCATCACCAGGTATGTGAGATTTCACTAGTGTATTCCTTTCACCCATTAGGTCCCTAGATTTCAGTCAGAATCTTGATTCCCTTAATGTTATCTAGACCTAGGGTTTCTTGAATGTTAGAATTGTTGGATTTTTAGCTGTTAGAATGATCCAAATCATATTATCATATTGTTACCCGGATTCATGCATAAACTCAGAACCCTAGCTATGTAGTTCTTTTAGTTCATGAATTACACATGCTAGGTCAGTTAATTCAATTACTTATGAACATGCCTCAGTTTTCGAATGTATTATTATTAGTATATTAATGTTGCATTCTCAGTTTACATGTCAGTTTTAGGCTATCCAATATTACAACATTTTAGTCATAAAGTGTTAATTACTTAATCATATAGGAATCTTAATACCGAGTGGACTAGGGTCAGTCACCCTCAAGTCCCATAACTACGTGCCCCGTAGGTTGTAAGTCCCATCTGTGGGCATTATTTTAGTGATCATATCAACATGCCTCCATACCTTTGGCAAGTTATATTGGGTCCTCTTGATGGGGCGTATACATCGGACTCCACATTTAGCTCATGTGGTTTTATGTCGGTTATTAGTAGCTCTCTTACAGTTTAGTCAGATTCTATTGCATTGTCCATCTTATCAGTATAGTTCAGTAATTAGTCTCAGCATGTTATAAACTTGGTCATTGTATTCAGTTTAGTCATGTACAGTACTTTCAGTATCCTTATCATGTTTAAATTATACTATTGTCTTATTACTTGTTCAGTTATGTTATTATTCAATTTTATTCTATCAGCATGCTCAGTACCTTTCAAGTACTGACACATACTCTGCGCTACATCTTCTCGTGATGTAGCATCAGTGGTGAGTCCTCATTCTTCGAGGACTAGTGACATGACTATCTTTATCGTTTTTAGCTTTAGTTTCAATTTTGCGAGATCTAGCTGGGGCATGTCCCAACATTTCTAGTCAGTAGAGGCTTTNAGGCTTTATTTCAGACATAGTTAGTTTCAACTTTAGTCTTAGAGTTTGACTTTTATTTTGTACTCAAACTCTCAGTTATCTTTATTCAAATTTAGTAGATGGGTATTCCCCATCATTTCAGTTTTACATGATTTAGCTTTCGTGCAGTATTAATTATTTCAGTTGTCTTTAGTATGCTTATGATTATGCCAGCAGGGATAGCTTGGGGTCACTCGTGATCCTAGGTACCGTTAGTCTTAGAGTTTGACTTTTATTTTGTACTCAAACTCTCAGTTATCTTTATTCAGATTTAGTATATGGGTGTTCCCCATCATTTCAGTTTTACATGATTTAGCTTCCGCGCAGTATTTATTGTTTCAGTTGTCTTTAGTATGCTTATGATTATGCTAGCAGGGTTAACTTGGGGTCACTCGTGATCCTAGGTACCGTGTTGCATCCAGGGGGTAGCCTCTGGGTGTGACAAACTTAGTATCAGAGCACTAGGTTTAAGTGTCTTAGGATGTCTGAAAAGCCGCACTGAGTAGAGTCATTTTCATGGGTGTGAAATGCACCATATCTAATGAGAAGGAGGTTGCAAGGTGTTTTAGGAAAACTTCAATTTATTTGTTACTCTTATCATGCGTAAGGTGCGATCTAAGTCCTCGTTCTAACTCGACGTTTTACACTTTCAGATCATGCCTCCTCATAGAGCTATCCCAAGAATGTGAATGCCAGGAATGCTAACGCAGCTCCTCCAGTCCCAGATCAGGAAGTTTCGAATGCTGAATTTCGAAAAGCTATTCAGTTGTTGGCTCAGAGTGTGACCAACTAGAACAATCAGCAGGCTCAAGTTCCGCCGAATGCTAATGTTGGGTCAACGACAACTAGATTTCATGATTTCGTTAGGATGAATACACCTAAGGATTTAGGATCGCAAATTGGTGAGGATCCCTAAAACTTCATTGATGATGTCAAAAGAAGATTTTTGAAGTGATGCAGGTAACTGGGAATGATCGGGTTGATTTGGCATCTTACCAACTTAAGGACGAGCTCATATCTGGTACACTCAATGTAAAGAGAACAGGGGTACAGATGCCGTTCCTATCACTTGGGAATGCTTTAGTGAGACTTTTCTGGACAGGTTCTTCCCAAGAGAGTTGAGGGAGGCAATAGCTCAGGAGTTTATGAATCTGAGGTAGGGTTCGATGATGGTCCAAGAGTATGGACTCAAGTTCACCCAACTCTCCATGTATGCTTCTCACATGGTTGCTGACTCCAAGGCTCAAATGAACAAGTTCATGTATGGGTGTCCCATCTTGTGAAAACAAAGTGTAGAAATGCCATGTTACTTGAGGAAATGCGCATCTCTAGGCTCATGACTCACGCTTAACAGGTTGAGGAATATAAGCTTAGGGAACAGGCCAAGGAGAATAAGAAGGCTAGGACCGGCAACTATGACTATTCTCAATAGAAATTAGGTAGTGGTAATCGCTCGCAGTTCCAATAGAAATCTACAACTCCAACACATTCATCAACTAGTGTTCCATCCTCTAAGTTCCGTAATGATCAGAAGGGTAGGGCATCAGGCTCTAAATCTCAAGGTAGTGTTTCAGGCACCAA
The DNA here is from genome assembly GCF_019186545.1 of Solanum stenotomum. NCBI lineage: Eukaryota > Viridiplantae > Streptophyta > Magnoliopsida > Solanales > Solanaceae > Solanum > Solanum stenotomum. The sequence goes on from NC_064285.1 coordinate 15,086,501, forward strand.
GACCTACCCAACTTGTCCTAAGTGTGGTAAGAACCATCCGGGCAAGTGTCTGGCAAGGAAGAAAGGATGTTTTGGTTGTGGTCAGTCTGTTCACAGGTTGAAAGATTGTCCTTCTAAGTAGGGTCAAGGAGGTAACAATGGTAGAGCTCAGTCCACAACTTTATCAGCACCAGCAGGTCGCCCGACTCAGTAGGGTTACTCATCTGGTACAGGTGGCGGTCAGTGCCAAAACAAGTTGTATGCTCTTCAGGCTTGCTAGGATCAGGAAGACTCTCCTGATGTAGTCACTGGTATGTTACGAGTCTTTGACTTAGATGTTTATGCATTATTAGATCCAAGGGCTACTCTTTCATTTGTAACTCCTTATATAGCAGTCAAATTTGATGTTAGTCCAGAAATTCTCTTAGAACCTTTCTTAGTCTCTACTCCAGTCGGTGACCCAGTTATAGATAGACGGGTATACAGAAATTGCCTTGTCACAGTCTCCTAGAAAGTCACTTCAGCAAATCTTGTAGAGTTAGAAATGGTAGACTTCAATATCATTCTAGGCATGGATTGGTTACAATTCATGTTATGCCTCAGTTGATTGTAGAAATAGGATTGTTCTTTTTCAGTTTCCAGACAAACCAATCTTAGAATAGAAGGGTAGTAGCTTAGCACCTATAGGTCGATTCATTTCTTACCTTAAGGCCAGAAAGATGATTTCTAAAGGGTATCTCTATCATCTAGTTCGGGTTAAGGATTCAAGCTCCGAGACCCAAACTCTTGAGTCAGTTCTCGTAGTCAATGAATTACCAGAAGTGTTTCCAGAAGATCTTTCTGAAGTTTCTCCCGAAAGGAAGTTTCTAGTCATTTCTCAAAGATAGACCTCAGATCGGGTTATCATTATCTCAAGGTCAGAGATAGTGATATTCCGAAGACAGCCTTCAGAACTCGATATGGTCATTATGAATTTGTAGTTATGTCATTTGGACTAATCAATGCTCCTGCAGCTTTCATGGACTTGATGAACAGAGTGTTCAAGCAGTACTTGGACTTATTCGTTATTGTCTTTATTGATGATATCCTCATTTACTCTAGGAATGAGAAAGAACATGTGAATCATTTGAGGGTTGTTCTTCAAACTCTCAAACACCGCTAGTTATTCTCTAAATTTAGCAAATGTGAGTTTTGGTTGCAATCTGTTGCTTTCCTCGGTAACATTGTATCTAGCGAAGGGATCCGAGTGGATTCTAAGAAAATAGAAGCAGTGAAACAATGGCTAAGACCTATCTCTCCTACTTTCTTGGGTCTAACTAGTTATTACAGAAGTTTCGTGGAAGGATTTTCATCCATAGTCTCTCCGTTGACCAAGTTGACTCAGAAAAAGGTCAAGTTTTAATGGTCAGATGATTGTGAGAAGAGCTTCGCGGAACTGAAAACTAGGTTGACTACAACTCCTATTTTGACTCTACCAAAGGGTTCAGATGGTTATGTGATCTATTGTGATGCATCCAGAGTCGGCCTAGGTTGTGTGTTAATGCAGCGAGGTAAGGTTATAGCTTATGCTTCTAGACAACTTAAGGTGCATGAGAAGAACTATCCAACTCATGACCTCGAGCTTGCAGCAGTGGTGTTTGAACTTAAGATTTGGAGACATTACTTGTATGGTGTTCACAGACCATAAGAGCCTTCAGTATGTGTTCATCCAGAAATAGTTGAATCTTCGCCAGAGGAGATGGCTTAATTTCCTCAAGGACTACGATATAAGTGTGCATTACCATCCTGGTAAGGTAAATGTGGTAGCAGATGCTCTTAGCAGACTATCTATGGGTAGTGTAGCGCATGTTGAGGAATAAAGAAAGGAACTAGCAAAAGATGTTCACAGACTTGCTCGCTTAGGAGTTCGTCTTATAAGCATATCAGATGGTGGTGTAACAGTTCAGAATGGGTCAGAATCTTCTTTGGTAGTGGAGGTTAAGGAAAAGCAAGACATTGATCTGTTATTGCTTGAACTAAAGGGTGCAATCCACCAACAGAGGGTTGAGGTTTTCTCCTAAGGGGGAAATGATGTGCTTCGCTATCAAGGTCGATTATGTGTTCCTAAGGTGGGTGAGTTGAGACAGCAGATTCTTGCAGAAGCCTATAACTCCAGATATTCTATTCATTTAGGCGCCACTAAGATGTACCGTGATCTGCGGAAAGTCTATTGGTGGAATGATATGAAAAGGGATATAGCAGATTTTGTGGCTAAGTGCCCCAATTGCCAGCAAGTCAAGGTAGAAAATCAGAAATCCGAAGATATGACTCAAGAGATCGATATTCCTACTTGGAAGTGGGAAGTGATCAACATGGACTTCATCATAGGTTTGTCTCGTACTCGCAGATAGCATGACTCAATTTGGGTGATAGTTGATAGAGTTACTAATTCTTCACGCTTTTTGGCGGTCAAGACTACAGATTCAGCGAAGGACTACGCCAAACTTTACATTAATGAGATAGTCAGGTTACACGGGGTTCTTTTGTCTATCATCTCAGATAGAGGTCCTCAGTTTACCTCTCATTTCTGGAAGTCATTTCAGAAAGGTCTTGGTACTCAGGTTAACCTTAGCACACTACTAAAAACTACCAAAAAACGACGGACAGAAAAGCGACGGACTGCGTCACTCCAAAAAGCGACGCCATTTGCCACACTGTCCGTCGCTTTTTAATAAAAATAATTATTTTATAAAAAGCGACGGACGGCATCTCTTAGTCCGTTGCTTTTTCTCGCGGATTTTTGCTTTAAATATATATATATATATAATTATTTATTTAATATATAGAGACGTCGTCCGTCGCTTTTTAATAAAAATAATTATTTATAAATTAAACAATAACCACGATGTCCGTCGTTTTAAATTTATTTTATTTTATTAATTAGTTTTTTTAAAAAGTGACGAACAACATCTCTTAGTCCGTCGCTTTTTGGTCAAAATATCTAGTCAAACATTTTTAAAAAGCGACAGACAACGTCTCTTAGTCCGTCGCTTTTTAGTCAAATATTTTTAAAAAAGCGACGGACAAAGAGACGTTGTCCGTCGCTTTTTTTAAATTATGTTGAACCATAAAGCAGGTTTTCCCCCCATTTTCCCATCTCTCTTTTCTCTTCTCTCCCTTCTCTCTAAAACCAAACTGTCGCGCTGCCGCTGCCCCACGCCACCCCACGCCGCCGTTGCCCTTCACTCCTTTAGCATTGGTCCCGTCGATGCCATGCCCCGTCGGCGCCATCACTAGTCGTCCCCACTGCCTCTTTTCCTTAGCTTATTAAGGTTAGGGTTAATTTTAGTTTTTTCAATTCTAGTAATATTTAATTTGTTATAAATTAGTATATTGTTTAGTTTGATGAATTGTGTTATTCAATTTCTAATTTGTATATTTTATTACTGTTAGTTAGGTAGAGAATTGGAGATTTTTGATTTTAGGTTTTCTTCTAAATTGGGGTTTATTTTAATATGATTGTGAATTGAGTATTAGAAGATAGAACTAACAAATAATTAGAAGTTAGAAGTTATAAAGTTAGAAGTTAGATTAGTTGCATTTTCCAACTTTGAAATTCTTGAATTTAGTATGTTTGACGGTTGAAGTTAGAAAAACATTCAATTGTATATGAAAGTTAGATTACTTTGAAGTTAGAAAAATATTGGATAGTATATGAAAGTTGAAATTAGATTAGTTGAATTTTCCAAATTAGAAGTTCTTGAATTTAGTAAGTTTGAAAGTTGAAGTTCGAAAAATTGGGGATTTTTAAATATGATTGTAAACTAAGTATTAGAAGTTAGAACTAACAAATAATTAGAAGCTAGAAGTTAGAGATTAGTTGAATTTTTCAATTTGCCATTGTATTTGTGCTCATATGTATTGTATTGTTGTTGAAAATTGAGTTACTTGAATTATATTCTTTAACTTAGAAATTCTTGAACTTGGAAATTCTAGAAATTAAATATGAACTTGAATTTTTGTAGGATTTTAGAACTTTAATTATGTTGTAAACTTTAGAAATCTTGAATTATTGTAGGATTTTTGAACTTTAGGTTGTGAACTTTGGAAATCTTGAATTATTGTGGGATTTTAGAACTTTAAGTTGTGGACTTTAGAAGTCTTGAATTATTGTAGAATTTTAAACTTTAGGTTGTGAACTTTAGAAATCTTGAATTATTGTAGAATTTTAGAACTTCAGGTTGTGAACTTTAAAAATCTTGAATTATTGTCGGATTTTAGAACTTAAAGATGTGAACTTTAGAGAACTTGAATTTTTGTAGGATTTTAGAACTTCATAAGGTTGTGAACGTTAGGAATCTTGAATTATTGTAGGATTTTAGAACTTTAAGTTGTGAACCTTAGATAACTTGATTTTTGTAGGATTTTAGAACTTTAGGTTGTGAAACGTTAGAAATCTTGTATTATTGTAGAATTTTAGAACTTTAAGCTATGAATTTTAGAAAACTTGAATTTTTGTAGGATTTTAGAATTTTAAGTTGTGAACTTGAATTATTGTGGGATTTTAGAACTTTAGGTTGTGAACTTTAGAAATCTTAAATTATTTAGGATTTTAGAACTTTAGAAATCTTGAATTATTGTAGGATTTTAGAACTTAAAGTTGTGAACTTTAGAGAACTTAAATTTTTGTAGGATTTTAGAACTTTATAAGATTGTGAACGTTATAAATCTTGAATTATTGTAGGATTTTAGAACTTTAAGTTGTGAACTTTAGAGAACTTGAATTTTTGTAGGATTTTAGAGCTTTAGGCTGTGAAACGTTAGAAATCTTGAATTATTGTAGAATTTTAGAACTTTAAGTTATGAATTTTAGAAAACCTGATTTTTTGTAGGATTTTAGAACTTTAAGTTGAGAAACTTGAATTATTGTGGGATTTTAGAACTTTAGATTGTGAACTTTAGAAATTTTGAATTATTTTATGATTTTAGAACTTTAGGTTGTGAACTTTAGAAATCTTGGATTATTGTTTTAGGATTTTAAACTTTAGATTGTGAACTTTAGAAATCTTGATTTATAGAATTTATGAACTAATTATTAGGTTGAACTTTATAAATCTTGATGAAATAGTCTTTATGAACTATTTGTAATTTTGAAACGATATTTTTGTAATTTTGAAACGAATTTTGAAAGACTTTATACGTCTTTAAACTGTGATTTAGATATTTTTGAATGTTAATTTAAGTTTGTTGTTTTATATTTTGTGTAGCTTCTTTATAATGTTTTGTGTTTGATTGGGGCTGAATTGAATTGAATTGTTTTTGCAGGTGGACAGTAGAAACTGCCCAGAAACTGGCAGTTCTACTGTCAAAAAAATTGCAAAAAAAGCGACGGACAGGGTGGTTTTGTCCGTCGCTTTTTTGGATTTTATTTTTTTAAAAACCCAGAAAAGCGACAGACAGGGTCCTTTAGTTCGTCGCTTTTTTTAATTTTATTTTTTTAAAAACACAGAAAAGCGACGGACAGGGTCCTTTAGTTCGTTGCTTTTCTGGATTTTTAAAATTTTTATTTCCAGAAAAGCGACGGACGGCGTCTCATTGTCTGTCGCTTTTCAAGACTCTAAAAAACTTAAAAATTAATTAAAGCAACGGACTTTGTCTCTTTTTTAAATTAGAAAAAAAAAAAGCGACGGACGGCGTCACATTCTTCAAAAAAATAATTAAAAAAAACAAAAGAGACGCAGTTCGTCGCTTTTGGAAAAGCGTCGCGCCAAAAAGCGACGAGATTGACTGCATCGCTTTTCCGCCTCTTTTGGCCAAAAAAGCGACGCAGTCCGTCGCTTTTTTCCGTCTCTTTTTGGCAGTTTTTTAGTAGTGGCACATCATTTCATCCGTAGACAGATGGTCAAGCAAAGCGTACCATTCAGACCTTAGAGAAGAAGTTGAGAGCTTGTGTGATCGATTTCAAGGGTAGTTGGGATGATCACCTCCCTCTTATAGAGTTCGCTACACTAATAACTATCATTCCAGCATTCAGATGGCCCCTTATGAGGCATTGTATAGGCGTAGGTGTAAATCTCTAATTGGTAGGTTTGAAGTAGGTAAAGCAACCTTGATAGGTCCAGATTCAGTTCATGATGCTATGGAGAAAGTGCAACTCATTAGAGATAGACTTAAGACAACCCAAAGTCGCCAGAAGTCCTATGCAGATGTAAGGAGAAGGGAATTAGAATTCCAAGTTGATGATTGGGTTTTCCTGAAAGTGTCACCCATGAAAGGGGTAGTGAGATTTGGAAAGAAGGGAAGCTCAGTCCTAGTTATGTAGGCACTTACAAGATCTTGAAGAGGGTTGGTAAAGTGGCTTATGAGTTAGAGTTGCCAGCAGAACTAGCAGCAGTGCATCCGGTATTTCACATTTCGCTGTTGAAGAAGTTGTGGGTGATCCAGCATCTATTATACATTTAGAAAGCGTGGTTGTGAAAGACAGTCTCACGTATGAAGAGATACCAATTGAAATTCTTGATCGTCAGGTTCGAAGGTTGAGAAACAAAGAAGTCGCTTCAGTCAAGGTTTTGTGGAGGAGTCAGTCTGTAGAGGGAGCTACTTTAGAAGCAGAAGTAGCTATGAAGACCAAGTATCCTCACCTCTTTCCTTCCGATTCCAATCCAGCTTGAGGTAATAGTTCCTCTTCAGTTTTTTAATCATTCATGCGCAGTTTCAATCTTAGCATATTGTCCTTCAGTTTGTACTTGCATTTTCAGCGTATTTGCATGTTCTTGGAACTTTGTTCAGTTAGAAATCAGTTTCCAATACTTAGTGGTAGGGTTTGCAGCTCCTTCCCTCTATTTCAGTTAGATTAGTCTTCATTCGAGGATGAATGTTCCCAAGGAAGAGATATTGTAACACCTCCAAAACCAGACCTAGAAAACAATTTCAGAAACTTACATGAACCAGTGAACCACGACAGGGTTCACGGACCGTGATAGGGTCCACAGTCCGTTGACCTGCCCGTGGTCATGACTTAGACTTCACCAGACCCAGATGTCAGACTAAGGACCCTTCACGGGTTGTGGTCTTGATGACGGGCCGTGGTGGCCCTCGTGAAGTCTAACCAGTAGACCCCCTAAGCTTAAGTGAGGACCACGAGGACCTTCACGGTCCATGGTCCTCCACATAGGTCGTGGTAGCGCCCGTGAAGACCATTCAGTAGGCCCCCAGACCTGAGCCTCCAGACCTCAGCCCAAGTGAGGACCATGGGGACCTTCACAGTCCGTGGTCCTCCACACGGGCCGTGGTAGAGGCTTGTGGACCAGACCCCAGAACCCCCAGCTCCTGGCCAAGGACCACGACCGGTCCCACACTATGTGAAAGTGGCCGTGGTCAGCCCCATCAAATTTTTAAGTAGGGTTATTTCGATCTTTCCCCTATTCGCTGGATACCCAAACTACGTCGTTTAACACCTAAATTACGTGGTTTTGACCAGTTTTAGCCTAGAAACATAACTAGAACTTACCTAAGTCAAATCATTCATCAAAACTTAGAAAAATTAGAGTGTTAGAGGAGAAAGAGGTCGAGTAACCCTAGTTCAAGGATGCAACAAGGTTTCTTCAGTTTCAGTCCCGAAACTGAAAGATTTCTCTGTTGAATTCATCACCATGTATGTGAGATTTCACTAGTAGGTTCCTTTCACCCATTAGGTCCCTAGATTTCAGTCAGAATCTTGATTCCCTTAATGTTATATAGACTTAGGGTTTCTTGAATGTTAGAATTGTTGGATTTTTTGCTGTTAGAATGATTCAAATCATATTATCATATTGTAGCATTGTTTTATCCAGATTCATGCATAAACTCAGAACCCTAGCTATGTAGTTCTTTTAGTTCATGAATTACACATGCTAGGTCAATTAATTCAATTACATATGAACATGCCTCAGTTTTCGAATGCATTATTATTAGTATATTAATGTTGCATTCTCAGTTTGCATGTCAATTTTGAGCATTACAGTATTTCAGTCATAAAGTGTTAATTACTTGATCATATGGGAAGCTTAATACCGAGTGGACTAGGGTCAGTCACCCTCAAGTCCCAAAACTACATTCCCCGTAGGTTGTAAGTCCTTTATGTGGACATCATTTTAGTGATCACGCCAGCATACCTCTATAACATTTGCAGGGTATATTGGGTCCTCTCGATGGGGCGTATACATCGGACTCCACATTTAGCTCATGTGGTTTTATGTCAGTTATTAGTAGCTCTTTTACAATTTAGATAGATTCTATTGCATTGACCATGTTATTAGTATAGTTCAGTAATTAGTCTCAGCATGTTATAAACTTGGTCATTGCATTCAGTTTAGTCATGTACAGTACTTCCAGTATCCTTATCATGTTCATATGATACTATTGTCTTATTGCTTGTTTAATTATGTTATTATTCAGTTTTATTCTATCATGCATGCTTAGTACCTTTCAAGTACTAACGCATACTCTGCGCTACATCTTCTCGTGATGTAGGTTCAGGTCCTCAGCAGTTAGATCATACATAGATCGATTCCCGATCTTCAATTCAGCAGCATCAGTGATGAGTCCTCATTCTTCTAGGACTAGTGACATGACTATCTTTATCGTTTTTAGCTTTATTTTTTGTTTTGCTAGATCTAGCTGGGGCATGTCCCAACATTTCTAGTTAGTAAAGGCTTTATTTCAAGCATAGTTAGTTTCAGCTTTAGTCTTAGAGTTTGACTTTTATTTTGTACTCAAACTTTTAGTTATCTTTATTTAGATTTAGTATATGGGTATTCCNTTTATCGGTTTTAGCTTTATTTTTTGTTTTGCTAGATCTAGCTGGGGCATGTCCCAACATTTCTAGTTAGTAGAGGCTTTATTTCAAGCATAGTTAGTTTCAACTTTACTCTTATAGTTTGACTTTTATTTTGTACTCATACTCTTAGTTATCTTTATTTAGATTTAGTATATGGGTATTCCCCATCATTTCAGTTTTACATGATTTAGCTTCCGTGCAGTATTTATTGTTTCAGTTGTCTTTAGTATGCTTATGATTATGCCAGCAGAGTTAACTTGGGGTCACTCGTGATCCTAGGTACCGTGTTGCATCTAGGGGGTAGCCTCGGGGCATGACAGATTTACTCCTAATTTGAATTTCAATTGTTCTTGTTACAATATTTTGCTAGAGATGAAACAAAGACTATATCTTGGTAGAGAATGATATTGCAATTAAAGCATATATATAATGGAATACTACAAGCTAAGCCCATGATCAGTAATTTGCTAGTCAGTTGGAACAAATCTTTGTCTAATATAATTGGAAGCTCAACACATATGAAAGTTTTATGCCTCTAATCAACAAAGCAAGAGCCAAAGTAATTGTTAGGAATATAAATGGAGACATATATGCTTATGGATTTTGCGTATAACACCCTATTCTACACCAATAATGTCAGTGAAACTTAAGTTATGCTAATTTGTATTAGTTGGTGTTACCAGTGGCGGATCTAGTATTTTAAGGTTTTGGGTGTTCTGAAAGTAGCGGATTCAAAAATATATAAAAAAAATGTTTAAAGTGAGATTCAAACTCAGACTAAGAAGCACCAAAAGAGCCTTAAGCACTCATCAAGAGGCATTACACCACCAAACCATTTGTTCACTAGGTGCTCTATATTAATTTTATACAAATACCTCTTAATTTCAACATAGATATATATATTCTGATATGAGGTTAATGGGTACTTGAGCACCCGAAGGAGTCTATGTGGATCCGCCCCTGGATGTTACTAACAATTTTAGTACTGAAACTTAATTTGTGCTAATTGATATTAGTTGGTGTTGTAACCAATACTTTTTGAGGCTTGACGTAAAACTTGATTTTATGCTAATACATTCAAGTGTCTTGAAAAACTTCAAATGATCATTGAAAACATCCAGAAGAAGATGCATTAGAGAAACATTACTATTACATATTGCTATAGAGAAAGCATTGAGATATGAAAGTGTTGGGATATATACTATTAACCATATGTTAAGATATAATATTTATTATAGAATAAATATTTATTCAGTTTTAATAGATCATATATTCGTTTATGGTGTCTGTTTACTTATATAGTAGATGATTTAGTGTGTAGAGTTTTAGCTTATACACAGAAGATTAAATCATCGGTTTTTATTAGTATGGAGTTTTTTGTTCACAATCTAGGACGGAAATTGGACATGTCATCGGAATAATTGTAGCACAAGATTATATGTAATTTATCTTGATTATGGGAACGGTATAGTTACAACTTCTTGTGTTAGTGCATTTTGTATGTATTGAACGGGACCGAGTAGCGATAGTTGTTTTAGACTGGCTGACAAAAACATATTCTCTAGACTATTAAATGTACTTATATTCTTAATCTTGATATAACTATTATGATCTATATATATTAATTATCGTTTTGATTTATTAAAATGTGCGATTCTGAGATGAGTCAATATGTCTGGTAGATTGGATGATAATAATATTGGTGAGATAGTAAGTTAGTTGATGGAATCCATGTCTCGTTATAGAGATTGATTGATATGCCTTTTTGAGAAACTTATAAGTTTTCATCGTGTCAAACCTTGCAAGTGGATTTATGAATCTGACACATGAAATAAGTTAAGTAGTGCTCTAAAGGAAATTAATCATTAAATTAAATCCGTCAGTAATTTAATTTATTGATTAATATCTGTAATCTTAACATGGAGAATTACATAAGTGTTTAATGGGAAATTTCGAAATATAAATAGAGGAGTGCAATTACGAATTTCTAGTGGAATGATTTGTAATTTATTATGGTAAGAATAATTCAAATTAATTATTTGGAATTAATTTTCATAATAAGAAGCTTCAGTAATTAATTATGTGATCCCTACAATCCCCATATTTAACTAGAACTCATAATCCTATTTCTAAGGGGAAAAAGGGATATGCACGTTAGTTTTCTTGTTTTAAGAAAAGTGTGGGTTTCCTTCTCTTTTTATTGGACCATGAAGAAATTCCTATAAATAGGAATTCTCCGAACCTAGAAAAAAAATTGAAGGTTTTTTATAGGATACTTGTCCACCCAAGTATTGAGAGAGTTCAAATGTGAACTTGGGATCACGGTAGAAGATTATAGTTGTTGTCTATCTTGTGGATTCGCTTGAAAGTCTGTCTAATTTGAGGATTCACTTGAAGATATTTGCTCACGCTTCAAGATGTATTTATCGAATTAAATTTCAGCAAGTTTATGTGTTCTAGCATAAACAATTTAATTATATATTATTCATATAACCAATAAGATTATGGTATGCTTCCACTGTGCATATAGTTTTCCAACAGCAAGTGTTCTAGCTTAGTATTTTACAACCATACAAGAGCACCAAATATTTTTTGATGAAAATGAACTTCCTTTGGAGGCAAGAGCCCCCATTAGGCGTGAACAAGCTTCAACTGATTTTTTTGGGGAAAAGGTGAAGAAACACACTCATGTTAGATTTTTTTATCCTCCTTGATCATTCACTCTATTTATAGTTTAGGAAGGTGTTACTGAGTCTTTTAGAAATTGAATGTACATTGTGCAATCGAACTCTAAAGATCGGTCATTTCAGTAGGTCTTACTTTACCAATCCTAATGAAGTAGCGAAAAGATTGAATCAAATCAATAAGTTATATACACAAATTTGATAATTATATATAATATATATATTTTTGTAATTAAGTTTTAATACTTATAACTTTTTTATAAAAAAATATTTATTTCTAATAAGCTACTGAACTTTGCACTTTAAGTTCATTTAATAAAAGAAGTCATGACTTCAAACTCATTTATTCAAATAAATGACTATGAGATTTACCAATATATATTTTTGTATTTCTTATCAAAATAGTTTATTCACCTGATCATAAGACATTTTCTCCATTATTCAAGAAACTTATAGCTACCGCAAAAGTTATTAACGAATTATAAGATAGAAAAATGGTGAAATATCATTATGTTTCTAAAAAAAATTAAAAAATCAAATCAAACCAACAACTATCAAATCGATGAATATGAATTATATTTAATTTGATTTAATTTTAATAATTACGAAACTTAAATTAGCTTGGTATTTGATTTTATCGCAAAATCAATTCAAACTGAATCATGCATGTCTAAATCTAACCTCAATTATGACAAAAATTGTCTTAAGACTTCGATGTAACTTGACTATAATAGGAAAAACGTACTTTGCTATTAAGAAAAATATAACATCAACTAGAAGGACTAGTTGCGTTTACGGGTGTTCATAGTTTGGTTTGGATCGATTTTTGGTTAAAATCAAAATCAGATCAATTTAGTCGGTTTTAAAATTTTTAAAACCAAACCAAATCAAATGAAAAAAATAACTGCCAGTTTGGTTGTAGTCGGTTTGGTTCGGATATTTTGATTTTTTCAGTTTGAAAGTAATAAATTAAATTTGTTGAGAGTAAATGTGTCTCGATAGACACAATCACCTAATACATGAACAATCCACAAGAAAGTTATTATGGATTCAATTAAGCAATACTAGAATTATTATTACACGAATAAACTGATTCAATTAAGAGAAAGTGTGACTATCTAATGTGATGTAGGGTAGGTAAAGATTAAAGTAATAGATTTTGATGGACTTGGTCTTAGGGTTTTAATAGTTGGGCTAAAATTGAAGTGTTGGACTTGTGAAAATGATTAAGTTAAGAATTAAGTTAATTAAAATTTAACAAAATATTTATATTTTATTTATGAATAATAAATAAATAATTATAAAATTTATATATATAATTTCACGGTTCGCTTTGGTTGTTTTTGCGGATTTTTTTAGTAAAATTAAAATCAAATCAAATAGTACCAGTTTTCAAAATTTAAAACCAAACCTAACCAAATCACACCAACTATCAGAATTTTTAATCGATTTGGTTCGAATTACGATTCAGTTTAATTTTTTAATCATAACCATGAACAACCCTAGACTTACGCTATAACTCCGAAGTCCAATTTTTTTAAAAAAAATTATGCCAACTTTAGAATCATAAGAAATCGTCCAACCAATGGAATGATATAGATCAACATAGTAGTTTAGGAAATTTCACACGCATAAAAACAATTTCGGTTAACTAAATATTACTCCCAAAACATATAACATATACTCCATTCGTTTAATTTTTGAGACACCTTTTTCTTCTTTGAGTAAATTTTAGGTTTAGCAAACACATAAATCATATTTATATGTTATACGTATAGTTTGTATAATTGCGCTCCATAACAAATTTTATGTTTGTTATGGCTATTAATCTGTTTATTTCAATATACATATACATAAAAATCTGTATTTATATATTTCGGTATACAAACTAAAACATATTAATTGTATATAAACAAAATTACTACATATATACAACACATATGTATACCGAATGAGTCTATTTGTATATTTCGGTATACAAATGGGTCCTGCAATTAATTTTTATACAACACATATGTATACTGAATAAGTCTATTTGTATATTTCGGTATACAAATGGGATGGCAAAAAACATGAAATATTTGCTGCGAATTACAAATAAAAGAAACTATGACTATAACATTTAATTTGAATTAATAATTTGCTATTTCATACAATTTTCCCTTCTTTTTTAGTTAAATCCAAAGAGAATGAAATCTTTCAATGTTTAATAATAATTTAAATTTAAAATACACATGTCATCCTTAATGAGATTATTTATATTCAGAAATATATCTATGACTTATTTAAATCACAAATTTTTTTTAAAAAAACTTTATTTCTTTCTCAAATTTGATACTCATTCAAACACATTAACATAAACTAGGATAGAGGGGGTATATAGCTTGATACCTATGGTTTCATAACATTGATACCTTTTGTCCTTTTCATAAAATTGGATTAAATCATTTCAATATATGAGCCGTAGATTGGACTCACGACCTATAAGCCAAATAATATACTTTAGATCTCGAAATCATTTAGCATCATTGTTAACCATTCATAAAGTCAAAGATACATTGGGGGAGTATATTGTTTGACATCTTTGATCATTTTTTCAATGTACAAGCCATAGATTGGACTCATGATTGTATGTTATTTCCTGATTTAATCATCTTTTGTAGACTTATGTTTGACATACTCTCTAATTATTGCCACGATCTACTTTGTGATCCGTCAATTGATCTGTGATCATAAGTGCGACTATAAATCTCCTAAATTCTGACAATTTGCTATAGATTTCATCTTTTGGTCATTTGGACACTAAATGCTACAAAACAACATTTTGACATAAAAATCAATTAAAAAAGTATAAAAAACAATTAAAACTTCAAGTAAAAAACATAAGATGTGTTATAGTTTGAAGGCGCATCACCATACATATAATATGCATACCTAGACATAAATATACATGCATATACATAATACATACACACCATATACAATCAAATATATATAGTGTATACTTCAATTATTTTTTATAAATCAAATGGCCGAATGATATATATTGATGACTATCCCTTAAAAATATAATGAGTTATGCTTATAACCTTATACCCATAGAATTTGAATCTTGAATATACCTCTAGTGATAACCCACATTTCCAACTTGAAATCCATCAAATATACCTATCTGAGACATACATAAACTAAGAAGAAAGTTTGGATTACCCCAAAAGAGAAAAACCCTAATTACTCCAACTTGAACTATTGGCTGATCAAGAATACTCAAGTTAGTGTTTTCGTCAATTTCCTAAAATTTGGAAATTTGCTATACTTTTTCATTTTTTTTACCATTTGGACTGGACCTAAAACCTACGAAACAACATTTTAACATAAAAATTCAATATAGCAAGCATAACAACAATTAAAACCAACTTCAAGTAAAAAATAGGGAAAAGGGTCTGAAAAATACTCCAACTTTGGCCATTGTTGTTACGATATCAAACTTTATGGAGGACCTTTTACCCCCCTACACTATTTAATAGTGTATTTTAAAGTTATATATGTGCCCACGTGGACACATTACTATTTATAATGATGCAATATTTATGATGTCCACGTAAGCACATATATACCTTTAAAATATACTATTAAATAATGCAGATGGGTAAAAGGTCCTTTCCAAAGTTTGATATCGTAACATCAAATTCGGGTAAAGTTCAGATATATTTCAAATCTTTTTCCCTAAAAAATGTAAGATGTGTTATAATTTCAAGGCACATCAGCTTACTTAAAATATTCATATTTGTACAAATATATAAATACACAACATATACATCTTAAATGTGGTGATAACCCATATTAATCCATCAACTATACCTATCCGAGACAAGCATAAACGAAGAAGAAGTTTGGATTACACCCTCCCCTCCTCTGCCCCTCCCCCTCCCCCAAAAAAAAAGTAAAATTCTTATTCTTCCATCTTAAACTATTGGCTGATTAAGACTAAGAGAGAAGTATTGAAAACACTCCTAAATTTGACGCGAACTATTATTTTTTTCCGAACTATTGATAGCTTTAAAAACAACCCTTTACTTGACTAAATGAACTAAAATACCCCAGATTTTACAACATGAGTGAAACACACCCCTAAATTCTCGCCAAGTTTAGGGGTGTTTCCAACACTTCTGTCAACTTTTTATTAAGAGTTTCATGCTCTTACAAGAGTTTGAGACTACTTGCTATGTCATGTGGCTAATCGAGGGTGCATGTATCTAAGTTTAATTAGTCAAGTACAGGGGTGTTTTTAAGACTGTCAATAATTCGGGGGCAAAACTAATAATTTAGATCAAGTTCATGAGTGTCTTCAATACTTTTTTCTAAGGCTAACTCAAGTAAGATGATCTAATAGATTGGGACAATTTGAATTGCTTATGTAATTAATCAAAATTGATCCATACGATAACTTATCAAAATAGAGCAAAACCAATTTCTTGTATTTAGATGATCGATATGATCACCATCAGGGGCGGAGCTATAGTAGCCGATGGGGGTTCGGCCGAACCCACTGGCTTTTCCATAGATCATATATTTGTATTAAATTCTAAGTAATATATATATATATTTCCTGCGAACCCATAATAACACTGAGGCGTTTGGCCCAGTGGTCACTGCGCACTCAGCGAAATCGTTCATCCGCGGGATGTCTGTTCAAATCCCCGTAGCCCCAGTCTTTTTGGATAATTTCTAAATGCGTTTTATATATAAAAAATAAATAGAATGCGTGTTTATATATATATAAAAAAAAAAAAAAAAGAATATCGGTATAGGTGGGTTTATAAAAAAAATAATTGTTAAATGAAAAAAAAAAAAAATTAGTATTTGTATCGTACTCTGAAACTACAATATCTGACTATTGATTTCTACTCACATTCAAAAAGTTTAACTCATTTTTTTTTCAAAAGTTAGGGTTCTAACTTTTATTGTTGATCTAATTGCTGGTATCCAACATCTGGTCTCCGGTGTGTACTCTTGCCTCTCCCTTTTTTTTTCCTTATTTGTTTGCTTTGACATTGTACAATTAGCTATTCAAAAATTGATTTTTAATCTTTGATTCTAGGGTTATCCAACATATTGATAATTGATTATATTAAATTAATTGTTGTTTGCTTTTTAAAATTTTAACTTTTGACGGCATTAATGGTTCAAGATGATAGTGAAACTAATATTTGTTTTAGGTGCCAAAATATTAATGTTGAATTTAATAATTTTAATCTCACTTAGAACAATATTGAAGATTATACTAAAATGTTCAAAATTTTAATTTAAAAAAATATTTATCTTTCATTAAAAATGACTTGCGAAGCAAAATGGGCGATGACTTTTTAAATGATTGTTTTGTTTGTTATATAGAAGATGAATTATTTGAAAGTGTACCTAATGATGTGATCATTGTTCGTTTTCAAAATATGACAACTCATCGAGTGCAATTGTAATGATAATGCTTATATATATATATATATATATATATATATATATATATNAATGATTGTTTTGTTTGTTATATAGAAGATGAATTATTTGAAAGTGTACCTAATGATGTGAACATTGATCGTTTTCAAAATATGACAACTCGTCGAGTGCAATTGTAATGATATATATATATATATATATATATAATGTTTAAGTATTTCATCGTTTTTAGTGAATTAAATACCTGTATTTGTTCGTTAATTTGATGATTGTTACTTACTTTAGGTTAAGATCATTGTTCTTTTTAAAAATTTAGAACCCACTAACATGAAATCCTGGCTCCGCCTCTGATCACCATAAATTTTAAGTTTTGTAGTCTCACCTATAAATTAAAAATTCATGTAATCAACCAATTGATCTACTAAAATTCAATCGGCATTATTTATTACACTTAAATACACACTTTGATTTTAATTATTCAAACTTTAGTCATTAATTTATTTTTTGAGATTTCAATTTTAATCACTCAATTCTTAATTATCAAATATGTTTTTACTTTTGTTTATTCTATAACCACTTAATGTATTTGAATGCTTAATATTAATAATAATAATGTGTTAATGATATCAAGCACTCAATTACCTTTTCTTTTTCATATTTGTTAAATTCTCTACTTTTGATGAATGTATCCAATAATTATTGCCAATATTAATTTTGTGTTTCTCGTTCAAGATTTTCTTTTTAAATTTTTTGTATGT
This sequence comes from Solanum stenotomum, assembly GCF_019186545.1. Lineage (NCBI taxonomy): Eukaryota > Viridiplantae > Streptophyta > Magnoliopsida > Solanales > Solanaceae > Solanum > Solanum stenotomum. The sequence goes on from NC_064285.1 coordinate 15,104,173, forward strand.
TTAGTGTCTTAAAATGTGAAACAAAATTTTTATAGATTTATTTTTCTCTTGTGGGTTACAAGAATTAATAGAAAAAAGAATCAACCAAATAAATTTGTGAAAGCACAAGATAATAGTAGTATGAATATATTTTTTTGCACTGAGAGGTAGGACTAAAAAAAAACGTTATAGAAACTTTGGTAAAAAAAAAAGAGCTCAAAGATAAGATAGAAAAGGGGTTTTGCTAAAAAATGCAGATGAAGAAAGGATTAAAATTTAAGAAAATGGAAGTATGAGAGAGAGAAAATGTGACAACAAAGAAAGGGACCCACAAAAATACTTGTCACCAGGAAATGGTGCCCTCACACAACTATTGTTGCTTGTGCCTTAACCACCATAATTTTTTTTTTGAATAGCTACCTATAATTTGACATGATCTATTGGAAATGTGGGCGTTGGAAATTCCTTTGATAGAAATGTAACGTCTTTTAGAAAATACTTTATTTTCTATAATAAATAAAGGTATTTGAGTTTTATGCACTGACCACGTAAATTTATGCAGGCATGGACAAATGATCGATTGCATTCTCCTGTTCATAGAGTTGAAATGACCATAGAAAGTGATAGATACTCTATTCAATTATTTTCATTATCAAACCAGGTCACTTCATAGAGGCCCCAAAAGAACTTGTAGATGAAGAACACCCTTTACTCTTCAAGCCATACGAAATACTTGGATTATTTGAGTTTGGTACTTCACAAACTGTCTATACAGACCCAGTGATCTATTCAAGGCTTATTGTGGTGTTTGATATGCTAATCGTGAATTTCCGGCTAATGTTCGTTCCTATCAGAATACCGTTAATAAATATGGGATTTCTGATAGAACAATCATTGGAAACGTCTTCAACGAGCCACCATTTCCCGTGGGTTTTCTTTGGAAATTCGTGTTTTTTTAGTAGTGTGATTCTTATGTTTGAACTTTGCAGTTGGGAATTCATGTTTAATATGTATGTTTATTTTTGGACAAATAAAGAATTTTAAATGGATGGTTTTACTCTTTAAGAGGAAATGGTTCAACTTAATCCTTTAGTATCTATTATGTTAACGTGGAGAAGGTCCTGAAACATATAGAAGGTGTTCGTTAGTTAAGTCATAAGTGTAGTTAGTGTAATATTCCAAAAATTTCTAAGCTAAGACTCGAACCATTCTTTATTTGTGAATAAGATTGTACCGAGTGATTCTTAAGTGTTCTAAGGTGTTAAGATCAATTCTTGAGTGTGGGAATGATTTTGGATATGAATTAAGGTCACTAGAATTCCCTAGCACAAAGTTTAGTTGAAAGCTTTCCTACCGATTGAGTTTCAATATAAGATTTTACTTATGTCAACTTGAAACGATCATATCTCATAGCACATAAAAAATTAGGTGGCCCATAACCAATCAAAATAAAGGTCTTTGAGTCCTTTTTCCTATGCCGGCAAGTTTTCTTCATTTCGAGCTTGAAGTAAAAAGATATGCTTGTTTTAGTGAAGCCTTCTTTTTAAGGCACCTAAATCGTTTTAGACGGGTAGTTTGGTCTTTTCCCACTCCTTCTACGCCTAGGACACGTTTATTCTTCACCTAATTACGGGTCTAACCAGTTTAAAACATCTTTTCACGTTCTTTAACACTTGCAAGAATTAGAGCAAGGTCCAAGAGGAGAAAAAGCTAGGGTTCAAGTGTTCTTCAAGTTTTCATCAATTTTCACCAAAAACCTTTGTTCTTTCGAGGTATGTAAGGCTTCTCACAATGTTGTAATTATTCGTCCTCACGCCCTACATCTCAATTTAGTCAAGAAATCGTTACATCTAATGGATTCATTTGTAGTTCTTGATATCAAATTAAGTTCTTAACAATTAAGGTTTTGATTCTTTTGTTTTGTGAATCTTATAGTGTTGTTCATGCTTAGTATCAAATGAACCCTATTGATTTAGTAAATTTATGTTTCTAAAGTTCACATGTATTGGTTTTGAGTTTGAGAAACAAGAAGAGGTTAGGAACGATTTCCCAATTCTAAACTAATTTGGGTATCTAATTTAAGCTTGAAAATTTGTCGGGTGTGCTCGAAAGGGTCATGGGGCGGCGCGCCACCAGTGCTCCTAGGTCTGATGCCCTGCGCCAGTAGTACGCTGGGGTCGCTAGGCCAATCTCTCCTTGTTTCATCCGACACGTGTTCCTTTTAAGTTTTGGCCACGTTTACCTTCTCTGTATTAGCTCCTATAGGCTCCATTTACCTTTGAAAATTCATGCATATCCTACTCACATGTCTTAAAGCACGTTCAAAACTAAAGTGAGTTTAAGAGAACAGTTTGAGAGCTTTTATTGAGTTATTATTGAGAATTCTTTTTAACCAACAATGATCTTAAACTAATTTTTTGAGAAAGCAAATATGAGTTGATTTTAAGTTCTTGAGTTCCTGATTCTTTTTAAAATTCTATTCCTAATTATTGAATTGTTATATGTTATGCATTGACATTTTTGAGTTGAGTCGTTCATGTTTATAATTCAGCATGAACCCTATGAATTGAGGTTTCTTGAGATGAGTAGTATCGTTGAGTTCTAAGTTCTTGAGTTCCGAATATTGAGTCTTCTATATTGTTATTGAGATCGTTAAGTTGATTCATTCATGTCTATATTTCAACATAAACCCTATTTTGAGTTATAAATTTTGAGAATCTTTTAAAGCCAACATTTGTATTTTAAACTGAGTTTTTGAGGAAGTAAAGAGGAGTTTGAGAAAGAGTATAAGGGAACTAAGTATTACCCAAATGTTTTATTTTTCGTGAAGAAAGAAAGTATTATTTTGAGAAAAGAGAAACTTTAATTTCTAAACGAGTTTATGAGTTCAGAGATATTTCAAAGCAGTTACCTCTTTTAAGAGGATAGTTTGAGCAATTATCTAAAACTAGAGGAAAAGTATGTTTCATACATTTGATCATGAGTATATATATTATTGAGAGTAGTATTGAGCATCGATATGGGGAAGAGTTCAGACAACTCAAAATCCTCATAAACCATGTATGACAATATGGGTAAAGGATCATACTTTTTAGATGAATCCTTATTGCTTAGTAGATCCACTTAGTTGAGGTGTTCTATACCCCGACAAGGTATAAGACAGTTCTGGCAGCGTGAGCGAGAGGTTGTATCATCACATAGCTCAGTGATGGTTGTCGATTAGAGAATCTCCCAAATAAGAGTAAAGAGTAATTTATTGTATTTTTATAGACATCCTTGAGTTAATATCTTCTATTTATGAAGCTTTACACATTGCATCTCTTATTATTGCTTTTGTATTGGAATTGAGTTGAGGTAAGTATTCTTCTAGTCTTATCAGTTCAGTTATCTATGCATTCAGTTTTCCTTACATACTCGTACATTTAATGTACTGATGTCATTCGACCTACATCTTATTATGATGCAGATACAAGTGTTCAGGGTCATGAACATGCGTTTCGTTGAGATCACTTACACTTCAGAGCTTGGGTGAGCCTCCTTGCATTCTTGGGGACTTCATATTTATTTTCTAGTCAGTGTCTTGAGATGTCGTGGGTATTGTCCCGACATCAATCTTGAGTAATAGAGTCTTCATAGATAGATAGAGTTGAGGAGTTTTTGAGAATTTACTTTTCCTTGAGATGTATTTGCAAACTATTATACCATACATTATTGAGTATTTTACAAACAGTTTGAATTGACTTTTACTTTGAATTTAAATGTTCAAAAAAATATGTTTTAATCCTTTTATTGCTTGAGTAAGTCTTTCGCTAAGTAGTTAGTCAGGCCAAGAGTTCACTTAGGGGCCAATAATGGTCCTCGAGTGCTGGCCACGTCTAGGGTGTAGGCTCGAGGTGTGATAGTTAGTTAATCGTCACGACCCAAAAATGGACGTGATGGCACTCGTCTTATCCCATCAAGACAAGTCAGCCTAAAATCCAACTAATACAGTGAATGCGGAAGTAAAACGTGAATAAAAGTCTAATACAAATAAATACTACGAAAAACAAGGTCAAGTTAATTGAACCCCCAAAATCTGGTTGTCATGTGTACAAGTCTTTAAAGTATTACAATTGATTCAAAAGCAAAACACAAGTCTCAAATGACATTGTTTCTAGAATAGAACAAGATCATAAATAAAAGTAAGAAGGTTCGCTGAAATGACAAGCAGCTACCTCACAAACCTCCATAAGAAGCCTCAGACAAGGAGAAGAGAAAAATATCACAAAGGTTCGGGCTCTTAACCTACAAAAAATGTAGAAGCAAGGGGTGAGTACCAAACCACACGGTACTCAGCAAGTAAACCTCTAAACACAAGCTAAGGGGATAAAATACGTATACTCCTTACACTCCAACCGAACCTCCATAACTACAACCTGCATAAACCAGCCCAACCTAACAGTTCACAATTTACATAGCACCGGGCTCAACATCAATCACTTTAACAAATTACATATCCTCAATAACAAACTCAATATTCATCAATCACAACTTCAACAAAAGGCACTCACAAATATCAGCAACACACAAGATCAAGTTCATCAAATATCAAGTATTTTTCAACCACCAATAAAACACATAATCATCAAGAATGAAGGATGTCATGGGATGCAATGCAATATGACACCATGAAATGATATGCCTCAGAATACCAAATACTCTCTCAACTGTATATACATGATACTCCTCGGAAATACATTGAGAGTTCATGACCCATGGGGGACTCGCGAAGTCCATATACCGACATGGACGATCTCCACTTGTCTGTGCGAACGATCTCAACGCACTATCATAAATCAAACAAATTCCGCACGGACGATCTCCACGTGCCCAAATTATAATCTTAACATCTCACCATCCCAACATGGACGATCTCCACGTGCCCAACTTATACTTAATCTCATGTCAATGCATGTGCACAATATAATTTCAAATAAAAGGGATTGTGCATCTCAATTAATTATCAATATGATATGTAATTACCTCAGCTATCACTAGTATACAGGTTCAATAAAGAACTCAATCACACATAATAAATCAAGTCAATAATATCAGCTAATGCCCATATGCTTGGCATTCTCGGATTACAATTTGTATTCTATAGTAATAAACTTTCCCTTTATACATCGGTACTCGTACCAATGCAGTCACAAACAATTCTCAACATATCACACACAAACAATTAATCACATTGCCCTTTATTACCCTTTTTTTTCATCATTAGAATTGATCAATGTGGACAAGTCAACCCATCACCAAGTCTCATTACCCCAAACACATATTACAAGGAAATACACGAATTCCATACACTTAACAAGGGTTTAGAAATCCACTTGCCTCAAACAGTTGAACAATTACTCTGAGACTCGAGCCTTTTCCTTTCGTTAGGCTTCCAAATCATTGCAATCTATTCAAATAAATAATCCCAATAAGTTTATGAAACTAACAACACCCATATCCCTATACGTCTAACATAGACCCAAAAATCATAGCGAATCTATGATTAAGTTCTTAACTTTTGACATGTCAACTCTTTCAACATTTCTCTAAATTTTCAAGCCTAGGATTAAGTTTCAAATCCTTCAAATATCATAAATTTAATGATATTCATAAAATATAATACACAAAATATTGATTGCTTATCTCAATATATCAAAAAGTTAATTTGTAAGATGATAATAAAACAAGAACTACTAATTACGGAAATCTAACTGTTTACGAAAATCCATGGCAAGACCATATGAGGCAAAATCACGAAATTCCTAAAACTTATCAATTCAGAGCAATGATTACATTATGCCATTAGAATAATCCCCCTCAACCTTATTTTCAATTCAATTCCAACCAACTATACTGACTCTTTCTTTGTTTTTTTTTTTTTAAAAAAACAGTTTCCAATAATCTCATCCTCACACTAATATCACCTGACGACATATTTATATATACTAGATGGGCAAGGCCAGTGCTTAGCATGGGCCCAACATCTATATTTTCGATATGTTATCAATTTAAAGATGTTTTGCATAGTTATATAGCGATGAAGGATAACTTGTAAAAATTAGAAGAATGAAAATGTAACACATGGAGAAAACATAAAAGTTAAAATTGCATAGCTCATATATCTTAATATATTGACGCTAGCAAATTCTATATATAAGTAAATTGCTTGATGTGTACTTCAGTTTACACCTTAGTTCTGCAAATTCTTCACTTTTCATCCGTGTCAGATTTTTCAAAAATACACTACTTTTGACAAATCTAAAACATATACCTTAGACATTTTTGTTAAAGACAATTTTAAAGAATCCAAACAACATAGCTTTACACTAAAGAACACATTTTTACGCATACATAGATAGACACAAAATCCATCCAAGATCTTTGAAGCTCCATCGTTGATCATTTTTCTGTTTCCTTAGAACATAAATATCCATCTCAGTAATATAAAGCTTTAGAGGTAGCTAGAAAAGAGACACATGACAATGATAACTCCACATAGTGTCATAACCCTCTTGGTCAAGCATTTTACAAAAGCAACATATTTTACTATAACCTGCATAATGTGAAATAAGTAAGATGAGCCTTTCAAATTATGTCTCTCTCATATATATATATATATAAAAGAAGATCTAACCTTTAAGCAAATGTACAGACCTCAAAGGTCGTTCTCTTACCATTTATAGATTAGTTCAGAGCTATTTATTCCACATACTTTCAATCATCTGAAATGAAAAGGTTAGACTTCAGCATATCAAGCAATTAATTTTCCTTCTTTGAAGAAAGAAATTTATGAAATCCGGAGGCAAAATCATGAGAATCATATAATTGAACTTGATAGTGAAGTATCACTGAGAAAATTCATTAAAAATAATTATCTTATGTATCAACATGGGTGGAGCATATCTTTCTTTTTTAAAAAAAACTGTTAAGGTTGAATTCTTAATGATGGCTACCTCCAAAAAGGGATAATTACAGATTTCCTATCAAATCTATAATTTGATCTATATCATCTATACAAAGTTGTTTACACAAAAAAAATAAATAGAGATAATATACAATTCCATTTAACTTTGTGGATGGAATTGGATTTAAATGAAAGTACAATACTTTTTTAACTACAATATGAAAAAGATATAAATATATCACTTGGACAAAATACTCAAAATCATTGATATTGTTTTGTACAGTTCTAATTCATCACAAGATCATTAAAGTCATCAAACTTCTTTATTATTTTGAAAACAATACAAGGAAAATTTTTGAAATACCTTCCCGAAGAGGGTAAACACCAATCAACTAAAAGAAAATGAAATTAAGAAGAAAGTTAAAAATAAATATTAGTGAGTATTATAGAAGAGAAGCAGTGCATGCATAATGTTCATAATTGATTCTTGCAGTTTTTGACAAAAGATGACAGTACCTGTAGAAACATGAAGTAATTCCATTAGACGTGCTTAAGCTCAACATCCTCTGCGCATGAGTCAAATATCAACACATCTGTTAAGAGTATACCTAGAAAGCACTTTTCTGGAAAAGATAATTGCAGAAGGTGATGAAAATCAAGAATTAATTAGTCAAATACTTTATTGTTTGCCATCCACACATCAAAGCAATGAACATAGCAATTGCTTTGACAATTACCACAAGAAAACTGCAAATTAAAATTAGAGGGCAGAGATCATATATAGAGAGAAATAAAAAGGAAATGGACTTGAAGTAGAATTGCTTATTTTGTGTTATTCTTTATATTGGCAGTTATTACTTATATTTAACATTTGGTTACATATTTAACTCTCCAGTACTATTAGGTTCTAATTAAGTTGTCATATGCAAAATTACTATCTGATTTTCTAGGTTTTTTCTTTTTCTTTTACCGTCAATCAAGTCAATTAATACTTACCTCTTTTGAATTGTAAATATTATACACCATTTAAAACCATTTGAAATAGAATCAAATGGTAGATCGAGGAAATCAATTCCAGATTAACTTCACAACAGATCCACTTCATCTATTCCAAATTAGCTAATGGAGATATTAACTCTTCCGGGAACCAGTAACGCGTAAACCATTTCAAATCAAGACCAATCAATTTCCGAACGGAACGGATTCAAACTTCTCCTAGAATAATTTCCGGTGCGAAATGAAATTCATAGGATATATATAAGTAATTCAAAGGAGAAATAGAAATATTTGATAGGATTCAATTCATTTTAGTAATGAACAAAACTAATAGGATTGATCATGTAACAGAAAAGCTTGAAATTAAAGACAAAAAGCACAAAAGTAGAAAATATTCAATTTGTGAATTTTCATCTTTCAATGGAAGTCTACAACTACTAAGATTCAACAAAAGAAAAAATGACCACCTTGTAATCAAGCAGACCAGCTATAAAGTGCTACGATAAGATATTTCAGAAAGCACTATCATAAAACATTTTAGGGCATCAATGAAACTATCCAATATATATAAAATTGAGTAAGAGATGAGCATACAAACGGACGAATAAATAACGACAAAAATCTTCCAAGTGACTTTGATTTATAATTCATACGATCTGTCATGTATGTAATGTCAAGTTTAAGATCTTAGAGCTAACGGAGGCCTGCACCATAACATATAGTTTTGTTGACATTACATCACAGTTTTACATGTCTCCTATTTTTTAAGTTGACATAATTACATCCCTTCTTTACTTAATATTATAACTTCTTAGCGCCTCAATTATAGTAATGTCTATTGTACATCTTCTTCATCAAGAATACTCTATTTGTGAACATTTCTAAATATGCAAAATGAAACTTCAGGGAACAGAGGATCATTTTTATTTATGTACAACTTGCTAGCTCTTTGTGTACTGTCCCTGCTTTACGTCTTAATATTATAACTTCTTAGTGCCTCGATTATAGTAATGTCTATAGAACATCTTCTTCATCAAGAATACTATATTTGTGAACATTTCTAAATATGCAAAATGAAACTTCAGGGAACAGAGGATCATTTTTATTTATTACAACTTGCTAGCTCTTTGTGTACTTTGTTTTTCACATAAAATGGAATGTACTACAGTAGAAATCCATATAAGAAAAACTAACTAAATTAGCTTTAACAGGAGCTTAGTAACACAGAATAACATGTGTACTGTAATAATAATAAACATGCTCATTTGTTCTAATTCCGTATGCAATTGGATTTTGGAATTCACATAGCAAGGAAAAAAGAAAATCACTTATCTAAATGACAAACCTCACCAAGCATAACACACTGCATAGAGGCTTTTAGAATCGTAGCCTCTATTATTTCTCACGATCATACTAAGATGTAATGTCAAATTCGAATAGTTGTAAAAGTATCTACTAAGATCAACCAACATCATGTGGTTAAAGCAATAGTTGTTTCAGGTAAACTAACACATAGTACAAAATAATTTACTTGTAAATCTGGAACGTTGAGGCAACAAAAGAGCTGGAGTAACCAACATACCATCATTCGGGAACCCAAGAAAATGTTCTTTTTCAATAATCAAATATCTCAAAAAAGGAATATATTTTTTATTATGGAACAACATAAGAACAGTCAAGATTGTGAGGGAAAAAAACAAATATCAACAGTAGGTAGTTCAGAAGACTTACCTTCTTTTCAGCCCTGCGCTTGAAGATTCGAATACAATTGGTACTTTCATTTCCTCCATAAGTAGCAACTTTCTCAAATTCCTCCAACAAATCTTGGCTATCCCTCTTCATCAAAACAATCTTGGCTATCCAAATCCAAATCATGAGACTCTTTAGGAAGAGTCAAATGGAAAGCTCCATCCAATAAGGACCAGTTGAGGTTGGTTAACCCCTGACTATTTAGATGAAAGACCAATACTTTTCAATTGTGATTAGAATGAAAGTGTGTAGCATTTATAATAAATCATGTATGTTATGGGCAAGACATAATGAGAAACTGAAAAGGAACAGATAAATAATTCCAACCCATCCGTATTTTAATATATTGATGCAACTAATGACCCCGTAACATTCCCAACAGAAGTGTGAGCATTCTAAATACCCATTATAAGTATCCTCTTCTTTGCAAAACTAATTTCCAATCATTGCAACTACTGCAGGATATCCAGAGGATTGGAATAATCCAGGAACCATTTGGATAGTCAGATAGTGCTAGAAACTATGGATGTTTGCCCAATATCCAAGTTCAAAAAGAGTTGTGAATAAATTTGTGCTCAATGTTTCCACTCTAGAAAAAACTATTGAATCCATCTTATAGCCTACGTGCCCTGAGATATTTAGGACCAACCCCACAGGATTAGGATCAACTATCAAGTGCTTGTTTCACGATAGTCGATACTTGTGGATTTTCAATTAGCATGCCCACAGATTCCAAGTTTTCTTATCACAACTCAACTCTAACTCAATTGTACTGCATACATAATGATCATAATAAGAAGATTATTATAAGTTGAATCGATAGATTGGGGGATTGATTCCTACTTCATACCGGCAGCCTCGTATTCTTCCATCTTCTGTGGCGCAGCCAGAATTTCAAAAATATGACGCATCAAATTAGCGCAAGGTTCACAACTCTTAACTGCTAGATACACCTTATATTTTGTTGAAAAATATGTATTTGTTGAAGTGGCTAGAAACACTACAACAAATTTCGTGATTATTTATAACGGTTGGCTAAGCAATCTGTAGATAAACAATCACGAAATTTGTTGATGATTTTTTACTGTGTAACAATTTCTTAGTCAATCGTGATAAATGCCGGAACACAAAGTTGTTTAAACAAGTGAAACATTTTCTCCTCTTTGTTAGGATAACAAACTTTTGCAAAGCCACTGCATTCTTTAGTAGAAACCTCAAAAGTTTGAAAAGCTTACAAAAATCTGCTTCAGACCACACCTTCAACTGCGTCATTAGGCAACCGATAATTTTAACATTCTTGAGATTGGAAAACATTATTTGAAATCCAACTCGGCAAATTGATGTGATCTACTTTGGTGAAATATCTTAGCTTAAGCTGGCGGACACAACCTCTGTAAAGCATTGTCCAATTATTAGCTTAGTTGCATAGCTCAACTTTTGAATATAGTCCAAAATAAGGTTTCTGATAACTTAGAAGGGAGATTTTGAAGTCATAAACNTGAATTAAGGTCACTAGAATCCCCTAGCACAAAGTTTAGTTGAAAGCTTTCCTACCGATCGAGTTTCAATATAAGATTTTACTTATGTCAACTTGGAACGATCATATCTCATAGCACATAAAGAATTAGGTGGCCCATAACCAATCAAAATAAAGGTCTTTGAGTCCTTTTTCCAATGCCGGCAAGTTTTCTTCATTTCGAGCTCGAAGTAAAAAGATATGCTTGTTTTAGTGAAGCCTTCTTTTTAAGGCACCTAAATCGTTTTAGACGGGTAGTTTGGTCTTTTCCCACTCCTTCTACGCCTAGGACACGTTTATTCTTCACCTAATTACGGGTCTAACCAGTTTAAAACATCTTTTCACGTTCTTTAACACTTGCAAGAATTAGAGCAAGGTCCAAGAGGAGAAAAAGCTAGGGTTCAAGTTTTCTTCAAGTTTCACCGAAAACCTTTGTTCTTTCGAAGTATGTAAGGCTTCTCACAATGTTGTAATTATTCGTCCTCACGCCCTACATCTCAATTTAGTCAAGAAATCGTTACATCTAATGGATTCATTTGTAGTTCTTGATATCAAATTAAGTTCTTAACAATTAAGGTTTTGATTCTTTTGTTTTGTGAATCTTATAGTGTTGTTCATGCTTAGTATCAAATGAACCCTATTGATTTAGTAAATTTATGTTTCTAAAGTTCACATGTATTGGTTTTGAGTTTGAGAAACAAGAAGAGGTTAGGAACGATTTCCCAATTCTAAACTAATTTGGGTATCTAATTTAAGCTTGAAAATTTGTCGGGTGTGCTCGAAAGGGTCATGGGGCGGCGCGCCACCAGTGCTCCTAGGTCTGATGCCCTGCGCCAGTAGTACGCTGGGGTCGCTAGGCCAATCTCTCCTTGTTTCATCCGACACGTGTTCCTTTTAAGTTTTGGCCACGTTTACCTTCTCTGTATTAGCTCCTATAGGCTCCATTTACCTTTGAAAATTCATGCATATCCTACTCACATGTCTTAAAGCACGTTCAAAACTAAAGTGAGTTTAAGAGAACAGTTTGAGAGCTTTTATTGAGTTATTATTGAGAATTCTTTTTAACCAACAATGATCTTAAACTAATTTTTTGAGAAAGCAAATATGAGTTGATTTTAAGTTCTTGAGTTCCTGATTCTTTTTAAAATTCTATTCCTAATTATTGAATTGTTATATGTTATGCATTGACATTTTTGAGTTGAGTCGTTCATGTTTATAATTCAGCATGAACCCTATGAATTGAGGTTTCTTGAGATGAGTAGTATCGTTGAGTTCTAAGTTCTTGAGTTCCGAATATTGAGTCTTCTATATTGTTATTGAGATCGTTAAGTTGATTCATTCATGTCTATATTTCAACATAAACCCTATTTTGAGTTATAAATTTTGAGAATCTTTTAAAGCCAACATTTGTATTTTAAACTGAGTTTTTGAGGAAGTAAAGAGGAGTTGAGAAAGAGTATAATGGAACTAAGTATTACCCAAATGTTTCATTTTTTTCGTGAAGAAAGAAAGTATTATTTTGCGAAAAGAGACTTTAATTTCTAAACGAGTTTTTGAGTTCAGATATATTTCAGAGCAATTACCTCTTTTAAGAGGATAGTTTGAGCAATTATCTAAAACTAGAGAAAAGTATGTTTCATACATTTGATCATGAGTATATATATTATTGAGAGTAATATTGAGCACCGGTATGGGGAATAGTTCAGACAACTCAAGATCCTCATAAACCATGTATGCCAATATGCGTAAAGGATCATACTTTTTAGATGAATCCTTATTGCTTAGTAGATCCACTTAGTTGAGGTGTTCTATACCCTGACAAGGTATAAGACAGTTTTGGCAGCGTGAGCGAGAGGTTGTATCATCACATAGCTCAGTGATGGTTGTCGGTTAGAGAATCTCCCAAATAAGAGTAAAGAGTAATTTATTGTTTTTTTATATACATCCTTGAGTTAATATCTTCTATTTATGAAGCTTTACACATTGCATCTCTTATTATTGCTTTTGTATTGGAATTGAGTTGAGGTAAGTGTTCTTCTAGTCTTATCAGTTTAGTTATCTATGCATTCAGTTTTCCTTACATACTCGTACATTTAATGTACTGATGCCATTCGACCTGCATCTTATTATGATGCAGATACAAGTGTTTAGGGTCATGAACATGTGTTTCGTTGAGATCACATACACTTCAGATAGCTTGGGTGAGCCTCCTTTCATTCTGGGGGACTTCACATTTATTTTCTAGTCATTGTCTTGAGATGTCGTGGGTATTGTCCCAACACAATCTTGAGTAATAGAGTCTTCATAGATAGATAGAGTTGAGGAGTCTTTGAGAATTTACTTTTCCTTGAGATGTATTTGCAAACTATTATACATACGTTATTGAGTATTTTACAAACAATTTGAATTGAGTTTTTACTTTGAATTTAAATGTTCAAAAAATTATGTTTTAATCCTTTTATTGCTTGAGTAAGTCTTCTGCTAAGTAGTTAGTCATGCCAAGAGTTCACTTAGGAACCAACAATAATTCTCGAGTGCTGGCCACGTCTAGGGTGTAGGCTCGAGGTGTGATAGTTAGTTAATAGAATGCAGGTGACATGAGTTGGTTACAAATTTAGTTTTAGATATTTTCCAGCACGGGACCTTTATCTAGTACATATACATATATAAGTGGCAATAACCTTAACTAGGCAGGTCATGGTCGACATGCCTGCCTGGCAGCTGCACTATTTTCCCTTTTTCGATGGTTCTTCTGTTTTAATTTGTTTGTCTTGTTTTTAAAATTTTTAAATATTTAAAAATTACGTAAAAAATATGATAAATCATAATAATTGCCAACTTAAAATATTTGTAAAAAACATATAAAGAATTCGATTGATTCATAAAATTAATCTATCTGTGTCACATAAAATGAAATAAAAGAAGTAACATGTATTATTTAATTTGGAAACTACGTAAAAAATATTGTAAATCTCAATAATTAACAACATTTGATTGACTCTTGAAATTCTATTTGTACTATATACATTGGGATAAAAGAAGTAACATATAAGTAGAGTCTACAAGCAGCCATGTCTTCGTCAACATGCCTACTTGTATGACAAAGGCATTTTCGTAACTTCCTACTTTTTCTCTCCTTAAGCCTTTGTAGCCTCTTGCTTTAAGATTGTACCTTTTCTTTATTGGACCCAAAAACCAATCAATATTGGACAAATTACTTACTACACTCATTTACTTACCTTAATATCTATTTATTCCTACTTATTTCAAAATTTTCAAAAATTCCTTATTTTACCTATGTATCCCGTGCACAACGCTATGTATCCCGCTCACAACGTTATGTATCTCGCATGTATCCCGTGCACAACGCTATGTATCCCGCTATGTAGAATGTATCAAACCTAATATATCCCATGCACAACGCTATGTATCCCGCAAACATCATTTTTAAGGGATTTTTGGTAAATAGAAAACTAGAAGGGATAGGATGTTATTTAGTACTTATAATATGTGGTTCCTATAATTTATACATCAATATTTACCTAATGGCTTATATGTCCTATCAAAATATTCTTCTCTTGAATTGTGTGGGCCCAACCATTGTCTCACTTTACAATGTCGGCTCTTTATTCATTTTTCATTTAAACATTTGTATATATAGTATTTTCATTACTATTTAGTATTTTCTTTGTATTAAATTTATTTCTCTTTTTTTTTTGTTGGTTATGGATTTAAGAATAATATAAATAATACTATAAATTACAATAATTTTCACTGCATGACATTTGTATTTTATGAAATATACTTATATTATTACTAGAAATCACCCCAATTTCGAGGAAAAATCACTTTGTATGTTATTTTGTATTTTATAAGATACACTTGTAAATTATACTTGAAATTAAAAAAAAAGTGTACTAGATGTATTTGCTACACAAAACTCAAACTCTCGTTATTTTTTTAAAAGTATTGCTATTTCATGTAAGTATAGAATCTATGTTTGTCGTATGGTATAATGTTTTCATTAAATATCTCACAATGGTTAAGTGTATATTCTTATTTATAAGGGAAAATTGTATATAATAGCAAACTATTAATTCAAATTAAATGATATAAATATAGTTTGATTTAATTGTACCTCATAGCAAATTGTTGCTATTTCACCTCTCTCCTGGTGAATCTCGCTCGCCACTCTCGTTCTCTCCCTCGCCTTTCTCGTTTTTTATACAAACACAAGTGTGTAAATTGTGTTTGTATTTGTATAAAGCGAGAGAAAATTGTATAGATACATATATTTTTGTTCCCCTCTCTCCCCTCTCCCAGATCTCGCTCTCTCACTCGCCTCTCTCACTTTATACAAAAAACGTAAATTGTATAAAATGCATTTGTGTTTGTATAAAGCGAAAGAAAATTGTATATTCATACATTCCGTTCCCCTCTCTCCCCTCTCCCAGATCTCGCTCTCTCACTCGCCTCTCTCACTTNTACGTATATTATTACTAGAAATCACCCCAATTTCCAGCAAAAATCACTTTGTAGGTTATTTTGTATTTTATAAGATACACTCGTAAATCATACTTGAAATTAAAAAATATATGTGTACTAGATGTATTTGCTACACAAAATTCAAACTCTCGTTATTTTTTAAAAGTATTGCTATTTCATGTAAGTATAGAAGCTATGTTTGTCGTATAGTATAATGTTTTCATTAAATATCTCACAATGGTTAAGTGTATATTCTTATTTATAATCTTGTATAATTATCACTGTTAGAGTTAATAGCATGTTTGTCTAAATTTCTTAAAAGCTACAATTACTGTTTATTATTTAGGTGTGGGGCCAAAAAAAAAAAGAACTTTCGGACAATAACAAAAATATTTTTTTCCTGTTATACTAAAGAAGTTACAAATTTATAGAGGCTGAAACAAATTAAATATTGAAGGAAAAAAAAAGACACTTTTTATATTATTCGACTAAACACAAAATAATTATCTAAAAGAAATATTCTCACCAAAAAAATAATCTAAAAACAAGTAATTCTTGAAAGCTTGGAAAAGAGGATAGCTCCTATTTGGCCATCAATTTTTTTTTAAAAAAAATTGAAAACATTGTTCGTTTGTAAAATTTGGTCAATTTTTGAAAATCCAAAAGAAATTCAAGTTTCAAAAATTAGTCTAAATCAATTTTCGGGTGAAAGTTCACTTTCACTCATAAAAAAATAATTTTTTTTCAAAAGTAAAATATATATTTAAACACAATTTCAAATTCTAAATTTTTCAACAAAATTTTAAAATTCATTTTGTCAAGTCTCAACTAAATCTATGGCCAAAATATAGCAATTCATCCTCTTTACAGAAGTCTGATTTAGTATTATGTCAAGTAAGAGTGAAAATGATATGATAGATACCTCTAATATCATATTGCAATTGAAAGTTTAATACTGCAATTTCGATATTATAATATCTAATATATATAATTTAACTGTTTTGGTATTCAATATTTAGGAAAATAAAATAAGATATCGAATAATATACTTAACTATATAATTATACTATTCATATATATTATTATAATACTAACAAATATATAAAATACTATTAGCACAAAACTAAGTATTTAGACATTGAAACTTTGATTTCTTTATCTTGATTGAAATGTCTTTTTTTGTGTAATTTATTAACAAAGAAAATTATTTGAAATTTCTTTTAATTTATATATGTATAAGGTATTAATATTATATAACTGAGATGTTCTGAAAAAAACCAAAATTCATAATTCTCTATTATTTTATGTGAAAATCAAAATACTATACTTATTAATTTATTATACTACAAAATATTAAAATCAAATTTTAAAATATTAAATTAATTTAATGTAATATTTTTTAAAAATGGACCGAGCGGATATTTATCCACTTTTGATATCTTTTTTTTTCCTTTCTAAAATTGTGTATATTGAAATATCATGCTTGAAATATTTTGTACTAGGCTGTTTTATAACTGTACTTTCTTAATATTGGACATTAATGCCCTTCTACATTTTCCAATCTCAGCCGCAATATTGGCCCAGTTTTCCAAGCAGGTGGACCATTCGTTTTCTTCCTTTTTCACTCAATTTGTTACTAATAGTATTTTATTTGTTACTACAAGAAAAAATTGCGTTTAGAGTGAAAAAAATGAC
Organism: Solanum stenotomum; assembly: GCF_019186545.1. Classification (NCBI taxonomy): domain Eukaryota; kingdom Viridiplantae; phylum Streptophyta; class Magnoliopsida; order Solanales; family Solanaceae; genus Solanum; species Solanum stenotomum. The sequence goes on from NC_064285.1 coordinate 15,121,536, forward strand.
GAATATTAGAAAATTATGTCTTTTTTAAAATTTTATATAAATAATACTATAAATCATAATAATTAACAATTTAAATTATTTAAAAGTTATATAAAAAAATCCTATTGACTTACGAAATTTTATTGATACCACATAAAATGAGTTAGATGATAGATATATAGTTTGAAAATGACGTAAAAAAGTATTATAAATCACAATAGTTAACAATTTACATAAAAAAAATTAACTAACTCTAAAAAAATCTATCAATGCCGCATAAATTGGGACATGAAAAGTAACATACATATTATTTGAAAATTACGCTAAAAAAGGTACTATAAATTACAATAATTTACAACTTAATATATGTAAACGACATATAAAAAGTAGTTAATTTGAAAATTCTATACATGCCACGTAAATTGGAACAAAGAAAGTACAACATATCATTTTTAAGATTATGTAAAAAAGTACTAACTACTTAAAATATTTTTAAAATCATATAAAAATTTGGATAACTTCTCAAGTTTCATGATATCATGTAAATTGAAACAAAAAAAATTAATATAACAACTTAAATATTTAAAATTTATATAAAAAAAATCGATAGACTCTCGAAATTCTATTGGTACCACATAAAATGGGCTAAATGATAAATATATATTGTTTGAAAACGACGTAAAAAGTATTATGAAGCACGATAGTTAACAATTTCAAAAAAATTGAAATACATATAAAAAAAATCAACTAACTCTAAAAAAATCTATGAGTTCCACATAAATTGGGACATGAAAAGTAACATATATATTATTTGAAAATTATGTAAAAAAGGTACTATAAATTACAATAATTTATAACTTAATATATGTAAAAGACATATAAAATGGTTAATTTTAAAATTCTATACATGCCACATAAATTGGAACAAAGAAAGTACAATATATTATTTTTAAAATTATGTAAAAACGTACTTACAACTTAAAATATTTTTAAAATCATATAAAAATTTGAATAACTTCTCATATTTCATAATTTCACATAAATTGAAACGAAAAATTAATATATATATATATATATAGAAGTCTTTCTATAATCGTTACCAACATTGGCTTATAAAGTTGCTTAATCTAACTCTTAATAGTCTAACTTCTCTTTCATAGCTCAATAATACCGTCCTTTCAATTTCATAACTACGTAATAGGAGGATACTTGAACTATATTTAAGAGGCTCATCATTGGCAAGGCTATATAAAATCTTTTCTAGCAAACTCTTACGGGTAATAAATAATAATTCTACCCATCATTGACAACTCAACTATACTATCTAGGCACACATGAAAAATCATAAACTTAATTGGAGCCTTGCTTGACTACATACGATCTGGGGTACACCTCTTAACTCTCTTGCTACTCTAATGTCTTAGCCAGACTTCATTGCTCTCATCTAAGAGTCGTAATACCACACTTGTACCAATCACATTTATCAAAAAGTAGAACATTAATTCCTCAATTAACTTATGTCAAACCTACTAGATCAGATCTCCAAACTAACATCATTATCCTCACGTTGCCATCCTTCTTATCACGACACCCATCTCAAAATTCAAGCTTAGTGTCTAGTACTAAAAAGGAATATCAATATAATTGATCGCATACTAAACTAACTTATAACTACTAGATAAAATTAAGGAACACTCACCCACTAAGACCTCATGACAAGTAGTCAATCTTTATCTCCCTATCTACCTATTTATAGATTACATATATATTCCCTTTTAAAACTTAGGTACTATTTACCCTTTCACTATACATCATTGCCTAATTAGTTCTATAACCCTTTGAATACCATGGGGCACTCTCTTATGAAATCATAAGCTTAGCTCAGATATATCACCGCATGAATACTCTGCTCTTTTATTCAACACTTATACTTGGCCTTCACTAACACAATGTTACATTGACATAAACTCACTTCTGATTAAAGTATACTCTAACTCCACATAACTAGTAACTATTACACTACCTTCTATCATGAAATACACAAAAAATTATTAGTCCTTATCCCACACATAAGGGGAAAACTTCTCATTAATGACTTACCAGGTACATGACTACAACTACACGCTTTAATCAATAACTATCTCATTTCTTAGGTTACTACACCTCTAAATGCATACTTCTAACTCTAGGTACTTCTACTATTACTGGCTCATAACATTGCAACTCATACTATCTTCAGGTGATAATACTACCCAAGTTCTCTAAAACATACTCCCATCATAAAGGGAATCACATGAAAAAAAAGGTTTAGAGAAGATAATATGAGAGTACATCTTGCTTTTAGCTCAAACGCACGATTTATATGAATAAGAGTGCACTCTTTCAAATCAATACACTTAAGCTAACTCGCGAGCATCTCTCAAGCCCCTCTAGAGTCTCATGACTTTATGAAGACTTTTGCTGAGAGTAACTCATCGATAACTTTTCTTTTTAACCACCTTGAGTCTGAGAGTTAGTCGAATGGAGAGTAACGCGCGGGTTTGAATAAGTTCCTTATGACACCGTTTTACTCCACGATTTAGAGTATGAAAGAGGAGAAACTTTTATTAGGTGTTTGTAGCCCCTCATTTATAGAAGTGAGGCCCTCAAATCATAAATAAGATCCTACTGACACAACTTCATAGACACCATAAGACACTTGAACTTTGTTCTCTGATACCAAGTTTGTCACGATCCGAGCCTATACCCTTGATGTGATCGGCACTCAAGAACCATTGTTAGTCCCCAGGTGAACCCTCATCCTTGCTGACTACAAGCGAAAAACTAACTCAAGCAATAATAGGTTTAAAATAGAATTCAATCCGTTAAACTCAAATACTCAACTCATAAGGTTGGAAAAATACTCAATAGAAATACTTATAGTTTATAAAATAACTCAAAATAAAATAAATATTGCGAGACACGTCGACTTTGTCTATATATGAAGACTCTTCTATAAAGGAAGGATGTTGAGACAAGACCCATGATGTCTCAAAACTACTAATAAGAAAGTAAATATGAAGTCCTCTAGAATACAAGGAGGCTCACCAAAAGCTAGATAAAGTGTAGAGTGATCTCAATGAAGCACCTGTTGAGCATCCTGAACACCTCTATCTGCATCATAAAAAGATTCAGGTCATATGACATCAGTACATTTGACTATACAAATATGTAATATAGCCGAAATGAAATAACTGAATAAAAGGACTGCAATAGATAAAAACTATACTCAAGTTGAATGTAAAGATATAAAGGAGTTGAATCATTTAAATCTTTACAAAATACGTAAAATCTCTTAACTCAACACAATAAGTGATATATCAAAATACACTTAAACTATATTGAAAGATTCTCTAACCGACACCTATCACTATGAGCTACGTGATGATACAATGTATTTTCAACGCTGGCAGAACTGTCCTATATCGTGCCATGATATAGAACATCTCAACTAAGTAGATCCAATAAGCAATAAGGACTCATCTAAAAAGTATGATCTTTTACCCATGTTGGCATGACATGGTTTATGGGGGTTGTGAGTTGTCTAAACTCTCCCACATAGCGGTGCTCAATATTACTCCTAATAATATATACTCCTGCTCAAATGTATAAAACATGCTCTTTCTCTGGTTTGAGATTATTGCTCAAACTATCCCCTTAAAAGAGGTAACTGCTCTGAAATATCTCAAAAACTCATTGCTAATTTTGAAAATAAGGTTTCTCTTTGATCAATTTAAGAATACATTCTAGGTTGAGATAATTATTCAAAAGGGGCCTCTTTAAGAGGTAACTACTCTATACTCAATCTTTTTGAAAACTCTTTTAACTTTTCTCAAAATATTTTCTCTTTCTTCATGTAAAAATGAAATATTTGAGAAATACTTACTTCCCTTATACTCTTGCTTAAATCTTGGTTAAGCACTTTCTCAAACTCCTATTTACTTTCTCATAACTCAGTTTAAACAATTATATTTTGTTTGAAAGATTCTCAATAAGAACTCAATGAATACTCGGAAAATACGGTCCATGCTTAAAAATAGCTATGAATAATCTACTCAAGAATCTCAATGCAAGATATAACAACTCAATAATAAAGAAATAGAATTCAATAATTAGTAGCTAAAAAACTCAGAATCAATATCAACTCATCTCAAGAATACTCAAATCTAAGAATAGAACTCTAGATTACTCCTTTACTAATTTGAAAGTATATGTAGGGCGTGAGGACGAACTACTCCAACACTATGATAGCCTTACATACCTAGAAGAACAAAGTTATTGAATAAGTTTGAAGAAGAACTTGATTGGAAGACTTGAAACCCTTGATTTTGTATTTCTTGTGGTTTTCTTGGAAATAAAGGGTGGAGAATAACCTTGGATTGAAAACCTTAGGATTCTTAAAGAGAATCTTGAATTTGGGGCCTTTCAATCTTGAGAAATTGGAATAATCCCTTTCTTTGGAGTTCTTGATCTTTATAAGGATGAGATTTGGGGGTTTTGAGAGTTGTTATACGTATAATGATTTTATTAGGTTTAAAGATGGACTTAGGGAAGGTGATTTAGGGTAAAAGATCAAGAATATTCTTCTAGAACATAAGAAAACAATAAAGATCAAATAAAATGACATTTTAATGAATCCAATCAGCCAAAACGGTTCTCCTCGCCAAAACTACTCGTCGAATCGCCCAAATGGACAGAAGCTTAAGATTTTCTGGAAAATTCGGCGACCTAATTCGGCGTTCGCAAACCCATTCGGCAGATCACCGATTAGGCAAGTGAGTTTGCCCAATTTTCCAGTCTGGGTATGTTCCAGTAAAACAATCATAACTATTTAATCTGAACTCGGAACAAGGCAAACTCGATAGCGTTGGAAAGAAAACGCATATACCTTTAATTTGATAGGTCATAAACCACCTAATTAATTATTTGTTGAGAGATATGAGTGTTTGAAGTTGGTTTTTATATGAACCCGCACGAGAACTTAGAAAATAGGAATTCTTTGAACTTGACTTGGCATTTGAGGTCCCTTATGAACCTAGATCACTTTAGATAGTCTTGATACACTAGGTAAAGGACTTTATAACACATGAGCAAGTAGAAAATAACCCGTTTCAAACTCATATACTTACGATGAACAATTCAAATTTTAAGAGTAGAGTTGTGAGGCTCTACAAAATGATTCGAGTCTAGCTTAGANAGATAAAGGACTTTATAACACATGAGCAAGTAGAAAATAACCCGTTTCAAACTCATATACTTACGACGAACAATTCAAATTTTACGAGTAGAGTTGTGAGGCGTTACAAAATGATTCGAGTCTAGCTTAGAAATTTTTGAGGTGTTACACGTTGGTTCTTATAGAAGGTGTATTTGGGGCTGTAAGACTAAGCGAGATAACTTTGAACTACCTAACTAACCCTGTATATTCAAGATTAAACTTATATTTTTTGTATGTATAGAAGATATTTAATCCCTTTAGCTTCTTCACATTTAAACTCCCTCATTAAAAATTATGTTTCCGCCACGACTTATATGAACTATATGACCACTATTCCTAAAGAAAATGTGATGTAAAAGAACATAAGAAGCCAAATAGGAACAATCAAATCAATTGGTAAAACAATGTCTACATTCATATTATATAGGTCATTCTCAAGATAGAAAAAGTGAACATTAAGAATCAATTGGACCCTTCATTTTGTGGTTTATTATTAATGTTCATTCTCTTATTCAAAAGTTATTTTAAAATTCGTTAACAATAGATGTGCATGTACTTCTGAACTGGAAAAAATATGATATCTGCAGCAACAACAGTACCATTTCAGTAGTGGAGTATGTGGTGTAATGTCTAGATTTTAGGAGATAATATAAACCAACAAATATTTTCTTGAAGATAATATATCTGCACCAACATTATCCAAACACACTAAATATTCATGATCTTGTAGTAATCATTAAAATAATTAAATAATAATTGGGGGAAGGTGAAAAGAAACTATTGTCTAAAGAGAAGTCTTTTAATGAAGGGCCAAAAAGTTCAATCAACATTATTAAGGGCTTTCATACTTTTACTATAGTATAGGTTAGGGGTGTACATGACCGGGTTGGTTTGGGTTTTTCAAATATCAAACCAAATCATTTGTGTTGGATTTTTAAATTTATAAACCAAACCAAACCAATAAAATTTGGGTTTTTCAACCTCGGGTTTTTTCGGGTTTTTCCGGTAAAGTATTCATACAAACATATAATTTACTTGTACTTCAAATATTTCTTTAGTCCTACCAAAATACAACTATCTAAGATGTTTCTTTAGAATATAACACAATATGATATGATTAATGACACTAAAATATCCAACAAAAATAATAATAATGAATCGCGTAATTAAAACAAATATTGCAAATTAACAAGTCATAATGAAAATGATCATAATTTAAAAGTACTAAATCATGCTAAAATTAAGTTTAATAAGTATTAGTTACATGACTAAATATTAAAGAAAATTAAAATTAGATTATGTATTTTAATTGTCTAAATCAATGTAAAACTAAAGAACAAATATTCAATATTATTGTCATTCTTAATGTTGAATTGATTTTCTTTTTGCATTAGTATTAATTTGATTTTGATTTAAGCTTTATTATAATTACCAACATCTGTGGACTATAATCTTTATTGGCCCATTCATAATTCTAAGTTTCAAACTTGAAATAATATGTTAAAAGATAAAAACTATGGAAAAGTATAAGAAATATTTAAAAATTATATCAAAGTAAATATTTTTATGTATAAAATAAAATTTTAAAATTATATATATAAATTCGGGTTGGTTTGGTCTCGGGTTGATTTTTTTTAGTTAAAACCAAACCAACCCAAATATAGTCGGGTTTTTTTTTTCAAAACCAAACCACTAGTCGGGTTTTTTTTTCGTGACACACAACATATTTTGCTCTTATGTTATGCATTATGATTATTTTTTGTCATACTTGATCAAATTTCTATTAGTATGATACGCATAAATGTGGCAAATGGTGGATTAAGCTAAATTTAGACAGGTAAAAATATATTTGAAACTATCCCATGAAAAAGTATATATTTAAAACTATCCCATGAAAAAATTATGCATAATGTCAGCCCAAAAACTTCACTTGCCATCATCTAGCCCAACTTGTACATATTAAAAAAATAACCGTTCAGTTATATTATTTACCAAATAAATGGTCAAATACAATTTTTCTCTTCTTCTTCTTCGTCCTTCTTCCTCTTCCTCCTTCTTCTTCATCCTTCTTCCTACTCCTCATCCTCCTCCTCCTCCTCCCTCTTCTTCTTATTCCTCTTCCTCCTCCTTCTTCGTCCTTCTTCCTACTCCTCATCCTCCTCCTTCTTCTTCTTCCTCCTCCTCCTTCGTCTTCTTCTTCATCCTTCCTCCTCCTCCTTCTTCTTCTTCTTCTTCTTCTTCTTGCTTCCCTTTATTTTTTAGAAAAATACGATATCCCACAAATGTGAATCACTTCCAGTTATATAGCAAAGGCTCAACATCGAGAGGATTTCACATTTAAAATTTGAGGTTGTTTTATGAAGATTTTGAGTTGGTCAGGATTGAGTTGTCAAAAACAAATTCTAGTCATTTATGTAGTTGTCAATTGATTTTGTGATCGAATGCCACAAGAAGGTTGAGATATAGTACGCTCGATTCTTTCTCATTAATTTTTTATGTAAATTAAATTAATGAAAACTATATAATGGGTCATAAAACATAAAATAATTACAATTTCGTAGCTCAATCCCTTTAGTTTATGTCAAATATTCTTTGTCCCAAAATAAATTACAGTCCAGACACCCCCACTCCCCACGCCCCTCCCTCCCTCCCTCCCTTTAGTTTATGTCAAATTTCCCTTCAGCCCATTTAAATTTAGGCTCAATTTATCCCTAGCCTTTTAAAATTTAGGCCCAATTCGGCCCAACCCAAAACTTTTGTCTTCTTATTAACTATTTTTGTTCTTTTTTCTCATTTATTATTTTTGTTTTATCATTAATTACTTTTGTTCTTTCTCATTAATTATATTTATTTTATCATTTATTATTTTTATTCCTTTTTTCATATTATCCTTTATAAGAGATATCATTTGATAGTATTTTTGTTTTTTTTTTTGTTAGTTTATCTTCTTTTTATTATTTTTTTCTCTTTCTATATTTTTACCTCTTTAAGAAAATAAAATAAATTAATTTTTTTTTCATATCTATTATTTTTATTTTCTCTTTTATTCTTCTCTCATTTATTATTTTTATTCTTTTTTTCATATTATCCATTATTAGAGATACCATTTCGTAACAATTTTATTATTTCCTTCTTTATCCTTTTTCATTTATCCTTTATTAGAGATATAATTTTGATAATATTTTTATTATTTATTTATGTGTTCTTCTTTTTTATTTTCTTTTTTCATTCATTAGATATATCATTTTGTAATGGAAAAAGCACCCCACACATCTATTTAAGAATTAATATTACAGTTTTTATATTTACTTTTTTTATTACTACTTATAAAGTTTTAATTACAAGTATTAACATAACAATTTTAAATTATGAATTAATTAATTATATTTTATTAAGTAATTATATTATGTTATTATAATTAATAGGTGAGAGAAATAACATAAATGAGAGAGAATCAGTTGATAGTTATCAACACCTTTCAAAGAATTTTTTTTAACTTATTACATGCCATCCACCACCCCCACTCCCACATACCCACATTGCTCTTTTCACCACGATTACTCTTTCTCTTTCAACTTCTTCGTTGTTCTACTTCTCCATTCAAATGAAAACCGTTGCAGATCGGGTACACACTGCGAAGGATCAAAAGTGTTGTGAATATTGACAGTTATTTTTTATTTTGACATGAAAATGGTATACTTTTGATATAGGCATACTGAGGTTTATTGTAAACTTGTGTTGTTAGGTGGAACAAAATTTATATAATATTGGTATGATATAGTTTTATGTAATTTATAGACTTTATAAATTTTGTATTATATTGATATCCAATTATTAGAATAAGTATATTTTTTACATGAAATAGCAAACTGTGAAATTGGTATTAATTTGTTGTAATATGTATATGCATTTACATGAAGTTGGTATAAATTTGGAGTGAAATATGTCACAGTTGTATGAAATTGGTAAAATGGTATACTTTTGGTATGAACTTTGTATGAATTATTTGCAATATGTATATGCATTGGTATGGAGTTGGTATAAATTCAATATGAAATTCGTAACAGTGATATCAACTTATTCGTTTATTAACTTGTCAATTTTAACCTACCTAAATACATGTAGCACAGTCTACTTGTTATTTGACTTTCCTAAATACATGATCAAAATCTAATACGGATTCTTCTTCTTCTCATATCCTTCTACATTATATTTAGGGAAAAAAGTCAAATATCTCCTTAAACTATCGTAAATGGTATGCAATATCCTCCATCATACTTTTGAGACATTTCCCCTACCGTGCAAAAACTAGAGCATAGATACCCTTTATACTAACGGACATACATGTGGCATAATCTTATCCACCGACCCGACATTTATTAAATATTGAACTGACGGATAAGATTGCGCCCCGTGTCCCTATTTAGTCTTTCGTTAGAGTGAAGGGCATGTATGCTTTAGTTTTTGGACGGCAGAGGCACCAATGTTCCAAAAGTATGACGGAATCTGCATACCATTTACGATAGTTGGGGATATAATTGTCCTTTTCCCTTATATTTATGCTTTATCCCTTTTGAAAATTTTAAAATGGCGAATTAGGCAAAAAAGAAACAGATTTAGACACTAGTTTTTTTTTCTTTTTGATTTCTTCTTTGATGTTTGATATCTATTTTGAATTTGACTAATCCAAATTTGCGTAAGAAAATTGTTTTTTAAGGATGGTTGGTGGTGGTAGGATGGGGGGAGGAGTGGGGTAAACTGTGTTAGAGTTCACTTTTCATGATGATGAAATTAATTAATACGTATTATGTATACATAATAT